>NC_055682.1:8939405-9539405 GCF_017639745.1 Melanotaenia boesemani | reverse complement strand
AATTTATTTAAATGACCACATTGGGATACATCCCATTCCTTTTATGTGTTTATATTACCCATAAATATGGAGCACAATAAAGTCTGAAATCCCATGACTAATTTCTACTGACTGGGCTGAAAGCTCAGGCAAAGGCTGTTTGGAAAGGCTCTCAGTGCTGCACCCTTCAGGAACATTTCAACCTTATGTAATTGTTTCTGAGTTCAAAGAATTTATGACGAAAAACATGAACCAGTTGGAAAATGTTGGTGTTGTAATGTTTTAACATGATACATGGTACCTACTCCTTCTTTTCCTTTTTGATTGCTATACTCTTTTATTAGAAATCACCACTTAATTACAACAAAATATGTTTGTTTGTTCTGCACTGCAAACTAAGCTGCAGCTGTCTTAGCTGGGAAAAAAGAATCCCATAATCTTACCTGGACTGGCCTGGGAAAATAACAGTTAATAAAGCATTACCCCTTTCATCTGTCCTTGAAGAGGGAAGTGAGTGTCTAAATTTCTCCAACCTCACTGCTATGAATGATGGTGAATTGCAACAGCTTTCTGACTTCTGCCTGGTGTCAGCCTCAGTAAGAAGCTTTCCCTCTTTAGGTGATGTCAATCTTCCAAATTGCTTGTTGGATAGAAGTTACAATTCTAAAGCTTGTTTAGAGAGGAGGGTGTGACATGAATGCTATTGATTATGTGACAGAGATTTAAAAAAAAAAAAAAAAAAGAACAAACACGGATAATACTTATCTTAAAATAATATATGGTCTATATGCTAAACTATTCAGTATTCCCATAAAAGGTAATCAAATTTGCTGAAAAAATATAGTATCTATAAGCTGATAAGACACATTTTGCACGCAAGATAATACGGGTGCTAAGATGTGTGGATCAATATGATGAATTGCTTTGTCAAAAACACAGAGATACCATGTTTAATCTTTAAGGAGGACAACACATGTTGATATTTTAAAGCTTATGCAAGTGGATCTTGGACATTTTTGCTTAAAACTGGTCAGAATAAAATCAAGTTTCCCCATTCTTCACTAGATATGTAGATGAATGTTAATCAAGTAATCATCTTTATCTGTAAGCACAGACATTTTTTTGTTTTTAACAAAGGCCACAACTTTGACTATTAAAATAAATATATCTACATAATAAAATATGACTGAGCAAGTGACTGTGAAGAAAATGTCCTTTTCCATATAAAGGACAAAATCTCAAATGTAGTGGGAGGCATCCAGCTGCAAGAGCCTGTTGGAGTTGTGTTTAATACCTATCTGGCAACAGATCCTGTCATCACATGGATGCCACTCGACTCCTATTAAAATCCACTGCAGGGGAGTTGTTTCCTCTCCCTTTGACTACCATAGCCAAGGTCACAGTGGAAGGCATTCACAGTGTAACCTTGTCAAAATGAGCTCCTTGAAAGACTAAAATCAGTTTTACTTGACATGTTTTTATAATCACAAATAACTCAAATAACTAGTTCCTTCCCAATAAGGAGATCTCTTTTTGAATACCTTGAACTTGGAGGTGTTTCTGTTTTGCTTGTTTTGAACAGTTCACAAAGATGAGAGCTACTGTCGGGATGATCGGTGAAAAACAGATAGACGTAAGGACACATGCACTCAGTGTAGTGTGACCAAGTTGCAGTCTCAGCAGTTATCTGAATTCTGCTTGTGACAGGTAAGTGGAGAACTGGCTTTCCTGAAGCTCTTCCAAATATGTCAAAGACATAGCATATGCTGTTACCACTAACTTTCTAAACTTAGAGTTTAATAAGGGAAATCAGCTGATGATGGGAGGCCACACTGCAAAACAATTCAATAGTTTTTTTTGTTTTTTTTTCACAAAAATATAAGTTCAACCTAAAATAAACACACATAACTAATTACCGAATTAAATCCAGATAAGTACACGTGCTTAATGTTTGTAACTCTTGCCAATGCTGAGATTCTGTGAAAACCTGATCATAGAACCAGCACCAACAAAACTAAATGAAAACGTTACATTCACTGTCTAATATTGTTGGTTTAACAGAATATGTGTAACAATTTTTTGAACACAGTACCAACAGTTTCCAATTGTCTCGGTTAAGGGTTTCTTTAATATCATACAAACTGATTTTGTTACTAAAATGTTCAGAAAGTAATAGCAAAGAGAAAATAAATTGCGCAACATCTGTGTTAGCAGATTTGGAATTTCAGAAGGAATTATCTCAAAGCTCGCGATAAGGTGAAGATGAAGCCCATCAGCTGTGATCTGGGTTTGGGAGTTGTGCTTAACAGTAGGTTAATGCCTGAGCAGCTGGCGCGCACACCGCACCGCCTTGCGACAGCTCTGCAAGCTGATAAGAGTCCTGAGAGAGGTTACGGATCCTCATTTAAAGCTGAAACTCTTCATACCTCTAGCAGTTCTGGGAGCCGGGAAGTTAGGTTGAAGAAAACTCTGTCTTGGTAATTTAAAGCATTAATAATTAAGTTTCTGTTACAGTTTCAGGCGCCTTGGTGCGATCAGGCGCGCTACAGAAAGTGAGCGCACATGAAAGAACAATTGCCAGTTTGAGATAGTGACTGTAAAAATAACTGGAAAAGTTAAACCAGCAACAGACGAGTAAAAGAAGCCTACAATGTCTAATCTTCCCGCACCTTGTTTGGGGAACACACGGAGGTCTTCTACTCTGGCACGGGGAAAGAGACCGCCGGATTTGGAGCTGTCGGCAACCACATTCAGTGCGCATGATTCAGGAACACCTGTGGGCAACACTTTTCCCCAGAGAGACAAAATGCAAGAGGAAGGTAACTCTCCCTCCGATGTCCCCCCTGTTCATCTACACCCCTACTTATCTCACCCCCGGATGTCGGTGTACAGCACCGGGGTTCGTCCAGTCCTCACCCGCGCCTACATCCAAGGACGCGTGTATAACTTTCTGGAAAGGCCGTCTGGCTGGAAGTGCTTCGTGTATCACTTCACAGTGTGAGTGTTTTTGTTTTTTTTTTTTCATAATCATCCTGATCCGTGGGGTATTCAAGGGCATAATTGCAATTGTAAGATCATTTTAAACAGAGAGTTAATTGGGCACGTAGAGCCTTACAAAGTACTGTTAATCCTGTGCATTTTAGACAGATGCTGCTCAGATACTTAAGTAAAGTAGAGCCCCTTTAGGATCATTAGAGATCTTTTAATTTAGTTATAGCATGTTTAAAAAATAACATATGATTAATCAGAGACATGAAAATAAGTCCTTGTGGGAAAACTAAAGGGATATTACAGACATATTTTTATTTGAGGGACATACACAAAACAAGAAGTGTTGCCACTAATAAGCTAAATATCTCTCTACAGTACAGAAAATCCCCCAGGATGTTTCACTCTTTCTGTTTTTCTCTGTTTTTCACCACTTACAAATTCACAAATTCACATCTACTGTATACATACTAGTGGATTCTGGTAAAGGTTCAGGAATGTGGGATATGATTTTCCAGAACACCCCCACGTGTGCTGTCTGTCCCCACTTGCTGGCACTGATAGCAGGCAGCTAAACTTGGCAGGATGTATGCAGTGGAGGAGGTAGTGGCCTGGTCTCACTCTGCCACCCTGTGACCCCACAGTGTCAGAGGGGAAACAAAGGAACGCAGCTTGTCTGAGCAGGTTAGAGTCTCATAATGCAACTCCAGCCTTTAACCTTGTTGTAATGGTTATGCTGAACACTTATGTTCCCCAAATACAAACATATATTGTCTTAAGGTTGACTTTCCCTTGCCTGAATTTTTTTGTTTGTTTTTTTACTGTCATATTCAGCTCTGGTTGTTTCTATTTGCTGCAACCCCCCCAGTCAAATCTGCCCATATTAGAATTTTTTGCTTTTACTACAATTACAAGCATTTTAGGATTTAGATTCCAGTGAAATCAGCCTTTCGCTTTTACCCCTAAAATGCAAATAGGGAGCAGTCCCTTTATCGATTGCAAATTTTCAGCAGAGTGATCAGAAACGGCAAAGAGTCTGTGAGAACGTTGCTGCAGGAGGTCGATGCATGAAATTGAAAATTTGTACTAAACACGGTGATGGAAGGTTACACTGTGGTATAATAAATCTTACATTTCAAAATGCGTTTCTGTTGGCTGGCCGTGCACATAAACGAGGTCAAAGTTAAACAAAAGAGATACTGCGCTGCCCTGTCCTTTGCATGAGCTTCAGTTGACGTGAGAGGAAGACAGAGGTAGTATTTCAAGGACAATATAATTCCAATGCACTTTTTTCTGGAGAGATTTCAAGAAGGTGCACACTGAAATCCAGGCTTACCTAGATTACAAACCTAGCATGTCTGAATTTGTAGTCCTCTTCAATTCCATTATTTAGTTTTTATTTGTTAATGCATTGTGCATTTTTAACAAATCTCTTCTTGTAATTCGGTGTGGTGTTGCAATGTCTAACATGTGGGGGTCAGTTCAGAACCTTGTTTTGCTAATATTCAAGTGGGAGAAAAGCCACTAAGAACAAGCGTAGCCTATCACCGACCCAGAGCTTATCAGAGTTACCCTTGTGAGTGTGCGTCTGTGTGTTTACACTTCCATATGTATGTCTCTTTGGTGATAAAGTATGCTTGTGGGCTTTAGGTCTGTTGTGTTAGGGTAAAAGTAATGAAAAATACTTTTCTTTATATCAGCTGGATGCATATTTATCTTTATGTAATTAATAACGTATTGATCTTTATTTTTCTTTTGTTAAACATTTTAGAAAAAAGGAACATGTATCCATGTTTGTAAAGCTAAACCCAACACATGCTTGGGTTTTCTGTGCTGAAGAAACACAGTCAAATGCATTTTTTTTTTTTTTTTGTTTTGTTTTTTTTTTTTTTTTTTTTTTTAGTCAACAGCAGCATGGATCCATCCCACATGCTGGTTATGGATATGTCAGCCAGGAGAGTTAAAAGACAAAAGATATCAGGCAGTATTTTTCAGACTCAGCTCTGTTAAATAGAACCACATATTCTGCCAGTCAGAGGAAGGAAATTCAGACACATATTTTAATGATTCAACAAAAAGACTAAGAGATCATACATTGTTATCCATCCCCAACACAGCAACATTTTCTCTTGATTTTTGGATTTTATTATTTAAGTAACTAGTCAGCAAAAAAAGTCAGCACTTTTCTTCATTTTCATCTGGTTTCTGCCCTTCTGTCAAGCTCAACATTCAGATATCTTTTATTTGAATCTGCAGGAGTCAAAATTCTTCATAGAGCACATAAACAAAGTCATTCATCAGTGACCACCTTCTAGTGAAGAACAGCTAATCCTATATTGGTTAAAATTTTTGCTTTTCCATTATTTCAAATAATTGTTTTGCATACTGTGATGTTTTCACTGACATGGTCAGCAGTGTCACTACCAGTTCTTATCATATCCTCTCCTTTGTTTCAACTCACACTGTCCTGCAGTCAGCAAGCGAATCTGTCCATCAATAATAGATAGGGGCAGTGCTTTGAGCTTTTGTTTAGAGTTCAGCAGTGCCTATGTAGCTGAGCCAATGTGTTTTTTCTGTTGCTACACCAAGCCCCAGGGTGCTAGACAGACACACAAAGCCTGTATTATCAAGGGCCTGGAGGTAAAGTAAGTGAAATATGATGGTGCAGTTAGTGGTAAAGATGAGATGAGACAGACAATCTTAGATAAAAAAAAAAATGGTGAAGCAGAACTATGTTTTCACATGGTATTTGTCTTTATTGGCATTTCAAATACCCTAAAATAATTTGAGCACAGTGTCACAGACTAATTGCAATTAGCACTGAGGAGTGTATGGTTTTGGGTTTGATGTTTGGTTATGTCTCTTTTCATACTCTTTAACTGCCCCAGTCACGTTCCCGCTCTTTGGAAATTACACCTCTCTTACTGCCTTTCAACCTGTGATTTAACTTTTTTCCTGTTTTTTGCTATTCAACCTCAGATTGGCAAACTCACCAGTACACAAGGACCAGAGATGCCATTTCGAAGAACTCCAAAGTAATTTTACTGTCTGGTTTTGTATCTTCGTGCAGCTCTTTTGGACAAGACTGGCTGCTATAGTGGTGTTATACAGCGGTTCTGAGCAGGTCCCTTCTCAGTCTTTTATCTGTGTTGACGTGTGGCGTGCACACTTACCCCCGTGTGTGTATGTGTTAGCAAAACGGGCGGGGGTATTTGGATTCTTGGCTGGACTTCAGTAAACTCAGGCTGTATATGTGGTGATAAGGGTCTTCATGATGCAAACACTGACTGGAAACTATAAATCTCTCTCTAAACATATTTTCCATCATGTCTCCTCATACAGGAAAAACTCTTAGAATTTTAAGGGATGTCATATGAATATTTAAGACAATATGATACACATGACAAGAAAATTCCAACAAGTCTCCTAAACAAAAAGTTCATCTTGGTGTTTTGTTCCCTTAAACAGTTATGCTGTCCAACATGTCTTATAAGAGCATTTGTGCATCAGAGCAGGTGTCATTATCAAGTGTTTACTTTAAGAACCCCCAACATCTTCATAAGGAGGCTGGAAGAGAATTTGGATAGCATGGTAACAAATATGAATATATGCAAGATAAAACATAAATTCAAGTGCATTTTAATTTACTATGAAACACAATATCCCAAATTGTGTTGGATGAATTTGCTGTTGTGTGATTGTCTCTTGTAGTGTAAAGCTTTTGAGTGGTTACCAAGATCAAAGAATTGCTATTTAAATTTAGTCCATTTAGCATTACTGAGTACATTTAATACTTTATTAGTGATTTGTAAGAAGTTTGTTTTTGTGCATATTGAGTCATTGTCTTTTTCCTTTTTGTGTGTTTGGTAACAGATGTTATTCAGATATATTGCTGGGGAAAATAGAAAGGTCATAGTGAGGTCGTTGATGCTTAAACAGAGTCCACATCAACCTGATCTGCAACAATAGCACAGTCTGACTCTAAGGGGTAAATTAAACATAGTGATGTAATTCATCTTGGATCTTACTGCGGCAGGAGAAAAATTTATCTGAAAGTAATTTCATATGCATCCTCTGATAGTGTTCCATTAGTTTATCGTTTTATAAATGTCAGGGTGCTACCTAAACATGCTTGTTTGTTTTGTTTTCATTTGATCACCCAGTTTAATTCATAAAGACAATTTTTCCTTAGACAAAAATGTCAGTTAACCTTTCTGTCAGACAGATATCACTAATAAAGCCAAGCTATGTCTGATGACAGTTTAACAAGCCCAACATACTGAGCAAGAGATATTTTAAAGTGTGAAGAAAACTAAATGGAAGCGGCCATGTTTAACTCCACAGATGGGTTTATGTCAATGAAAACGATGGATGTACATGGACAACACATCCAAGACTTGTATTAGGATGAGACACAAAATAGGAAGAAATGGAATTCAATTTAACATAAATGTGAACAAAATTTCCATTCTTCGTTTCTTTTTGTAAAGCCAAGCTCAACTGACAAAACAATGTGTTTAAGGCTCACAACATGTTTGTCCCTTTTGCAGATTGAAGGGAGCTTGTCAATCGATGAAGAGGAGATAACACAACTAACCTGTTGTAGATGTTGTAGCTGTGGAGAGACAGTCTGTTTTAAGGCTAGCCGGGATTTTTCCTAACCTAAATCAATAGTTTGTAATGCCTAATCCTACTCAGGTAGTTTAGATGCTATATCTATAGAAATCTAAAACAAACAGCTATGTAATTCCAACCCTCCAACTTCAGCCTCCAGATTTTTTCTTCTGCCTGTTTAAATTGATAAAACTCCCCTTTCTGCTTTTGCAGTTTCAGAATAAATTATTTAAATCTTTTCCAGCGTCAACAAATCCTTCAGATAAGATAATCAAATAAGTATCTTGTTGTTATTCTTAAATTAGGGTGTCCTTTAAACTACGGCTCCCACTCAAATTAGACTTGAAACATTGGATCAAACATCATTCAAGTGTTTGCTCTAATGGCTTCAAATACTGAATGTTTCCTTTGGGTGCATTCAGTCAATAACATGACAACACTAAACCTAAACTTTTGTCACTTCCTGGTTGGGTTTAATTTTAAAGATCATAACTACATAAATGTTAAACAACATCATGGTCAGGACTAAAGTAATTGTTTTTGAACTTTTCGAATTTCACCAAAGAAAAGGATAGTGTGGGACTGAGTATATCACTGGTGCTGCAGTGTTAACTCCACCAGCAAAAAGGCAAAAAAATCAATCCATAAGTCCAAACTCATGGTTAATTAACATGATTCTGTTTTCAGTCATGCTCATAATATCTATGCACACAAATATTGTAATTTATATTGTAAATCTTTTGCTTGGTTTTCAAAGAACTTTATGCAGCATGTGCATATAAGATAAGATGAGATAAGATAAGATAAGATGAGATGAGATGAGATGAGATAAGATAAGATAAGATAAGATAATACTTTAGTGTCCGCTTGTGCAGAAAATTTCACTGCAACACACAGTCAACAATCATCACAGACAAGACTGCAGTCATACAAAAACAGAGTCTAAATATCCATTAAAATATCAGCAATGACATAAACTCCACATTTAAAAATGTGTATTCATAAAAAATAAAAATAAAAAAACATTAGGGTTAGGGTATATAGAAAATTTCTGGGAAAAAACCTACAAAATGCTACCAATTGAACAGTGTGATGGAGTGTGGAATAAATGTGTGTTTATATTTATTCCTCCTGCAAAAAGGCATCCTGAAACGTCTGCCTGAGCTATCTTATTTGCTAGTCTAAGGGTTTGTGCAGACCAGCCATTAAAGAAACAGCTCTCCACAGGTTGATCAATCACCTCGGAGCAGATGTTCAGCTGTTTCTGACTCCTGGACTTTAGCTTGACAGAGATGCCACAGAACAACCTGAACCTCCATACTGTAGGATGCTTAGTATGGGGACGCTACAGAAACTGGGAAGGATATTGCTGCGGGCTCCAAAAGACCTGAGTTTCCTCAAAAAGTAGATCCTCTGCTGTACTTTGTTGCAGATGTAATCCACATGATGGGACCATGAAAGGGGTGTTGTCCACGTGCACTCCCAAATATTTAAAGGATGCAGATCTGCAGTGTTTCAACATCACCATATAGTGTCATTTCATCATGCTTGGAACCTTAAGTAAGGTAGTACTAAAAAACACATAGGCCAGTATCAGTTCCATGCTACTACCTACAATGGAAAACCAAAACAAAGAAGTGAGCCGCACCGTACAGTTCAATGTCGTTAAAGCTCTTTTACACTTTAAAGTCAGTTTCTCTCTTGACCACTAGAGGTCACATATCCTTTCAATGCAACTAGGCCACTACTACCAGCATAACAAATTAACCATGAGTATGTTTTGGGGAAGACAGTTTCAGTAGTAAATTTTTATTTATTTATTTTACCTGCATGTGCCTCAGTTTTTTGCAAAGTTTCATGTATTATTTTTTCAGATTGTTTATTTCCTTTTTGTTATTTAGATGATTTTAATAATGTATATTAAAGAAAATCTTCCATTCCTTTCCATCTTTCCATTTCCTTATTGACTGTCAAAAATAAACCATGAGGGCCAAAAAAGAGAGCATTTTAACATTTTACATTTTCATTGTTGTAAGTATATTTTAATTTAATTTTAATAAGAACTATGTCAAAAGTCATTGGATATCTTTGAATTTTCTATTCGACAGTCATTTAGCAGACACTTTTCTCCAAAGCAGAATTTTAGTTAGTAAACTTAGTACATAATAATAATAATAATAATAATAATAATAATAATAATAATAATAATAATATAGACAGTACATAAAGGCAAACTTATGCAACTGCTTATGTGGGACTGATCCATTCTTAACAAACTGGTGTGTCAACTAGCATCAACAGTCACATGAACTCACTCAGAGGTTGTAACCTTCATCACCACATCTCTTGCCACCTCCAGCAAATGGAAATTAAATTTTTGCCCTTGCTCCAGGGTCAACCTTTCTGCAAAGTTTCATATAACATAATTGTTCATTTTCTGTTACAGTATATCCTGAAAACAGATGAAATGCTAAAATAACCCACCCAATTTCAGCTTCAATAACAGCAGAGATACTCTAATAATTGAAACAAAAATAGGAATCATAGCCTGACCTGACAGGGTGGAACACATGTGAGCAAGGTTATAAGGGTGAGGATGGATCATGACTTATATTACTGTTTTCTGTGCTTTTTCTCTTACTTACAGAATCTCTCATTTTGACTTTCATGAACATCTATGATACTGAAAAATATGGGGCACCATACACTGACCTTTATTTGGTATTATGCCATCCTACATGTAAACTTTTAAAATAAGCTGCTTTTTGATTCCAATTGCCAAACGTGTTCCTAAGAAAGATTTTTAAAATCTGGTTTGTCCCTTAATTTTGAAATCTGTTTAAGAGTCAGAAGTAAATAATCTAAAAGCTTGTGGTACAGTGTCATAACAGCTTAAAGTATCTTCCTCAAGAGTGATGTTTTTTTTCTTTTTTCTCCTATCCTTCAAATAGCTTGAGTAGTTTCAAGCATCTCCTTGTTGCTGTACTTTAAATACTTTGACCTTGAGAGGGAAAAGAACAGTGTTACAGCAATTTAGAGTTTGCTGTTTCTGTGTGTGGGATGTGGAAATGTGAGCAAACCCCAGTGTTCATTATTTGACAGATTTATGTGCTTTGTATTCATATTCATATGAATTTGAAAGATTTTTCCTTCAGAGCACCGTCCTTGACTGTTTCCTTAGATCCAGTTAGACAATTTTCATGGTAACGCAAAGTAAAGTTATAATGCTTTCTGACTTTTGTAAAAGTTGTTCAGAGGCTCAAACTTGAACTAAACACAGAAATTAAGTTTTGCAGTTTGAATCAAAGTGGGGAATGCTGGCATAAATACTTGGAGGGTGTTTAAAAATAGATTGAGATTTGTGTTTGTCCAATGTGACAGATGACAAATGAAGTAAAACTTAAGGAAAATTGCATTTTTATAAGAGCAAGATTCTGCTTAGTTATTAAAATTGATCAGTAGAAATCTTCCTGAGATTCTAACCAAGATTAATGCATGTTCTACTTCCATTTTCACAGGTTTCTCATAGTTCTGGCCTGTCTGATCCTTAGTGTCCTCTCTACAGTTGATCAATACCAAGCCTTGGCTTACACAACTCTCTTCTGGGTGGTGAGTGCTGAGTTTGATTAAAAGAGCAATATCTGATGTTATTCTTAAAAGAAAAAGGAAAATTAATAAATGCATGTTTTGTGCTTGACTTGTTTCCTCTGAAAACAAACAAAACAAACAAACCAAAAAAGGTCATTTCAGTAAAGCCACAAAAGAACATAATTTATACAATAAAGTAGAGTGCACTGATATGCAGTATCATTAAAATATGAAAACAGTTGTGAAACCTTTATTGAAGTATAGGACAATTATTCAGACTAGATAAACTAGCCTACACTGTGAATGCCAGCCTTAAGATACAACTTAATTGCAATAAAAGTTAATTTACCCATGCAACAAAGGAGATTACACATGTAATATTGATGCTACACTAAACCCATCGGCCAAGACTAACAGCATCACTGAGGTTATAACAAAACCTGTGGACATTACCGCTTGACATTACCACTTAAATATGTAATAAAAAAAAAAAAAAAGAAAGAAACAGAGTAAGAGACTTATTAGAAAATAGCTTGCATGTATGATTTTTTTTCTATAAAGAAAAGCAGCATTCTGGAAGAAAATCTTAAACCAGCTACCTACTCATTTCATATACCTACAAGTTTAAAAATAAATAAATATTTCTGCTTAAAGGTTTATTACATACCATTTATAACCAGCTTCTCTCACCCTTCCAGCATCATTAAAACACTGTGGTTGTCAGCCCTCTTCTGAAATAAAATAAATCAGTATTCCAGACTGATATCAGCAACAAGTCCAGAAGCCAGGCTCTCTGTTGGTATGCGGTTCTGTCAGATCCTTTGGCAAAGTTGATTTTCACTTCAGCATTAATGCAGAAAAGTTCATTTACATTTTAGATCAACATATGCTGCTTTCAAGGCCACATGTTTCTCCAAGAACATCTGTGCATTTTTCAATAAGACGATTCATTTCTGTACACTTTACAAAGGCAAGATGAGAGGATGATGAGGTCCTGATCTGTCTCCAGCAGAAAATCCTGAAATGTTTGCTTCCTTTGGCTCCACAATGCCAGAAATGCATTATAAGTATTGTGAGAAATATAGTCAACATGACAATATGGTAAAAGCTTTATTGTGTCTGTTTTTTTTGGAATATGTTGCAGACCAAAAATGTTAAAATTGATCTATGTATTGTTCATTACCATCAAATCAAATTAAGTTAATGAGATATCATGGGTTCTCATGTACCCATTAAATTAAAGTAAATATAAAAATAACCTTTTCTATATTTACTCAACTTTTTACTAATTTGGAGCCGTAATTACTCAATTTAAAGACTATAACTAAGAACATTCTGTGTTAAAATGAATAATTAATCTCTTAAATCAAGCAGCAGTAAACTGGATATTTATATTATAATGTTTATGCTTTTTGTGCATAACAAACCAAATTGCCAAATATAGACTAATCTGGTAGTCATTTTGTGTGTTGCGCCATCTTGCTGTGCTGCCATTACTGAGGTGGAAAGTCCTAATTTCCTTGTATCAGTCAACATGGACAGCAGCATGAAAATCTGGACTGACAACGTTAGACAGTGGTCTACGTTTACTGACAAGGACATCTTACCTAAAGATCTCAAAGTTATTCTGCTTTTCATTTTAGTCAGACATCAGAGCATTCATGTAAGCGATGATTTATCAGACAGAAACTGATTTCAATAAATGTCAAACCACATTAAAATATACGATTCTCATCTGTTCTGCTCTGAAAGGCACAGAAATGCCACCTCAGCAATGGTAGAGGGTCTTCTTCTAGTGTTAGTCTATAAGTGGCATAATTCCCTCTTAACTTATAAATGGTTCTGGTTTCTGTATCATTATGTTGTGCTTGCAGGACTTCATAAAAAGAAAAGGTAATTGTATAAAATGGGAAAAAGAAGACAAATGTATGTGTCAAAACACAAAGAATTAAGCTGTATAGATATTTCAAAATTTTTATGAATTCCACACATTAAAATACACAGCAGGTGTTTGGACAGAAAATATTAAATGTAAAATAAAAACATGTTTGTTTAGAAGAAAACTGAAGATTGCTGCTGAAATGATCCCGATCAGCAATTTGTGAACATAAAGTGCCAGAACATTTTTTTTTTAAATAACAGCAATGTTTACATTGGAAATACAGTTTGTAACCTTTTCTCTGCATTTGACCTTCGTTTTGGCTTTCATCATCTGTTTTTATTGGCTTATCTTTGAACAAGGATGATTCTGATATATTCAGTTGTTGCTGAGCAGTTTTTTTCTCCTATGATTAAAAACAGATTCATTAAATAAAAGCACTGATTCATTATAAATTTCTTTTGGTGATTATATAGAGAACAGTATGTCTGACACACTGGTTTAATTAAGCACTGAATGAATTCTGTAAACAAAGTAGTGTAATTTCCACAACTTCTGGCTCACAAATAACACACAAAAAATAAATAAATAAATAAAAACATGAAAAACAGTTTAGATAAAACCACATATTTGCTTTTACAAACAATTTCAGTGTGTCCCTTACAGAACAACCACGCCTTCTTTAAAATCAATAGTAAATGGGATAAACTGAACCCTGAGATGCTGAGCGCAGGAACTGTTTGGGTGATGGCTAAGTCACTGAAGCTCAGATAAAAGAAAACTCTTACAGGATAATAAAAGGACTTGAGGATTTTCTATGTGGAGGACTGAAGCGTACCACATGTGACAAGTTCACCTTGGACTGAGAATGAAGGGGTGATATAGTCATGGTGTTTCATTAGCTGCCACATCCACCCATCAAATCCTACAAATTCATTGTTGGATTTAAAAAGAAATCTGCTTCACGTGCTTCATGTGAGTCCGTATCCCCCCCCCGTAACACAATCATAAAATATACATTTTAAGGCAAACCAAGTTTCTGCCCGAGGTTCACCCTCTGGAGATGTTTAATCTTCTTATTCTTCTCTTCTACACAGATAATGAATAATTAATATTTGCAACTGAACCTCTCAAAATCTCAGACATTCATCTACTCCATCCAGGCTCCCTCTGGGACTGTTTTGTACTTGGTGCTTTTTAGTTTAGAGATTTGCTCTGACCCTGCCACTCTTTCATTCTCTCCTCCTCCACCACAGAAGCATCTCCTTTGTCTTGTTTTTTTTTTTTTTTTTTTTTTTTCTGTACACTCAAGGTTAACAGAGACTGCTCTATTTCCTTCTTTCCCTTTTTTTTTTCTTTTTACACAGAGCTGCAGCCCTGGCTGAGTATTTGTAGTAGAGTGAATGCCAGATGCTTGGCAGTCTGCCCAAAGAAGCTGTGCTCTCAAAATATTGTTTTCCTCTCATTTTTATAGACACAAAGTACTACAAACTATTTAAAGTGTTGTTACATGAAACGGTCACAGAGAGGTGAAATGAAACGTGAGATGCTTTATTTTTTATTCTACCAACATAAAATTGGTTGTTTTGCATGAATGATAACTTTTTCTTTTTAAGTTTTAAGTGACATTCTTGGGAAGATAAATTAATCTTGATGTGAAATGATGATTGATTTGGGTCAAAAGATGTTGCTGAGATAAACTCCAGGAGTGAGACTCAATTTGGGGAAATGACTTTGGGAGGAATCCTAGATTTATTGTCCCCCTTGTGGATCCTATAATGAGGGAGAAAAGAGGCAGAATGCAATTAGTAGAAGAAGTGGGGGTTGTGAGATATGGCAGAAAAGGGGGTTAGAAACATATAGCTATGGCTTTCTTTGCTTCTTAACCTAACTTAGAATTGTATGTAATTAATTATAAATAGCTGTCTTTGCCAGTTTCCAATAAATGTTTGGTTTCGTCTTTACGTCCATACATATGTACATACACAGCACACTGGCATGAAATGTGTTTATATATATATTTATATATATATATATATATATACAAATGTACCTTGCCTTACATTCAGTTTCTCATTAAAAATACACTGTCTACTTTTGATACATACATTAGCATTTTCCCCATAAAAAAAAATAATTAGATTTTGATGTAAAATAATAGAAAGTGACTTGTTTACTTGTCATGCTTCTTCCCTGCTATTGATGGCAAATCTTGGTGCATTATCACTATCAGAAAAGTAGAACAGTGTGAAACCACTGGCAGCACAGTGCATCCCCTGTGAGCATCTGTGTCCTCATGCATGGCCACATGACTTACAAAATGACCACAAAGACATGGTTTTATAGCATTTCTTGAGGTAAAGAAATAATATCTGGAGACTGTTTCTGGTCTCAGCACACTTGCACTATATTCTATAAAACCGGCTAAACTGGGGGAGCACATAAGCAGCCAAGTTTTATTTATTTATTTTTTTTTATTTTATTTTGTTTTTTCAGGAAGCATTTATGCAACTTGATGGAAAATGTAAAAAAAAAAAAAAAAAAAAAAAAAAAAAAAAAAACAACAACACTCAAATAAAATATGTAATTTCAATACTAAAATGTAAAAGCCATAACCATTTAGATTTTTAAGTGTCCACCCATCTATTTTCTAACACAGGTGTGTCCAGCTTTTATCTTCAGGTGCTGCAATCATGCAGGTTTTAGATGTGATGTTTTAGATGATGCAACACACTTAATTCAAATTAAATGGCTCTCCTCAACAGCTTGTTGTGAAGTTTTGCTCAAGCATGTTGATCCATCAATCGGATTTAGGTGTGCTGTAGCAAGAAACATCCAAAACCTGCAGGACAGCAACCCTCTAAGACCTCTGTTGTAATATGTAGCCATGCACATAGCTCCATGTTTTTTTTTAACTTTGAACAGTTACCATTAGCTGGTTTGAGCGCAATAGAAAAGTAAGGCGTTACAAGCAGAAGTGAAGCAGAAAAGAAAACATTGAGCAGGATGAGTCTCAAACCATCTCTTGTAGAAGTGTTCAGTGTGGTTAAGCGCCTCTTGAAGGAAATCAGTTTGGACATTATCCTGCTGAAACACATGGAGATGCAAGGCATTGGCATGCTGTTGCATCAAAACTTAAGCTTTGTTGATGCTGAAAACAGTCACAACATGTCTATGTTTCCTAAAGTTTTCATTTCATCTCTTCAAAAATGTACTTATGCAGACACTGTGAGCTCATATTTAATTACTCTGCATAACATAATTTCTCTTCTAGTCAAACTGTGGATTATGAAGGCCAGTTTGTAAGTAGTCATATTGTTTATCCAACAGTCTCACTTCATTGAGTAAAACTCTTATGAAATGTAATGTAATCATTTAGGTGCTTGGACTGAACTTAACACAAGAAGACAAAGGAAGTGTTGGAAACTTGGTGTTTTTGTCCCCAGATTTACCTACTTTTCAGATCTCTATTGCAAAGTTTTCTGTGTATTGTAAAGACATAGCTGGGTAAACAATTAACCTTTTTTTTCAGCCTTGTATCACATCACATCAGCAATTATAGGAATATATCAACAACTAATTCTTTAAAATGTTCCTAAGGCATCTCTAGAGATTGTTAAAACTGTCTTTTCTTAAAATACCATCAGCTTACAGACAATCCCCTCTTCACACACATCTAAAGGTCTTTTACAAATATCCCTGAAGGAAACTTGCTTCTGTTTTAGATTTTTTTTCTCTCTCTTTTTTTTCTTTACTGGAGAAAGCCATCGACTATGTGAGAAAACATTTGAGACATTCAGTTTCTTCTAACTTTTTCTCTGGATGATCATCATAGATGTAAATATAACTGCAGATGTTACGTTTAACTTGAGTGAATGGTGAATTTTGCCAAATTATGCTGTGAATATGATCTGGATTTAATCAGAGCAGACTAGTTTTGGGTCTAGAACACATACAGCATGCTAAAAATAGCATTTGCCTTTGAAAAAAAAATAAACTTGAATTTAAAATAAAATTTTAATTGAATTATTAGTTTTGAAAGTGTATATTGCTATTGAAAAAATGTATGGAGACTGTAGAATGGTGCACCAAAAGATTAAAAGAGAGATATGAAAGAAATAACTGTTTTCATATACATTACCAGCATTTTATGCTGTCCTTTCTACATCTGACATTGTTAAAAGTATCAGCATCCACTGACACTGATTTGGCCAATGTGTGTTAGCTTGCCAACCTGTAGTCTTTTTAAATCTCTAAAGTTTTGTGGTTAATTTTGTCCCCCTATGAGTTACAAAAAACTGTTATTGCTGCTGCACAAAGTCTCATATTATGAAACTGGATTCTGTGGTATTGGAGTGTGAGGTTAAATATTCTTGAAAAGCCAGATCCATTAGCACATCCCACAGACAGGCTTGCAGATCTGCATCACACATTAGCTCAGTGGTTCCCAAACTGGTGGGCAGGCCACCCAGGGGGGCCCAGAGTCATGACAGGGGGGCACAGCAAGACTAAATAAAATGTATAGTTTTACACAACTAGCAAAACATGGACAAATTAGTGAAAGTAACAATGGGCAAACAATGATGAATCAAGAACAGATTTCAATTACCAAAAAAAAGAAAAGAAGAAAATATGATGAGGCATATCTTGCATCCAGGCATGACCAGGTAATGGTCAAGTAATGGTGTGTTCTATGTTTTAAAATATTAGCATCTGACAGTTTGAAGCCAAACAAGTAGTAACGCTACTTAGGGACTAAGTCATGATCATGGGATATATATTTGGGTTTGTGTTATGTTTAAGTTCTGTTAAGATCATGGTTTGTGTCTTGTTTTAGTTTTGTCTTAATTTTGGTTGATAGTTCTGGGTTTTGTCATGTTTAGTTCAATTTCCTGTTTTCCCTCATGTGCGCTGTGTACTCTGTTCCTGGCTCGTTAGTTCACCTGGTTGGATTTCTGATTCACTTCACCTGCTCCTAATCACTCTCTCTGTATATAAATACCCCTTGGTTTTCAGTTTTCCTTGTCAGATCTGTATGGTGTACTCCCTGTCGTGTGGAGTTTGTGTTCCTGAGTTTCGCAACCAAACCTGGTTACCTGCATTGTTCTGTGCCCCCCCCCCCCAATCAGCCTACAGTTGGGTCCTCAGCTCCACTGCTTGTGACAACTTGTCATCCTGAACACAAAGAAAATACTGTTAATTACTTTAGAAATAAACAACTCTCCTATCATATATAACAGTTGTTTTAATAAAACAGCATGTGTTTTATTGAAAGCTCAACTCACCTCAAGTAGTTTACAGTGTTTCCTGGTTTAGAAAATCTCACACTATAGCATTCCTACTGCCACTGACATGGTTGTAACTGTAGTTAACAAAGAATTTATCCATGTTTTACTAACAGTGTAAAACTATACATTTTATTTAGCCTTGATGTGCCCCTCCTGCCATAACTCTGCCTGCCCCCTGGTTTGGGAACCACTGAGCTAATGTGTGATGCAGATCTGCAACCCTGTCTGTGGTATGTGCTAATGGATCTGGCTTCTCAAGAATATTTAACCTCACACTCCATTACAACAGAATCCAGTTTTCATAATAGTTTTAATAGTCTGGTTTAATTTAATCTAACTTTTTTTCAGTATAAAAAGAAATTTGTAATAATCACAATTTAACAACAATGTCTTTGTTTTTTAGTTAACATTTCATCTCATTTTCAGCATCAATATGAGCTGTTGGTGTTCTACACCAGTGGTCACTGACTCCGGTCCACGAGATCTACCATCCTTCAGGGTTTAGTTCCCTGCTGCAACACACTTAACTTAAATCAATGACTCGTTAACAGGCTGGTGCAGAAATTGTCAAGTGTGTTTTACCAAGGAAACCCTAAAACGTGCAGGAAGGTAGATCTCTAGGATCCCGAGCTGGTGACTACTGGTGCTCAAGACTGTTCCTCAAGATCTACTATCCTGCAGCTTTTAGATGCGTCGCTTCTTCAACACACTTGAATCAAATGAATGGCTCATGACCAGGCCTCTGCCAAGCTGAATGACATGTGGATGAGGGAATTCAGCCATTTGATTCAGGTGTGTTGGAAAAGGGTTGCATCTAAAAGTTGCAGGATGATCTCGAGGACCAGAGTTGGTGACCTCTTTTCTAGACCCATGATTTGCATTCTCATTGCTTCTATAGGACCTGCAAACTGACGTGGACTCCTAATGAATTTGCAGTCACAGTTTTTGACTTGTTGTTTCCTCTGACAAGAGAAACATGAATGTTTTAACTAGAAAAACAAAAGATAAACAATATCTGTGAGAAGGGTCTGAGAAAAGGATACAAACATATCATGTTCTTTAGCAAATGAGTGAGTGAGATATGGTGAGTTTATCTTGTCTTCATTAAAATTAGTTTTGCATTTTATTTATCTGATACACTAAAATTATTTGTTTCATGTCTATTTCAATATCTTTCCTAACATCAGGCTGCTCTTTATCTCCCTGTCAGCATTTATTTCTATAATGTGTTAGTTGCTTAATGAATTTATCAAGTAGATAATGTACTTTAAGAAGTAAATGCAGACAAAATACAGGAAGCAGACTACAAAACAAAGTGCATCGTGGGTTCAGTGCATGGCATCACAACCAAAATATATGCGCATGTGGGACAATATTTAGCTGTTATGTACAACAATGTACTGAACACAATCTCTGTCCAGAAGAATATTGCACCACCCAACTGAACTATGCTCCCAATCGGACTGAGTGTAGTGGACTATCCTGGTGTTAATGCACCCATAGACGCCCAAACAGAGCCACAAAGATCATTACTGGCTTTGTAAGCAACTGGCAGTACAATTTAAACTCTTCTTTAAAGATGCTTTGACATATGAAGTTCAGATAATCTCCTGAAAATTAGGTTACCTGGTCAATCAGGACATGAGCTAAATCTGAAATTATCCAGACTTTGTACCAGAGAACTGTGTGTGTAAAATCTTCTGTGTTTTGTCTGACTAATTCAGGCATTTTATGCTTCCACATACACTTCCTTTGGCAAATATCGAGCAAATTTCAGGGCTGCAGTGGATGTGAAAATGACTTCTGTTTTTCTTTCTCTCTTGCTTTTGGTTAATATAATGCTTTAAAAAAAATAAAGACAATTTGTTTTTCAACCTTGAAGTAAAACTCCTCAGTGAATAAATTAAGAAATGTTACACTTAGCTTCATACTAGCTTCCAGGAATACAATTTAACATGTTATTAATCCAATTTTCTTTTCAAACAGTGCTATTTTTTATTCACTGGCATTTAATCTCTGATGAAGAAAAACACCACCCCTAATTTGCTGCTCAGCATGAAAAACATCATCTGTCTGAGTCCTTCTATGTTTTCCTCTCATCATTCACAGCAAAAGGGTTGTGTCACCATTAAAAATCTATAAGGCTATTGATTCCCAGTCTGTCAGCTTCATTTCTAAATGGTAGTCAGTGATTGAGTCCCATGTGGAGGTAATTGCATTCTCATCCACACCAGTTCATTATTTTACACATGTTGGGCTCATAGTGTGAAGCAGTTGATTTGTGTTTTTTAATCCAAAGGGGCTTTAGATGAAACTTGCTAGAATTGAAAGAGAGCTGCATTCATTTTGAAGCACTGATTGCGTGTGACTTCAGTATGTTGTTGTGGACTGCTTCAGTTATTGTTCAACACATTCTCATTCCCAGCTTGTCACACATTGATGGTTTGTCAAGAGACCCCTACATTAGTTTTTAAGGCATGAGATGCCCGTTTGGCATCCATTTCTGACATAAAAGGAACCGCTGCAGTGGTGAGCTGTGCACCAGCTGCACAAATAGAGAATGTGAAGAAACATAACACTGTGTTTCATGCTTGGACAAGAGTGCCATCTTGTCAGATACTCTGTTTACACAATGCATTAAGCAATGTTACTATTTCATGGAGTCATATGTAGTGGATTTTTTTAATATTGAACGTGAATGTGTCTTACCATTAAATTTAAATAAATCTGTCTTTTTTTTTACATGGACAGGCATGCTAAACAGGATTAAAAAATGGACTGAGGTGTTATTTTACAGTAAGAGGCTCATTCTACAGTCTGATTGTAGAAACACCACCCAGAAGAGAAAATTCAGGGTTGGAGACCGGCTCAAAGCAAGTGAGAATACATTATCACTTCTAATGACATCAACTTCACATCATTTATATTAAATCACAACAGGAAAGCCTTGCTCTTACTGCTGGCTGATGAAAGAGTAACATGGGTCACATAAGGCCAAAGGAGAAGGGATATGGTTGCTGATTCCAAAGTATGAGACTCATGCCTTTACTTTATTTCTCTACTTCTTTAGACATTATGATTAGGCATTAAACTACTTGGTTATTGCATTAAAACTACCTGGTTAAGATGAAGACAATATCAAATTTAGTTTTATAAAATGCACACTGAAATCTATTATAAAATAAACTCTAAAAAGGTGCACCAGTATTTTCTATGTTGCTATGGTGATGTGGCCCCCATGACCAGTACTGCTTGTTACTAGCTCAGAAAATCCAGTATGTCTGTATGTGATCCCTTAGTGGTACTTTCTGTGTTCCAAACAACACAGTGGGGTCCTGGACAATGTTGGTTTGTAAAGACCTGAGAGTGAGAAAAGGTTGTGCTATCATGAGATGGAAGAATTAATTACAGAAAAACGTGGAAGTAATTCAACTGATGTAAACAGTGCTTGCATCTGACCAGCTTACTGTAGCACTAACCTTTGAAATGGCTACGAAAAAGTTCACCAAATAAATTCAGTTGAAAATTGGGGTGTTTCACCCTTAAAAGCCTGCTAAATCAGCAGCACCCCTGAGCGCTCTCGCTTATATTGTCTACAAGGAACAGTAGTGTTAAACTCTGTAGGGTAAATTATGATTGAAAGCTTACTCTTTCTGTAATCTATGGAAATTTTCCAAGCATTTATATTCCATCAAGAAGGTTTACAATCCATTTGTAAAATGTAATGTTTATTCTGAGAATCTATAAGGTAAATCCCCAATGACTAATCCATAACACCATTTATTTTTAGCCCATTTTCAAAATAAAAGAAAATGGCTATCACTGCTATGTTGCTAAAAGACCTCTATTTTGACCTGGAAATTATGATGATGTTGCTTCATATCAAACTTTCAACCAGTTAGATAGTTTATTGACAGTAATATATTTATTTGACAGAAAGCTGCCAAAGATCAACAAGTTATAAGATACATGTCTGAAAAGAAAAGAAAAAATAATGGTCCAGTCTGGCTGAAATAAAGCAAAGACGCCATTCTTGACGCAAACACCAGACGGACCAAAAATAGCAAAAAAAGCAAAACAATTTAGTGGTTTTAAAGGTTCATTCTAATAACTTAAAGCCATTTCAAGCATACACAAAGAGTCATATGCATCTCGTAACCCAGTTTTTTTTTTTTTTTTTTTTTCTCCACCTCAAATTTCCAGGTTGTCTTTTGCTGCAGCTGACCCTGATATAATGGGCATTTTCTGAAGCCATTTGGCAGTTCTTGCTAAGTGGCAACTATCTGGGCACACACAAAGTGCCAAAGTGCAGATAGGAAAAAAATGCAGGTCATTCCTCACAGACCTTGATGTTAAAATGCCAAATTTTTCACCTAAAAAGACTGGAACAAACGAAAGGTTTTGGCCTTTACAGTAATTTCTTCATTCACAGTTAAGTTTATGGGTGTGCTTATGATACCCTTAGGCTCCCTGCCAAACCTCTCCTTTGCATGTCCCTTTACCCTGCACAATTCTACATTTGTCATTTAGTGAAGGCTGATAAATGCTGCTTCAAAGCCGTATCACACAATCCATAAACATAGTGGCTATGTCACTATTTATATGCAGCCAGGGACTTTCTGTTGCCAAGCACTATTTATTTTTTATATAGAAGGTAGAAACTACTCTTCAAAATCCATTAAAGACCCCTGATGGAGAAAAAACCAGAAGAGCTTTCCTTTTAAAATAACACAATATCGATATATATCATCATACAATTTGTCATAATCACACAGTTGTCAGGCCCAGGTACATTTAGCAGCCGAATCAAAGAACTCCTCAGTGACGTGGCACAAATTAAATACTGACAAATGGTGTCCCTGCTGAGGAAGAATCAATAATCCCTAATGAATTGCCATGACATGATGAATTTTGTGTAAGAAGTTGTGCAGAACGCTCACATTTATAATTGACAAGTATTTGTTTTAAAGCAAACTTGGAACAAATCTGAACAGCTGTTCAGGTGTTGCTACACTGAATAACCTGCATCAGCATCTGATGTTTTTTTTTTCCTTCTGTCACTCTGCCTCATTTGTCTAACAGGAGATCGTCCTTGTGGTGTTCTTTGGTGTGGAATATTTTGTCCGCCTTTGGTCAGCAGGCTGCCGCAGTAAATATGTTGGCATTTGGGGCCGACTACGCTTTGCCAGGAAGCCAATATCTATTATAGGTGGAAATAACATCCATGCATACATATCTATACACATTCACCTCAGCAAACATATCACTTCTCACCCACTCACACAGTCTTTAAACCATAACAGTAATATACCCTGTGCTTCATCCCACAATAAAATAACTAAGACAAATTCAGCATGAAATTAAAATTGTCACTGCAAAATTTTTCCACCTTCAGTTTATGTTCTTAAAATTAAAGCCCCCTGGTGGTGTTTTTCTTTTTTTTTTAAAAATATACATCAGTGAATATTATCATTAATACAATTTGCAGCTCTACTCAACTGATGAATGAAAAACAATGTCAAAATAGACACTTTTGCACTGTTTTCTTTGACTTGCTTGCTCTGTTGATACAGACAACTCCAAACATCAATGCAAATATATTCAGATTACTCATGTTCTTGTGTCATATTTATTCTCAAAGTCTCATTCTCTGTTAACACAGATTTGATTGTAGTTCTGGCCTCGATAATTGTTTTGGCAGTGGGCTCCAAAGGTCAGGTCTTCGCTACCTCTGCTGTAAGGTAAGTGATGATGTGTGTGTCAGAAACAAAACCATGTAGATTCCAGGCATGCCCTGCTCAGAGCTTGCACCCATAACCGACCCAGCAGTTTTAGGTTTAACTGCTCAGTGTTATGTTTAAGTGTTCACATGTTTGATAAGTGTGCAAAATACTTGCATGCAGTGTGAAAGTAATGTTAACAGGTGAACACTTCTGCTATGTTCCAGAGGGATTCGCTTCCTACAGATTCTGCGTATGCTGCATGTTGACAGGCAGGGAGGAACCTGGCGTCTCCTGGGCTCTGTTGTCTTTATCCATCGACAGGTAGACTGTAACACCTGCAATCACAGATCACACTTCAGCTGTCACCACCACCAGAGTTTCTGATTATTATTACTAAGCTGGCAGCTTTGTGCCTGGGCAGTAATGGCCTCTCTTCATCATTCATTATAGAGGGTCTTCACATGGGAATGCACCATAGAGAAGAACAAGAAAAGCACAATTGTACACTTGGTTGGGGTTTTAATGTGATAGCCACATCTGCTAGAGAGAATTGTGTCTTCCTCCAGGGTGTCATTCAGCTGAGACGCAGAGGTGGCTGTGATTATCCCCAGTGGCCATGGTGGTTGTCTTAATGTCCATATATAAAAAAAAAGAGTGATGAGCAGGGCATTAAGGATGTTACTCATTCAATACCAACTACTGGGCTTCATTGCCTTTGCCTTTGCTTATGGCCATACTGTTTCCAGCTGAAGATGGTCATCATCAACCACTGACCTCAGCTGGAAAGAGAGCGAGTGTTCATGCACAGAGATATTGGATCCCTTTTACAAACAGATTTTTAACCTGCTGTATAAAGCATCTCAAACTTAAATTGGTAAATACTAGGTAAAGAATTTAAGATTCACAGACAGTAGGAGTCTCTCAAGTGACAGTGTGCCAGATGGGGATTTCTTATTAATCTGTAATGTTCTATTTTTCTTATAAATCTTCTGAAGTAATTAATATGCACAATGTAAAAGATGGTGCCTTCTTAATTAATTTAAAAGTGCATAATGAAGGCAGTATGGTGAAAGTGTAACAACCATAATATATTATGCAGTCTGTGAGCAAAATGTTTAGTTTTTCAACTCCTTTAGACTGTGATCCTTTAAGACAAGAGTTTATCTGTGGAGCCAGTCTTAATCTTTAACCATTACTTAAGCATTACCGCTGCAGGGTCAAGATATCAATGGCCCAAACTGGCTCACATAGCAAATTATTGCATTATTGCATGACTTAGGTGACAATCCAATTGGTGTGCTAATGTTGTGAAACCATATTTTTTTCAACTTTAACTGGGTATTTAAAAGAAAAAAAAGTATGGGAAAAGTTCAGGTGTGGAACCTTTTCACAGGGAAAAGTGTGTGTTAAAAACACCTTCATTCTCCATGGAGGCAACGTCCATGGGTTACTCCATCAATGTTGAATTTATTCTCAAATCCATCGATAGAGCCAGCTGGCTTATCTTTCCCATCTTGTCTCTCCACGTCCCACCGTCATAACAGAGAAATGATGGCTGTATGGGGCCACTCAGTGAACTGAACCGGAGTTATCCAGATACAAAACCACCTCTCTAACCTCTAGGCCAGCACAGGGTAAAATATCTCAACATGGACCACTTACATAGCCAACACATTTGGTCTGTCAGCATTTTTCTGCCATACCACCTCCCTAAATCTGTTAGTGGATGCAGCTTTGTATGTGTTTGGTAAAAAGATGTTTGCATTGCTTGTACAACTCTGTCAGTAGTGTTTGTTTCACTTATGAAAAGAACAGTGCAACTTTTCGTTCATCCATTCATTTTGGCTTGACTATAACAAGCGGATGCACTTAGTAAGACTATGGAAGTCTGTCTTGAATCAGTCTGGATTAAAAACTGCTGAACTGCGTTGGTGAAACGACTTTAGGCTTAAGTAGGAAGACAAAGGAAGACAATAGTTTGAGTTTTACTTTTTCAGGTGAATTTCTCTTTCTTGAGCGACTTTCACATAATACCGCCCTGGTTATTGTTGAATGCCATTCTGCACCTGATGGGATGTTGGAGGATATGGACGTGCACAACAGGCTCAAACGACCCAAAGCACCCAACACATCCAGTTTTTCAGCACATACCACAAAGTGAAAAACCCATACACTCAGCTTTTTTTAAAAAGGGTGTAGATGATGCAATTTACACATCATAGCTACTTGGATAGGGTTAATAAGCACATTTACCAGGCAGGGTATTCCACGAACATAGCTAAAGAGAGCCAGGCTGTATCGGGAAAGTCTCGCTTAAACTAACGCCATCTCTGAATTAAGGCTTAAGTTGTTCCACTAACACATTTCAGTTACATCTAGGCTAATTTAAGTGAAACTTACATGGCCTGGCTATGTGGGAGGTCCTGAGGAACGTAGAAAGCCCTGATGAGTGGATGATGGAAAAGAGGCGCTGGCAGAAAAAGCGAGCAAGCCAAGAGCTGTCATTTTCTCAGCAGCTGAACAAAGAATGCTGTTGGGGATCAGTGACGTGTGGTGGGGTTCATGGCTGCTGAGGCACTGACTCCTCTGGAGTCAGATTTATATTGTAAGAACCAAAAAGAGCATCTTATTTCACTATTCATCCAACAGCATGCAACTATGCCCCCTTGAGGTGAGGTAGAGTACTGCCTGTCTCACCTGCTGACTTTTCTCTGCACTTTATTGTACAATAAGTGGGAATAATTCTCTCACACATACATTAAAGACATTACACAGACTGTGGTGAGTCATGTTGTATAACAAATATTTCTGTAAAGTTCATATTGGCGCTATGCTGAGGAACAGAAATGGGCACGCGTCATGCAACCCAGTTTGTATTGGATCACGCAGTCAGAGGAGGCACAGCTCGCCACTGCCTCTCCCAGGATTTCTACCCTGTATTTGATTGGGAAATCCTCAAATTTGGCAATTTTTGTGTAGTCATGCTAAAAATACATTTTTAACACAGATCAATGGGAAATATTAATATTCATTTATGTACTTTTTTCTTTTTTTTCTTTTTTTATCATGACACCTCTGAACGCACGTCACTGCTGTCAAATGTTGATTTCACTGTCCTCATTTATTTATGATCTCTTCTTGTGTTATAAATCTGTTTACATAAAGCAGCTGAATTGTCTCTGTATGTACTGGCCCTGCTCAGTTTATTAATGACCCAATAATCATTTGTGGACTACCCTCCCAGGTTTAGGCATTTAACTTATCCAGTGTTTTGCACCAACGTGTCTGCTCTAGTGGCTCTCTGGTCATTTCTGTTTGTGCAGCAGCTGCTTCCTCCCTCTTCTCTCATGTTGTTCCGTGAATCATGAGGATTTCGGTGATCAGCTCATTGGCTTTTCTCTCTTGTAGCGTTTGTTAATCACTCAGCTGAAAATGAGGAAACTAGTGGTTCATGGTTCACACAGTCACATTTTTACCCAAAAGTATTATTTTTGGACCTTCTCTAACACAGCAATAATTGGCTGATGGTAGAAAGCATTTATACTTATGCTATGCAGGGGCAGGTCTAGACTTTTGCAATATTAAAGTTTTTATTTATTTTAGAAACAATGAAAATTCTGTTATCCGATTTTAATATTTTATTACATAATGTAAACAGCGTGAGTGGAATTTATCAGGAGGAATGCTCTTCTGGGCATCCAGAGTCGACCCGTTGGACATTCTTTGAGACAAGACTTAAATAAGCTTGACAGTTAGCCTGTTCTGTACCATACTTATTCATTAGCACTAGTTACCATGGTAACTCAGCTTAGACTCATTTAAGCCACAATGATGAAACAGAACTCTTACTGTAATGAGCCAGACTTATCGAAAAATGCTTGACTTTCCCTTAATCCTGTTTAATGGAATACCCCTCAGGATGTAAAACTAACCAGAATGCACCAGGAAATGGTTGTATAAAATGAAACAAAAGTTATGCTAGTTGAAATAGAGAACATGTGTGTCCAAAGCAGTAGGTTAAACCTAATCCAAAACGAGGAATATATATAGCAAAATATAAAACCCCAAATTGAAGCGTAACAAAACACACTAACCACAACAGACAAGTTAAAAGTTTGTAGGTTTTTTGTGTCTGAAAGGTGTAACTGTTGTGTGAATTCTTCTGGTCTATTCCTGTTGTAATTTTCTCAATTGTGCCATCTACTGTTCAGGAGGTGGAGTGCAGCAAGTCCATCAATTCTCAAACGTCAGCAAAGCATTTATGGCTCAGAGCTCACCTCACAGTTTCCTCCAGTATGATGTGTCAAGCGTAATCAGGGTTATTGCAAGTTTTTGGCTTCTTCAAATATACCTTAATGGCATTTGTTCTAATCATACGAATGAGCTGTAACAGCATGTTTGTAGTCCGAGTTCTCACTGACCCATACAAAATGGAAAGTCTGTAATAATAGTTCCCTATAATCACCCCCTATATATATATATATATATATATATATATATATATATATATTTCTTTGTAATAAAACTTCAAATAAAACCTCACATATAAATTCTCAATGTAACAGCATTTTTGCCAATGGGCACAAGATGGGATTGCAATTCACATCATGTTCCCCACTATTCAACACCTGCTTACCATGCACTCAGGGAAGCAGAGAATGACAGGTCAGCACTGATGCAGACTACTCCAAGGTGTCAGCATCCAATTTCACTCACACACGCTACCTGGATTGGCATAGTCTTTAATATGGCACACCCTTAATGCATCAACACAAATGGAGTCCGAACAGAGGATGAGTGCGAAACTGACTCTTGCAGGAGCTTGGTTAAATTCATTTCTGATTAAAGGCATCAGCAGTTCATATGGGTTTCATAGATGTGCTATCTCTATTAGAATTTCTCTCTTTGTATGCATCTTTGTTCCATTTCACATTCCATCTATTTTGGATGCAATGACATGCTTTTGCAAGGCCGTATGCAACTCGTACAACCAGAATAGATTCAAACAGGGAGAACTGTGACCAGTGCTGCAGTGGTCAGATTGTCATTTTCTGCTAAACTAAGGCATATAGTGTCATTATTATTTTTTACGTGCTGTTTTCTTTATTATTTTTTTTTTATCTTTCTTTAAAACCTTAAAATCTTTTCATCAGAACATGTGCTGGAGCCCCTGTGTGTTAACAGTTGGAGTTGTTAAATTTAATAGTTTCAGTATGCATTCTTTGTGTATTGAGGCATTTGAAGAAAACCTGAACAGCATTCTAGTGCTTGTGGCTTCTAAAGACAATTTGGAGTTTTTTTCTAGCCTTCCTACTGGCAGAAAGGAAGCATGCATTGCTTGAATGAGTTGCCAGGTCACAGCAGTAGCTACACATCTCCTGAGCCCTGGATTGCTACAAAAAGAACATTTACCTGAATGCACCAAAAAGCTGTCTCCAAGAATCATGCATTTTTTAAATTGCAAGTTGTTCCAAGCTCATTTAGCTATTCACTACTGAAAGGCTGAAAGTAATATTTGTAGAGAGTAATTTGAGGATAAGTTTACATGGAGGATTCAACTCATCTGAACCTCTGTCCAGTTAAATGCTGTGAACCTTGTGATACATTGAGTGGTAAAACACAGTTCCAGTCATGTAGTAGACATTTGGAGAGCTTTTTCACACTGTAAAGCAGGAATCAAATTATGGTCAGACACAATGAGAGCCAGGACCAATTAGACTTCATGGGGAAAACTCTCCACTGACAGTGTAAATACGTTGGTTTATTGGTGTTTTTAATACAGTGCATACAGTTGTCAGTGGTCTGGGTTTTAGAATAAACGGGGTAAAACCATTGCTATAAGAGTATCCACTGTATTTTTTCTTCCTTTATTTACTAGCATTATGCTTGTTTTTATTTTGTGTATAGCTATTGGCTATTTTATTAGGTACACCAGGGGGCTGTTGTACAAAATCAAGATAAGGGGTTAAACCTGGATTTCTTGGTCATTCTGGCTCAACTCATCTGTGATCTGGTTGTACAAAAGCGGGAAAAGTCTGAAAAGTGTGATATGTTATGACATAGGTTACAATGGAGACTTATTCTGTGGAGCTAGCTTGCTCCACACCAGGCTAAGTTCCAGGATCTATTTAATCATATTCCTTATTACAGTCGGCAGTCACCATGGAAACCAATATTTATTCTACTACATAGTAGGTTATATACCCCTATTGTCTGCAAACTGTAAATAAATGCAGGACAGATTCATACACAACAAACTATCAGACAAATGAATGGATGCAGTAGCCTCCTGCAGGCCTTTATACACACAATACAGCACACACATCATACAGTAATTTATCTGTCATTGCAGGTCATATTTAACTTATATTAAAAGCATGCATAATTAAAATAATTTAAGACATAGTGGTCTCTGACCAGTCAAACACTGTCGTCATTGGGAAAAACAGCAGCATTGTCCCACTCCACATGTGGCACTCTGGGAGTCCGCTCCTTCCTCAGGCAGGAGGACAGCACAGGCCACTGTGATGTCCCATGTTCTGCTTGGGCTGTCCCTTAAGTAGTGAAGACATTCAAATTATGTCTCCGGGAGGCCAAAGGTAATTTCTATTTATGCCCTGCTCCTGGTATGGGCATTATTATGTGCCGGCTATGCTTCCTGAGGGTCTGCACATGGTGTCAGAAGAAAAGGCTAGCAGGCATACCCTCTGGCCACCAGCAATACACCAGAGAATTCACCTGTGAATACAAAATGTCATCATCGCAACCTCATAAATAGAGTGACATTCTTGATGCAGCCATGATGTTAAAAGTGGTTATTAATAAAGATTGTGTGGTTCACTTTTTCAGAGTTTCAAAGTTTATTTCTATAGCATGGAAATATAAGTTACATGTATGAAACTTACTGTGATTAGACTACATACACTCATTAATATATAGGAACCACCATTTCAACTGCAACTCTTTGTATTTCAGCACAAGGAGGGGGATGCATTATTTGGCAGTGCAGATTTTAGGCTGCCCAGATTTGCATCCCATGGTTTATATTGCCAATATGTAATTTACATGTATGAAACTTACTGTGATTAGACTACATACACTCATTAACATATAGGAAACACCATTTCAGTTCCAACTCTTTGTATTTCAACTCCAGAAGGGGGATGCATTATTTGGCACTGCAGATTTGGGACTGCCAAGATTTGCATCCCCTGTTTAATTATGCCAGTATGTAAGTTACATGTATGAAAATCACAGTGATGACTCAAAACATGCTCATTATAATGTAGGAAATATCATTTCAATTTTAACTCTATGTTTTTCAGCTCCAGGAGGGGGATGCATTATTTAGCAGAGCAGATTTTAAATTGCTTTTAGATTGCTTTTTTCCTAAATGTCACAGTATGTTTATGTGCATGTAAACAAAACATAATATATCTAGGTCATGGATTTATTTGTATTCTCAACGAAAGAAAAGAAAAAATAAAATTACAATGAAAAGAAGACCATCATAACAGACTCTGAGGCAATGTTCATAGAAAGCAAATAATAATAATAATAATTATTATTATTATTATTATAATAATATAGATATAGATATAGATATAGATATAGATATAGATATAGATATAGATATAGATAAAGATATAGACAGCCATGGTGGCACCACCTGCTTTAATTGTCACAAGCAATCTGAAAAATGTGAAAGAAATTTAAGTTTTTTATTTTTCTTTTCTTATAATTCTTTTTTTGTGGGCATTACTCCCACAAGTAAAAAGTTATGTTAACATTTTACAAGTAATTATACACAAACCTATAAGAATGTATGATATTAATAACTGCCCCGTAAGATAGTGTCATTATAGTATTTCAAATTTCAGATATAATCAATTTAATCTCATTCTCCATTGTGGATCCTCCGTCTAAAACCAAAGTAATGGCTGAGGTTCTCAAGTGTTTCTGCAACAACAAAAAATATAGTTATTGCTTAATAGTGATCTGACTTCTTTGTAAATTGTAACATTGGTGGCAGTGCTGAGTACAAATTCATTTCATTTATCCTAACATGCATATTTTGTTTTTTGTTTTTTAGGACAATCATTAATTTCCTGAAAAAAACCAACACAATACATTACTTGAAAAGATAGAATATAAAAAGCAAAAACTATATTTCTTACATTATAATGAGTGTGTTTGGAGTCATAAGTTTTAGCTTCATGTATGTAACTCACATATTGGCATAAAAAGCAAGGGATACAAATCTCGGCTGCCCCAAATCTGCTCTGCCACATAGTGCATCCCAGTCTTGTGCTAAAATATAAACAGGCAGGGTTGAAATGGTGCTTCCTACATTAAAGGTAGTTTATTTTGATTATTTGGTGTAAGTTTCATACAGGCAACTTACATACTGGCAAACAAGGGGATGCAAATCTTAGCAAGCTTTAATTAATTTTATTTTAAGTCATATTTGACAACCCAAAACATGTTTTAATGTCAAAATAATTACTACAACATTTGACATTGTCAAACCTGTCACGAGCTAATTTTATGTAGATTAAGTGATAAAACGCTGCAAAAAAACACAGCATACATAAGAGTTACACTTCTTAAATTAGCTAATGAAGTGAATAAAGTATGTAAATATGTGTAAATATTTTTGTGTATGTGTAAATATAGTTTCGCGGAAGAGGCATATAGCGTTACACTATATGTCTGGAACTACAGATGTCACTTTTCCCTCACAGAAAAAGAAGACAATAACGTTATCAGAAATGTTTATTAGGCTTTCTTCATGGTGGCTGGAAGCAATGTGAACCTCTCCTGAGGAGGAGACAGAGCCTCTACATCCAGAAACCTGACATTGTTGATAATTATTCTGTTATTAATTCATTCCATTAATTTTCCATTTCCTTCATCAGTCAGATCAAATATTCAGTTTTATTATATATAATTGAACATTTCTGTTAGCACGGTGGTGTGGTGGTTAGCACCGCAGCCTCACAGCAAGAAGGTCGCCGGTTCGAATCTTGGCTGGGGGGAGGTTCAAACCTTGAGGGCGGTGGCCTTTCTGTGTGGAGTTTGCATGTTCTCCCCGTGTATGCGTGGGTTCTCTCCGGGTTCTCCGGCTTCCTCCCACCGTCCAAAGACATGCATGATAGGTTAATTGGACACTCTAAATTCTCCCTAGGAGAGAGTGTGTGTGTGTGTGAATGGTTGTTTGTCTATCTGTGTTGGCCCTGCGACAGACTGGTGACCTGTCCAGGGTGTACCCTGCCTCTCACCTGTTAAAATGCTGGGATAGGCTCCAGCTCACCCGCGACCCGAAATGGAATAAGCGGTCAAGATAATGGATGGATGGATGGATAATTGAACATGCAGATGAATGTGTAGTTCTGTTAAAGGGAACATATTTGAACTTTTTTTTTTTTTTTTTAAGTAGTGTAATAATTACTTTTCTGAGTAATTAAATATACTTACAATGCTGTAACTCAGTTACAAACTATGTTACTTTTACCTTAATTCATGAAAGCCTTTAGATATTGACAAGGAAACAAAATGTGGGGAGGCAATCCAGTGTATAGTTCAAATAGCAAATAGCCTGGCTGCCAGTATATGTTATGGTTTGTTTTTATTTCTCTCTGGTGTCTCAATAAATAACAATTCCAATGTGCTCTATTTGCTCGGACCACAACCATTGTTTCTTCCTGCTATATTATGTATCCAGTTTATAAGGCTGACTGGCTTAGTGCCAAATTCTATTTTTACCATGCTTGTCAACAAAGGAACTCATCTCTTTCTTTTGTCCTACTTACCGACAATTGACCAAAGACCCAAAAAGAAAGTCTTACAGTTGTCAACATTATCTGTGAAAAATCTTGCCTTCAAAGATTTGTTTATAGGTGCTGGTCAGTATCCTTTGAGTGTAAAGGTTGGGATTTATAACAGGATTCTTTAAAGGTGTTAGTGTGTGGGCTGCTAGCAAGTTTTCCAGTGAAGGAACCTATCAGTGCAGTGTAACATGGAGGGATGCTTAGCCAAGTATTTGATGAGGTGCATACAATACTACAACACTCCATACATGAGGTTTCTAGTTGTAATTATAATAGGTGCATTTGAAAGAAAAAACATTGTGTTTTGTTCTTTGTTTCAGGTCTTTCAAGTAACTTTAACAAGTACATTCACTTTGACAGGTGTTTCGGTTCCTTGCATAGCAATTAAGCTTGAAGGCCCTGTGTTTTTGTGGTTAGCCAATCATCGTGTGAAACATCGACCTTGCACATCATTAAGTTGATGTAACATAACCTTTTAAATTTGCTCATTTTTACTTTTACATTTATTTAGACTGAAAAAAGTTTGTTCCACATCACTGAATAAAACCCTAGTGAAGCCCATTTTAAAAGTACATACAACAGATTCAAAAATTACAACATGTACTTTGTGTTTTTTCTCAGGCAACAGTGAACTATATTCATATATAATCCACACCTGCAATAATTGCCAGCTGTGATAGTACAACAGTCAAATCATGTCCTTGTGTCAGTTCTGTTTGTGACAGTTCCACCCTGGTTTAACTTCTTATCTGCAGCCTTGCTCTTCTTCATTAGTCTGTAAAACATGCAGCTGCGGCATTTTACTGCTTGTCCTCTTCATCTGTGCAATGACAGCCTTTTCCATTTGCGTCACTACATTATCAATTATCAGTTTCTGAATGCATAAAAAAAGAAAAACGAAAAAGTACATGAGATTAGTAGGAATCTTACACCAGCTTGTCATGATCCATGAGTTTTGGTTTGATAGTTTTGTCATGTTATTTTCTTCTTTGTCTTAGTTTGTAGTTCTTTCTTTTGTATATTCTGTTTTGCTTGCCGTTTCCCGCCATTAGTGTTAGTCTTCATGCACTTTATTGTTTGATGCCAAGTTTAGTCCCAGTGTCTTGCCTTTATATTATTTTGATTTAGTTAGATTAGTCTTGTTTATTAAAATCATATCATTGTTAATTAATTTATTTAGTCCCAAATCATACTCCCATTCTCCAGTCGTATCAATATGACTTATCAGATTTATTATGTGCTTTGAAGTGGCAGGTGAAAGGGTTTCCTACAGTACAATACACTACCCAATGAATAAATAAACATTTCAGTGTAAATAAAAAAAAAAACAACCAAAATAAAAACAGTATATCTACTGTAGCCTACAATAACTTTGTCTCAGCCATCTCCTTATTTTTGACTTATTGGCAACAGTTATTGTCTACTGATAGCAATTTTAGTGCACATTTAAGACATTATTTTTCTTCTGTGCTATCACTGCCTCACCTTGTTGAAACTGACATCTTCGTCCCATGAAACTGCAACTGTTGGCAACACTTCTGTAAAATATCTCTCAAATCTCTTCAAACCTCATCCAATGAGATTCAAATTTCCAAAATAAGTGTATATGCTGTAGCTACAGTTTGTTTAAGAGTCTATTTGCTTCCTTGTCAAATGAACATGAGCATTGGCTGGTAACTCACACTGCAGAGACAACTCTCAGGACTGCTACAGTAGAAACTTATTTGACTATTCTGTGCTCTGCTGTGGACCACAATTCCTGATAAACAGGTAACTCGTGTTTTTTGTTATTTTTTTGGCCGGGCTGTGGAAACCAGAAGTACACAGCAATACTGAAAGTGAGCAGACTGGTAAAATACATCTGTGTATCTGTACCTCTTCTTATCTGTGGACTGGAGTCTCTGTCAATTTAAGAGTCTTTACATGAAATGCTCCAAATCATAAGCTTGTGGCTTTAAAGCTTATTTGGGGGAAGGCACTGATATCTATAGGCTCCAGCTCCAATTGGCAATGTTGTAAATATGACACCCAGAGGGACATGCTAATTTTTACTGTGTGTTGCACTTGGGGCTTCAAAATTGAGCACAGCTTTCCTGAAATGGAGGCCGAAACTGGCATCGGTGTTGGATTTAAAGAAATGCGATGGTTTCATTTTACAAGTCTGCATGGCAGCTCACATATTTAGTTGTGCGGTGTGCAGCTGATGTCATTGGTCAGGTCAAAAATAATTATATTAGAAGGTGTCACACGGGCTTCCCAAGGGATTGTGGTCTATTAATTAACAGCAAAAGTTGAGAATATTGATATATGTAGCTTACAAAAACAAAATGCCACTTTTTCTTTAGGTATTGAGCTAAAAAAAAATGTATACGTCTCATTTCTGTGCAAGTTTACAAGACAACTTTAGACTGCAAAAACAGTGAGGAAACTGGAAAAGAAGAGAACAAAGGAAAACCATCTAAAGTAGATGAACAATATCTGACTGTGATGCCCCAGAAAAATAAATAATTCTAAAGAAATGAAAGACATGGTAGATGTGACATAGATTTTTTTTTTTTTTTTATTCATTTATTTGCATAAGACTGTACATTGCTCTGCGCAGCTGTTGTCAAATATGTTGGAAACATTAAAGTCAAACTGAAGAGCATTTCAATCAACTTTCATAAATCAGCCCAGGTTATTTTAGGTTAGGCTATGCTGGTTCTGTAAATTATTGGCAGTAATGGGTTGTAAGAGTCATCCAGCTTTGTGTTTACCTTACATTCATAATTAACACAACACAGATGGATACTCAAAAAATGATTTTAGTATTCAATATTTATACGGCACAATACATGAACATTCCCTTACTCAAATTATATTGTTGACAAACACATTAACATTATATGTCAAGCAGTTCTCAGCTACATCCTCGTTTAACTGTCATAGTTATGCATTCCAGTACAAGGGTGAATTGATTCTAGGAGATGATCTAAAATGGCCTGTTTTTTTGTTTTTGTATAGTTATGTATGTGTGATGTGTTACATGTTTGTGTATTTCAGGAGCTGATCACCACCCTGTACATTGGGTTTCTGAGCCTGATCTTCTCATCATACTTTGTCTACTTAGCAGAAAAAGATGCAGTGGATGACAGCGGCTCCACTGACTTCAGAAACTATGCTGATGCTCTGTGGTGGGGTGTGGTAAGACATTTATTTATGCCTCTCTTTAAGTGTGTTTGCATATCTTTAGTTCATCCAGACTAAATTTCTGTTTTGTTTTATTATGCTCACTGATTCTTGTTTCGTGCTTTCTGGTTTTAATCGTGTCATGGATAGGATAGAGAATATAACCTGATTATTCAGCTGTCTGAGTGATTCTTTTCCAGGTTACTGATTATCTGAAGGAGTGTTTGTGATGCCCCAACATTTCAGTGCCAGTCTGTCAGTTCTAAACCAGGCTGCAGGTGTTATTCATTGGGGATTATCACATACATCAAGACTTTACTGTTTCATGATCCTTTTTACCATTACTACATCCCTTAAAGTTCAGACTCCAAGCCTAATTCTACATTACTCACTCACATTTCCTAAAGCATATTTCACATTATCTGCACAGATGTCAGTGTCATACTGTACTATTGTGACATAAAGGTCAACAATGAAAGATGGTTGGTTGCTTGATATTATATTTCATCTTTCACTTTTGGCATCCTCTCAGGCCTGCCTATTACTACTTAAAATGATCCTGGTTGAAGTATTGATATTCTTCTTATTTTTGTTAAAGCTGGACCCAGAAGAATGTGAGCTTAGCTCAACAGAAGAGCCTGAGAAAACACCAATCTTAGTGACAATAAAGCTGTTTACCCCTGCTTAGAGTCCATCCAGTCCAAAGATCTTCTAACCAGCTGCTGTTTGTACAATCAGTTAGGGAAAGTACACCACAAAACTTGTTAACTTGTTTCAGTGACTTACTGCACTCTTGCAGGTAATTTGAGATCATTTATTATTTATGGAAATACTATGTAATCTAAAATGTAGGTGAAATTTAATTTGGACCATTTGGTTAATACCGTAGCTTGATTCTGCAGAAAAAAAAAAAACCTTTTGCTGAATTGTGTTTTAGTAAGTGAGGGGTCAAATATAAACTGTGTTTTATCTGCACTTCTGCTGTTACTGTAGGAGTTGTGTGAAAACCCTTGGGTAGATCCAGTGGGCTGCTAATACTGCACAGCAAAATAAGCATTGAAGAAATATGGGATGAACTTTAGCTCCTTAAACTTAAGGGACTCTGATATTAAAAAAAAACAAACAAGCCCAACTGAGTCAACAACTTTTCTCATATAAATGATAGTTGCTTTTATTTGATTTCAGTCAATATTTACACGTTATTTGCTTTGACTTTTGTCCGATTTGGATCCGCTCTTACACACATTCGGGTTTTCTTACTCCCAGTGCATGAAAATGTTCGTGAAAGCCAAAAAGTTGACTTGTAGTCAGAGAGTCTGGGAATCTAATACAAAAAAAAAGCCTTTTTACCAATAAAGATTATCCTTGTTACATATATTTTAACTGTGCTATGAGGGAAATTTTTTAGTGAAGTGGGACTATTGAGAATGAATGACAAAGTACTTTGTTGTTCATTGATCATTAATTAATTAATGGCTTTTACACAATGAAATGTCAGTCCTTTAGTCAGTCAGCCACTTGAATCAGGGCTGAATTGTTAAACTGATTTTCATGAAATTCAGGCAAACCACAGATGTACCACTGGCTTTAGGACCTCTTTAAGTTTGTAATACCTGTTCAGCTCTTTAGCACTGTCATTAAGAGTATGAGGTCAAGCTAAGGCATTTAAGTCTCTTAAATACTATTTTTCCACATATGAATGTCACTTGGTATACCTGTGTGTTTCCATCTGCAAGGTGACAGTGACTACAATCGGCTATGGAGACAAAGTGCCACAAACATGGATTGGAAAGACCATTGCATCCTGTTTCTCAGTGTTTGCCATTTCTTTCTTTGCCCTTCCTGCAGTAAGTTAAAAATTAAGTTTGTGATTCAGGTCACTGTGATGCATTTTGTGTGTTATGGTAAATATTTAAAACTGCAAATATGTAAATACTAAAAACTAGAGATTTTAAAAATTTTTTGCATTTTTTATGTTTTCTGTTTTATTCAGTTTTTCTGTGTCAAGAAATTAGTCCTATATGGAGATATTCCAAACCACCTGCAGTAAAAGAGAATTTTGGCATTTTGTTATTGCCATCTTTTTTTATTTGGAGATAAATATGACAAGAGGCAGAAACCCTTAGTTCTTGCAGTTTCAATACGTATTCCTTGTTCTATAAGGATGTGTCTTGTCTAAGGGTAAAAAGCCCCAACATTTGCAGTATCTTGTAAGCATTGTACTTCACTCAAAATGGCCGACAAAATAGAATTTTTATCAATAAAAAATGTTGTGGGTGGGTGTAAATAGCCAAAGTACTAAATTAAATGTGTGGTAAAGAAAACTTGAGCACAACTAAGAAACAAAGCATAATTGTCTGTCACAGATGTGTTACTTCCTCCATCAACAGATGACAAGGTGGTAACAGCCATGAGTCAGAGCAAATTAAATGCATCTCAAGTTTAAAGGTGTTTTTTTTCCCCCCTCCAACAGCTTGCAGTCATTTCAGCAGACTCTCATGCATGTCAATCAAGTCAGATGCTCTTTAACATGACTTCCTTTGTTCACTAGTAAACTTTTAAGGAGCTGAACTCTGCCTCTGGTCTAACCGTCTAAAATTAATGACAAATAATAACATTAACACTAATACTACTACTACTAATAATAATAATAATAATAATAATAATAATAATAATAATAACAACAACTATTTTGTTTTTGATAGTTACAGGTGTAAATTGTTCCATGAATACAGGCTAAAATAAAAAGCTCTGTGGCAGGGATCTCAACCAGGACACTTCCCCACTGACATTCACTTTGCTTTTCTCTGCTGGTGCATGGCTTATTTTCAGTTTAGCTCTCTGCATGGTTATACAGGAGAGGTTATAGCAGATCAGGTGAAGTGGCTTGTTTCTGCAAGACACTTTCCATGCTGTTTTACTTTCTGTATAGAGAGCTTTAATGGAGTTTATAAAGTTCAGCAAAACCTCAAATTAAAAAGTTCCACAGCTGGGATAGTATTTTATTTTAATTTTACAAGTCTGGCATCAGTTAGTTGCACTCTTTCCAGAATAACCTTTCCTCTGTTAGCTGCACAGCAGTTAGTGCAGTTTTCCAAGTCAGGCTGCCTTGCAGGTTGGTTGTCTTTCTTCCTCTGCCTTCAATTTCTAAGATTTATAGTCTTTGATTTAGCTCTGTGAGCTGCAGTTGGACCATTAAATGAAATTATATCTGTTTTAATCACAATGATCTAAGGTGAAATCTACGACTATATGAATTATGCTGATATTATAAATATGTCAGTGATTAGTTGATCTGGATAGATGCCCCAGATGAAGATAAAACAGCCAAGAAAAAAAGAAAAACCCTTCCCACGCAGCTAATTTCTGTCTTTGCCTTTGGTTGGATAACAATTTGAGAAAGTTAATGGCATAAACAAACACTTTGAATTAAAATTTTAAATTTCTGTTTATAAACAAAGTTAATAATAGAGTGAAATTTCCTGCGTTACACAACACCTCGTCCCTTAATTTTATGTTTTGGATCTGCATGCTTTGAATAAGGAAATGAGGAAGAACTCTGCTGTGCTCTTGTTCACAGGGAATCTTGGGCTCAGGCTTCGCCCTGAAGGTGCAGCAGAAGCAAAGACAGAAACACTTCAACAGGCAGATCCCTGCAGCTGCCTGCCTCATACAGGTATTTGAAAAATACTCAACAGAACCTCAATATACCCAGGGAGGGTTGAACTGTCTCCGAGCCCCACTCTTATTACTGAGAGCAGCCTTTTCAAGCAACCCTTCCTTTATTTTCTTCCATGGCATGAAATATGTCCTATCCAACCAGTATATTTCTATTTCCATGCCCCCTTCCAGACAGCTTGGAGATGTTTTGCTGTGGAGAACTTTGATTCAGCCACATTCAAGATGTATTTGAGAAAGAAATCCCACATCCCTGCCTCCACTCTGTCCAGCCCCAAGGCCAAAAAATCGGTTAGTAATCATTTTATAGATTTCACTTTAGTTCTTTTAAGGGATTAAGCGCACTAAGGTAAAACTAATGTAGTCTTAAGGGGTACCGTAATCATATTGTAAACACCTAAATCCATGAACATATTTTTTCTTTTTCTTTATTTCCTTTTTTTTTTTTTTAGAAAATGCTTTGAAGTGCTGTGTAGTTATACAGCTTAACTCAGAGGCTTTTAAAAGCATTCTGTTTACACTAATTACTTCCAATCCAATCACTTATTCATAATGACATGGACAGTTTTAATTAATTAATTAATTAGGCTTTTGCTATTTTAGCCTGTATCTATGCATATATCTAAACTAACAAGTACTGGTTATTTTTATATGCCATGAAATAATAAGTGTTTTTTTTTTCTTCTTTTTTCTATCACATAAAAGCTAAAAGAAATCAGGACAGGAAATCTTTCATCAATCTTTCATGATTCAGATCAAAAAGCAGATGTTCCAAATGTTCATTATTATTCTTTTGCTACAATAGGTGCCTTCTTTTGATGTGAAACATTTGGGAAACTGAACAATTTAAAGGAGAAAGAAAAAAAGAAAAAAAAGAAAAAAACAACTAATAGCAGCAGATTTTAGAATTAGAGCATGCACTGCCCAACAAAAAAAGAAAAAGGAAAAATCACCTGGATTCAACAAAGAAAATTGGTAGGAGCCTCCCACTGAATAAAAACTGCATTGGTGATTATGTTCCAGCTGGCAACAAGTTATTTAACCCATCGGATGCAGTAAGTAGCTTCTCATTTCTTTAACAACCACACTGGAAGACACTTTTTGTGGTTTTAGAAAAGATGTTAATCTGTTTCAGAAGGGTCAAATTATTGGCATCAAGCAGAGAAATCAAGGAAATTGCAGAAACAACTAAACTGTCCAACACTTAATTAAAAACTGGAAAGATAGTAGGGAACCATCGTCTTCAAGGAAAAAATGTGGACCAAAAAATAATTGAACAGCAATCACTTGAACATTTTGTAATATTGAACCATATTAAAAGGACAGTAGAATTCAGGGCTATGTTTTACAGTGAAAGTAAGAACATTTCCACCTACCTAATTAGAAAGTGAGGATAATCAGAAAAAAAGGCTTCAATTTGCTAGAGAGCATAAAGATTGGACTCTGGAGCAATGGAAGGTCATGTGATCTGATGAATCCTGATTTACTATGTTCAAGAGTGATAAGTGCATCAGGATAAGAAGAGAGGAAGATGAGGTGATACAGCCTTCATGCCTACTGTACAAGCCTGTAGGAGCAGTCTATGATCTGGGGTTGGTCAGGTCTATTATTTGTCCAATGAATGAGGTCAGCTGATACCTGAATATACTGAATGAGCAGGTTATTCCATCAGTGGATTTTTTTTCTTCCCTGGTGGCATGGGCATATTCCAAGATGACAATGCCAGGATTCATCAGGCTCATTTGAAATAGTGGTTTAGGGAGCATGAAACATCATTTTCACACATGGATTGGTCACCACACAGTCCAGACCTGAACACCATTGAGAGTCTTTGGGATGTGCTGGAGAAGGCTTTAGATCTTAGAGAAAAAAAATAACACAACTCTGGATGGAAATAAATGTTGTGACATAGTAAAACTCCTGCAAAAATGCGGGGCCTCAGCTTGTGACTGTTAGCCACAACAGCAAAGCAAACTAAGCTATACTGCCCTAAGTTCATTATGATTACTAACTGTCCAAGCACTCACCAGTAATACAGGTAGGAAACTGTATGACTGACAACTTTAACAGTTGCACTGCATGCCGGCATGCTGAAAAGCCTCAGCCATTTTCAGATGTTGTCACTGTAATGTTTTGTCGTACAAATAAAAAATTTCAGTTTAGCAAGGATAAAATGACAAAAGTACAATATTCCTTGACACAGGGTTCACTGTGTTTTTCTACCATGTCACTCCAATGTCACACAAAGATGGTTTCTTTGAGCTGATGTGTTTGTGTTTCTTGTGCAGGTGAAAATAAGGAGGAAGTTGAAGAGCACTGACAAGGACAACGGTCCAACTTCTCCCACAGTTCCCAGCATCACCTGTGACTCTGCATTTGACAGCGGGAGGGAGCAGAGCTCAGATGTTTACAGCACAGTTGGCACAGGTATTAAAACATGATAAACCCTTCAGATCTCTTTTCTGAAACAGTAGGTGGGGGCACAGTGCTTTAATCAGTTTATTAATTTGTGGATAATATCACTGTAAGCTGGACAGCCTGGTGTTTAACAAATGAATATGCATCTGAAGAAGTCAGAGTTATGCTCACCATGTTATTTAAGAAGATCAGATAACATAAGAGTCGATTTGAACTGCAGATGAAGGGTTGTAACCGTAGGAGCTTTAAAGGATAAAGTCCAAATATTAAAGATAGATTAATACTGTGCAGCAATTAAACGTGAGGTTGCATTGATCAGGTTGAATTTATAAAACTCCACCTAACGTTCAGTGCTGCTGAAATGATAATGTGAACCAGCAGTGACTCAACAAAGGTTCTGGAATAAATGTTTTATTCTTCCACTTTAATTTAAGGTAGCTTGTGTTTTATGTATGCACTGCTCGTCATCTTCTCAGGTCATTTTGAATTTGTTAAACTATGGAGAAAAGCTGAACTAGATCATTATCTGTGAATATCAGCCTGCCTGCTGGTAGGTACATCACTTAGGTCCAGACTGAAATATCTCAGCAGCTTAGATTGAATAAATTAACTGGACAACTTGAAGAAATAAAGATCAACATACTTATGATTTAATATGACGATAGCTCTAGTTCCTCTAATTAATACACACTCTGTAGACGTGTTAGTTTAATAAGTCTAAATTGTAGGTGAACGTAAACATGGTTTTCTGTGTCTGTTGGCTCTGTGTTGAACTTGCGCTGTGGCTTCTTTACACTGTGGAAACTGGGATGGGCTGTAGTTTCCCATCACTGCAGAGGATAGAGAATGGATGGGCTAGCCATAACATAATGCTCTCTGTCATGAGTATGCATTCATGTGTTCCTGCCTGCCTTAAGTAGGACAGTCCTGTTTCCAGAAATGTTTGGAAATTGTAAAATGTAAAATGAAATGCAGTAAATGCAAAGATTATTATTATTAATAATAATAATTATTATTATTTTTATTTTATTTTATTTTTTTATTGAATACCACCAACACTTGTGCTGTTTCTTTTATTTATTTATTTTTTTCAAACTAGCAAAAACAGAGGCTGGTTGCATCACCTCTTTTTTCAAACGTAAGCATTTAGGAACTGACCTGAATTTGATGTAGTTTTGAAAATGAAATGCACCGGATATTCATAATGGGGACAGTATTGGTGGGAAAGTTATTTTTATTATTGTTGTTGTTGTTGTTGTTATTATTTAATTGATACACTGTCTATACTTTCAGTACCCCAGAGAGAAAGACTTGTATGTTCTCATTTTTTGAGAACAAATGGAATGAAATGAATCATGACTTTTATGTTATTATTATCAATGCAGTGGAGGCAGGACTTTAATAGATATTCGGTTCATAGCTGAAGAAAATAAGAGACTGGGGAGGACAGTCTGTTTCAAAAGCAGAGAAATATGGATACTTTTAGCACATCCATAACATGTAACATCTAATTGGATGGTGCTCTTTGTAGTGTGTGGTTATAAAACCTTTTTTTTTTTCTTCTTGCACTAGCTGCTAACATAAAAAGCTGCTTAGATGACTGACTGAAGCTCTGCCACCAACATGTAACTGTGCAAATGGTTTTGCTTTGCACCCATTTCTCTGTACAACAGCAGAATTTAATTGTCCCAGTTGTACAGCTTTATATGCATGTCCGCTCACTTCATGTTGACTGTGAATCACTGTCTTTGATTTTGAAGCTAAATTGATGCTACATCTACAGCATGCAGCTTTTCACTTTGATACATTTTACTAAATTGCCGCATCACTTGTGTGTTTGTATTGACTGGATGTACACAGTGATGTGTTGCTTCCAGCTGTCAGATCACAAAATGGGTTGTCCTTTTGTTTTTTGGTTTTTTTTTTGCAATATATATTCATTGACTGGTTGTTAAGCAACAGATTATTGGATTACAGATTCAATTCAGCCAATAACCATCAAATATCTAACTTTTAAGTGAAGCTATAAATTCTGTCATTATAACTTTTTTGACCTTCCTGTTTCCTTGCTTGTGTCCTTTCTCACTCTCTCTTTTTATTTCTTCTCTTGGTGTTTTGTCTTTGCACCTGTTTTAGCAGGACTCCAGACACTGGGAGGATGTGGTGAGCTGCTGTTAGTGTCCACGTTCTGCACGTCCTCTGCATGCTCACTGTCACCCCTGTCTGTTTTACCCATTGCCTTTTTTCACTGATTTATATGACTAATGAAAATTTAAATGCTGTACAAATGCTGTGTTTTTTCATTGATTTATCTTTTAAAATATGCCTAGTCATGGTTTTGTTTGTCTTACCCCATCATATGCGCTTCAGATCGGCAGCAGTCCTGGACATCTTTGTCTTCCCTTCAGTTCAGCTCACCACCTGCAGGTAACTTTATGTATTGATGAGTATTTTTGTTATCTTGTCTGTCTTGAGGCAAACAGCCACATCATATAGTTTTATATACAGTTTCAAGAGTTTTAATGTCTCAAGCACAACCTTGGTCAGAGGACTGGCATGTTCATTTATTCTATGATGTTAACTTACAGTTTCCTCTGTTTGTGAGGAGCATTTTAGAGTCTGTGCATGTGAAGGACTCTCACTCGAACCCACCAAACTGTTAAACTAGTTTCTGTACTTTGTAATTGAGAATTACTAGTCTACTTGTTAGAGCATATCATGTCATGTTTCCATTTCAAATACTTCTAGAGCACCATGACTTCTTCTTTTTTTTTTTTTTTTTTTTTTTTCTCACATCGAAATCCTGAACCTGTTGTATCACACTTCTCTAACTGATTTGGTTTTGGATTTCATAATATCTGTGTTCCTGTGCAGCTTTCTACAACAATTCTTCAAGCTTTGCTGTGAGCATATTTTTACATAATGATTATTATTTTTTTTGTTTTTGTTTTTTTCTGTTTCACACAAAACTGACACCCACACGTGACCAATTATTGTGATATAACTGTATGTTAGAGCCTCCTTTCATCAAAGAGAAAAGAGAAATAGAGCTGCTTCGCTCACAGTAGGGTATCTGTGCCCTTGGTACCCTCAGTAAATATGAGAAAAATAATCTGTAGGAAAAAAAAAATCTTTACTCTTCCAAAGTCGCTTTTTTTTCTCTCTCACTTAAATTAAATTAAAATAATTTACCTTTAAAATAATTAAACATATTACGTGCACCTTAATTGTTTTGTAAAAATCTTTTAAATAAAATCTCCTTAATTTAAGGTTTCGTTTGTAGGTTCTAGTGCCATTTTAGGAAGCAAACTGCAAACTACAATCAAAAGAATACCTCAGCATACCCTCAAACTGTGATGGCTGTGGAAAATGCAAATAAAGCAGAAGCCATGCTTTAGAAAGCGTCTGATTTGTCCCTTCTGGGCTACTGCAGTAATATGGTTGTGCAACATGGCAAGTGGCCAAGAAGATTGGAGGCACAGCACAAATATAATTATAAGAGAACCTAAGTTTTAAAATTCATAGTACATTTCTGCCAATAAATCACCCTAAATGTTACCCATTGGAACATTATGTGCCTGTAATTGTAAATTTCAAATTATTTCAATCAAAATGTCTGTAGCAACAGATTATACATGACTTATAAGAGCAAGTTATAACGCAGTTTGTGCTGCGTTAATTCCTTTTCATAAAGAATGAGATTTAAGAATGCTTACAAGTAGTGAGGCATAACTTTCTCATTCACTAGTATATAAAGAGACACAAAGATTCTGTTAGTCATTCAGCACTTCTGTATAGTGAAGAAGACAATGGCAGTGCAATGAAAATGTTTCGTGTGTGAATATATATACAGTAAGGAAAATAAGTATTTGAACACCCTGCTATTTTGCAAGTACTTAGAAATCATGGAGGGGTCTGAAATTTTCATCGTAGGTGCATGTCCACTGTGAGAGACATAATCTAAAAAAAAAAAAATCCTGAAATCACAATGTATGATTTTTTAACAATTTATTTGTATGATACAGCTGCAAATAAGTATTTGAACACCTGAGAAAATCAGTGTTAATATTTGGTACAGTAGCCTTTGTTTGCAATTACAGAGGTCAAACCTGTAGTTTTTCACCAGGTTTGCACACACTGCAGGAGGGATTTTGGCCCACTCCTCCGCACAGATCTTCTCTAGATCCATCAGGTTTCTGGGCTGTCTCTGAGAAACACAGAGTTTGAGCTCCCTCCAGAGATTTTCTATTGGGTTTAGGTCTGGAGACTGGCTAGGCCACTCCAGAACCTTGATATGCTTCTTACGGAGCCACTCCTTGGTTATCTTGGCTGTGTGCTTTGGGTCATTGCCATGTTGGAAGACCCAGCCACGACCCATCTTCAGTGGTTGTTCCCCAAAATCTCACAATACATGGCCCTGGTCATCCTCTTCTTAATACAGTGCAGTCGCCCTGTCTCATGTGCAGAAAAACGCCCCCAAAGCATGATGCTACCACCTCCATGCTTCACAGTAGGGACGGTGTTCTTGGGATGGTACTCATCATTCTTCTTCCTCCAAACACGGTGAGTGGAATTAAGCCCAAAAAGTTTTATTTTGGTCTCTTCTGACCACATGACTTTCTCCCATGACTCCTCTGGATCATTCAAATGATCATTGGCAAACTTAAGACGGGCCTTGATATGTGCTGGTTTAAGCAGGGGAACCTTCTGCGCCATGTATTATTTAAAACCATGACGTCTTAGTGTTTTACCAACAGTAACCTTGGAAACAGTGGTCCCAGCTCTTTTCAGGTCATTGACCAGCTCCTCCCGTGTAGTTCTGGGCTGATTCCTCACCTTTCTTAGGATCATTGAGACCCCACGAGGTGAGATCTTGCATAGAGCCCCAGTCCGAGGGAGATTGACAGTCATGTTTAGCTTTTTCCATTTTCTAAGGATTGCTCCAACAGTGGATCTTTTTTCACCAAGCTGCTTGGCAATTGCCCTGTAGCCCTTTCCAGCCTTGTGGAGGTCTACAATGTTGTCTCTGGTGTCTTTGGTAAGCTCTTTGGTCTTGGCCATGTTAGAAGTTGGAGTCTTACTGATTGTATGGGGTGGACAGGTGCCTTTATGCACCTATCGACCTCAAACAGATGCTTCTAATTTAGGATAATAAGTGGAGTGGAGGTGGACTTTTTAAAGGCGGACTGACAGGTCTTTGAACACCTGTCTGTCAGCTAGAATTCTGACCCTCAAATACTTACTTGCAGCTGTATCATACATATAAATTGTTAAAAAAAATCACACATTGTGATATATTTCTCACAGTGGACATGCACCTATGATGAAAATTTGTACTTGCAAAATAGCAGGGTGTTCAAATACTTATTTTCCTCACTGTATATATACATATATATATATATATATATATATATATATATATATATATATATATATAGGAAACATAGGCTGTGTCCAAATGTGCACCCTACTCCCTACATAGTGCCCTATATAGGGGTCACGCCATTTTGTTGGAGTGTCCGAATGTCCAAAGAGAAAAAAGTAGGGCACTCAAAATTACCCACAATGCATCTTGAAAAGTAGTGAGCATCGATGGTCACTAGATGGGTCAATATAGACCACAATGCATTGCTGGCAGAAGCTCAACCTATGAGCTCAACATGGTGTAAGGAGGCGAAAAAATTGAGTGGGGCAAAAATACCTATAAGAAAACAAAGAATAAAATACAACATAAGGAATAAAAATAAAAATATTTACACACAACTTTGGATTGTATTTGGAATGACATTGCTCGTGGTGGTTGCCGTGGTGACGGCTGGTAGTCACGTGGTTTGCGGCAAGGAAAAATTAGGCAGCTTCATAAATCGCCAAGAGAATGAGTCACTATGTAGTGTGTTGTATAGTGCAGCCCTATGTCTGTTCTTCCTGCGGATATTGGATACCTATCAATCAAAAGGACCCGCCCCTAATTATGCCGAATTTCAAGATTAAATAACATCCAAATGGATGAGTTACAGAAAAAAAAAAAAAAAAAAAAAAACGTCACAGTTGTCATGAAGGTAAATTTGACCTATTAGTCCTAAAGTGCATTTTTGTACCAGGTTTTAAACATGTTTTTTTCTGCTGTGAAGTTGGCCTTTTTAACATGGGAGTCTATGGGGATTTGCTCTGTTTTGGAGCCAGCCCCTAGCAGATGAGGGGTGAACTGCAATTTTTTTGCACTTCCGCATAGGCTTCACATTTTACAGGCGGAGACTGCCACTTGATAGGAAACAATATATAGGGAAACAGGGGAACCAATAGCTACTAATGATTAAGTTTAAAGGTGCAGCAAGTAACAAATCATGGGTTAATGAGAGAAAAGTGCAATATATCAAACTGTAAAAACTATAAAACTGTTTCTATTGGTATTTAATCCCTTTAAAAACAAATAGCTGTTGTGTTTTTATTCTGTTTTTATTCTCTTAGAATAAGGCATTACATTACTACTATTACTAATCACATTCCTGGCAGCTGCCATATTTGTGCCACCATTTTTACTACAGTGTCTCTGAATGGACAAACTGCTGAAGGGCAAAAACCTCTAAGCATCAAAACCACAGCACTATTTTTATGTGGTAAGTGCTAGAGCAGGATAAGTAACGCCTTAAAAGGCACACAGAGGAAGACAGGATGAACAATTTTGAAGTAGTTTCCTGTAATTTAGTCATCTCTGCATCTGAGGCCACTGGATCCACTTTCAGATAAAAGCATGTTTATGTTTGGATGTATTTTGGGCACTGACCGTCCATTCACAGCTGTGCTAGGCATTTGAAGTCATTCCTATGTTCATCTTTTCTACTAGAGGTTAGTAATTATCATACTGTGCCTTTAAAATTAAGATGTGATGATCAACCTTCATGAGTGTGTACACTGGCCTCAGGGTAACGGTTTGACTAAGAAAAGATTCCCCAGGACTTTAAAGGTGGATTGACTTCATTAAAAACAACACAAGTGTCCAAAACACCACAGGAGCTTTCAGCAGACCCTGATTACTTGAACAGTTGGCTTTGGTGTCTACAGAAAGACAGCCCGATGGAACAGCACCCCATCTTCACTCTGAGGTGTAGCTGTTGATTACTGATGTTAAAAGGCTGTTCTTCACTCAAAGAATCTGAAACACTTGTCAGGATACCATACCAGACTTGACAAATTTTCTTAATTAACACACTACAGTCTGGGAAGGGTTACTTAGAAAGTGTTCAGGAATTGTAGATCAACAAAGGGGCACCAGCAGAGCCAACCATAAAATCCAGTTCTTGTCACAACCAATTGTGAGAATCACAAAAACATTTTTTTAGTCTTAACCATTGCTTTTTGTTTTGATTTTAGTGAAGCAATTCCCCAGTTTGTGTGTAACTAAAGCTTTGTCAGATTTATGCTAATCTTACAAAAGTGGGAATTGTTGACCACAACACACACCACAGCTTTAGATTTGCAAGACTGATTCTTCCATGATTGTGAACTCACAAATCTGATAAGAATTAAACTTCTTCACAGTGTAATTGTCACTGGTATATTATAGTCAAAAACCTAACTGAATCTTTAATTGGGTCATACAAGAGGCCCTAATCGCAGGTACTTGCTTGCTTCAGACACCTTAATAATTTTATTTGAAAAATAAAGGTTTTGCCATGGCTTTCACAGCTCACAGATCAGTGGGATTACTGTGGGATAATATGTCAAAACAGAGAATATAGCACCACCAAAACACATGAAAAGCATTTCTTCCTTGTACAAAAGAAAAAAATTAAAATTATAGCACCGTTTTGCAAGAAAAGTGCTGGTCATAATTATGCAGGACACATGTATTTGCACCCTTTATAAATTTAAATTTTGGTTAGAGTTCTCTAGATTCTTTATTTAAGCTTGTATCATACATCACAATCACACAAAAACATGTAGGGCTTCATGAGCTAAGGCAAAGATGAGACACCACTATTGAAAGAATTGTATTCTCTGTCTTCAGTAAAAACTCAGTGGGGGTTTTGTCTTGGTGTGGGGGCGCTTTGCTCTGTCTTGAGCATTAAATATGTTGAAAGAACGATAGTTTCAGAGAGTTGCCAGGGTATTTTGGTATTGCTAAGTTGCTAAGTTTTGGAAAATTTGTTTTGAGGTGGTAGTTTTGGGTCTTTACACTAGATTGTTATACAGTTCAAAGTCTAAAAAAGAAAAGATGGAGTGTTTCCAAACAAGTCAGCTGTGATTTCTGTTTTACTAAAATCCCATTGCAGAGCTTTAGAGAGATTAAATTTGATAAAAAAAAAAAATGACCTGATAAGTTAAAACAGCTTTAATACAAAGAGATGTAAAAACTGTTAAGAGAAAAATACAGAAAGTTTTTAGATAACTATAAAATGTTTTAGAACTTTGCAACTAAATATTAAAGAAATGTGACTATTATTGTACCAAGGTCAATTTCATAACAGTATGCAAAATATTGACATTGGTCCACAGTTTTGGTCTTATTCAGATCCAGGAACTCTGGTCAACTAGTTCAGACCAGAGTCCAGACTAAACATGGGGAAGCAGCATTTAGCTGTTATGCTGCAAACAAGTGAAACAAACTGCCAGTGGAGATTAAACTTTCACCAGATGTAGACATTTTTAAATCCAGGTTAAAAACATTTCTTTTCTTATGTGCCTATGCATGAAATCTGCATGGTAAGTTTTTAACTCATCTTGCTTTTAATCATTTTAATGTAATTAATTATTTTACTGTGTTTCTTGCTTTGTGTTGCTGCCTTTTACTATTTCTTTATATCTGTAATTCTTTTGTTTTATGTAAAGCACTTTGAATTGTCCTGTACATGAAATGTGCTATACAAATAAATTGCCTTGCCTTATATCTGCACCCAACACAGATCCAGCCTTACTTTCAATTACCCATCAATACTTTCTGTCATAAAGACATCTGCTTTCCATTTCTTACTTGTGTTTATTTGTCCAGAAATCCTTCTAAAGAGGGAGGGAAAGAGAGTACAACAGGAGGAACTAATCCTCACACCCTTGTGACACTCAACATGTTGAGATTAAAGCCTGTCCTGTGAAATGGTCGTGTACTTTTCTACTTCACTTGCTTTCTTTTCAGCTGCATTCTTGCTTGCAAACGTTAAACTGCACAGTTACAAAATTCTACCTCCTGCAAACTTACACATTTATTATTCAGGTGTCACAATTCCAGTCATGTGAATGCAAGTTGACAGAAAACAACAGCCTGGGGAGGCTGACCATACATACATATTGCATGTTTTCTGGTGAGACTGCTTGTCATATTAAGTTACCATTGGTCATGATTCTGAACATATTTTAAGTTATATACTTGAAATAAAAATTTCAGAACCATTTATGCTGCCTGTTTGTCTTAAGTAGAAGTAGAGAATTTGAAATAGATTTAGAGATCTTTTAGAATAGATAACTTCTCTGTTTTGGGCAATGAACTTCAGCTTTGGAATTATGTAAAGTAGGGCTCTACAGCACAGGTGTATTACCATCCTGTGGTCAAGCTCTTTCTCCAGTGAGCAGGCCTTCTCCAAATCATTTGAGAATTCTGTTTGTGTGACTTTTGCTCTGCAGTGTTTGCAAAATACAAGCTACTCTTTTCTCATTCTCATCTGCATTGAAAGATACGCAGCATTGCTGCAGTAAGAGATCAGAGGGAAAATGCAGAGTAAATCTGCTGATCTTTGTAAAAAGCTAAACTAAGTTAAAAACAGAACACACTACCATGTTGATAATTGAAGATAAACGAGTGTGTTGGTGTCTGTGTGTGCAGTGAAAAGAAGCCCTGGTCTTTTGCATGTCCAATCCCCCGCCTCCCTGCAGAGGAACTGCAGCTTTGCAGATGACTTGGAGCTGGAGTCAGAGCGAGAGAGTGAACTACCTCCTGCTAGCTCAGTATCACAGTGAGTCAACATTGCATTGCAATGATGTTGCATTGCACATAAACACAGCATTAGCTGCTGTGTTTATGTGTGAATGAATTTTAATGAGCAAATAAAGGAAAGTCTTTTTTTTTTTTTTTTTTTGCTTTTTGTAATTAACCTTTGTAATATGCCAAACCCAGAGGGCTCATGATTCTCTATTAGAGAGAATCACTTGTGCTTGCTGACGCACTTGCAGACAGAGACTAAGACTAATATGAGGAAATGACTGTTAAGTAACTGCAGTGTAATGTAAGTGCACAGTAAGTGAAACAAATGGAGCGACTGTTTTGACCCATGGGACTTTCTCCCTAAACGGTGGTGTAATGGTGCAGACTGAGAACTACATGCAACAGAGTTATTGGCAAAGATCAGCTCTGCTGACTCTAAATAACGCAACCAGCTGTTCTCATAGAGCAGCACCACATCAATTCCCATGCTAAATTGAACCATTAGGAGATACTACTGTTTGTCTTAGCATGACAAAGGAGCAGAGTGTTAAAAGTCCTTGAGAAACCTTTATTTATCAGGTAGTCTTTGTTGCAGGAAGTGAAGCATAAAAGAAAACAGAAACTGAGGAGTTTGAAAAGTTAGCTGAGTGAGTAGGAAACATATTTAACCCTTACATTTTGAGCATTAGCACAACATAATAAAATAAAGCAAAAGAAGTTGTTTCATTCATTCACTGAAAAGGGAAACAAGCCAGCCTAAATATCTTTGTGACAGAGGTTATACAATTATTGAATACATTGAAAGAATAGGAAGGCAATATCTAGATGGTTGCTGCAATTGGATAATTACAGAGAAGGTCATGCAATGCTTCTTTATTACTACAAGTATTTTCATTAAAAAGAAAAGTGTTATTCTCAGTGCTAATCATACATGGAACCTTATGAACTGTCTAAGAATGGCAAGAAAATGTTGAGTGATATAAAACATTAATATTTCAGTCAGGTTGCCACATATGACATTGGACATATTGGACACAATATCACTTTTTCTCATGTTGATGTTTTAGCCTGGGTGAAAGCCTTGTGAGTTTGCATTTGCAGGTCAGGAAGGTGGTATTAGTATAATTTGAAGGACTTTCAACCTTCAAAGCCAATTTTGACTCTTAGAAGGGAGCAGCATTACTTCACTTTGGCGACAGTAGCTTCAGTCTTGTTAGTCCCTTGTGACGCCATTATTTTAGTGTTGTTTATTTATTTACTTATTTATTTAATTCTTACTTGCTGGGTAGACTGTCTTCTGTAAAGGGATCATTAAAGGAAAAAAAGACTATCATAATTTGCTGTAAAATACAAGAGGCAGAGATGCTAGACTCCTCTGGGAAATGTTGAGATGATTTGTTTTCTTGTGTTTTTAGAAACATTAAATGACAAAGCTTTTCTGTCATCTGGGCTGGGTATAACCTGAAGCACCAGCTGGTTTGACATAGAACCATGTAGACTACTAGTAAAAACTGTTAAAAGGACAGACATTTTATAAAACACATTGAGTAGGTGATTGAACAAAGCATCTGTCCCTAAGCAGTCAAATAATTAAAAAAAAGCTATTATTGTCTGGCATCACATGTATAACCTGCTTATAGCTGCCAGTATGGGAAACTAATTAGTTTAGATTTAGCTTATTCAGCCAACCAGCTGTTTCCTTGGAGCCTGCCAATATAGATTATTTTATGAATGGGATCTCACTAGAATCAGGCTTCTTCAAAAGGTAAAGTGGAGCAGTAAAATGATTTCATTGTCCCACAAATAACAATTAAGTTAAGTTGAATTCTGAAAAGAAATACAAATGCATGCATACTGTGTGTGGCCCATTAACTTTTAAAATTTTCAAGCATCCCTTTAAGGCTTTAAGAACACTGTTTCTGATCATGCTAAAGTTCTAATCCTTAGAATTTTAATCCCTTCCCAAGCAACTCCATTCAGCCGGTCTCACAGTCAAGTTAAAAAAAGATGAAGGATGTTCTGTGTGTCATCTGATACCCTAATAATGATCTCATGATCAAAAGATTGTCATCTGCAGCACACCCTGTATGTGCATACATAATTTTCTATGCAATTTAAATTCTACATGGAGAAAGATGGACACCATCACTAAGGTTTAAAACTGCTGTCTGTTACTTAGAGGAATGCCATTAGCAGAATCTTCATTTGGACTTGGAAAAAAACTCAAAGGAATAGTGCAGCAATTTGGGAAATATACTGCACTAAATTCCCTGTAAAGTAAAATAGAAGGTCAGTATTGCCATTTGTATAACGTGTGCTTAATAAGAGCTGAGCTTCAACCCTAAACTAAAGCATCATTTTTAAGAGTCAAAGAATAATTATCTTGCAAAGATTTGTAAAATAAATGAAAAAAAAATTTATTGATTAATGAAATTAGAAGCTGAAAATTGGATTTTCTAAATCCTGAATAGAGCCCAGCTAAGCTCCTCATTTTAATCGTGCTGTTATCTGATCAGGAAACCATTTGTTAACTTACAGAAGACATTTTATCATCAATGGGGGTACTAAGGTACTGAGCCTTTTTTTACGAGTCTAATTATGTCTTTAAGGATGATATACTTAAAGAGGTTCAAATGACAATGTTCATTAATGGCAGAGGAAACATAGTCACAAGAACTACTTCAATAAAATATGTAAATATGATAAATGAATTAAAATAAATTCATCTCACTGCTGGATCTATATCACTGTCCCATTTTCTTTCTATGATGGAAAATTGACTTTTTATAATAGCTCACAGAGTTCATTATTGGCATTTCATTGTGCTAATTTGAAAAAATGTTATGATAGCCTAATTCGAGAATCAGCCCATTGCTCTGCCTTTGAGAACTCCATAATGAGTGTCTAGCAGACCTTTTTTCGACAGCATATCAGTAAACGCGACTCAACAAAGCACTCACTGTTCTACCACCTTGCATTCTCATTCACAGCTTTTTCAGCATAATGAACCCTGTTAAGTAACAGCTATTCTGTAATTCCCACAACCTAATAATGGAGGATAACTGCCTCAGTCTCTCTGGACTTTTTACTGTTTCCTAGACCCCAAAATTCAGCTGCCTTTGTTCTTCGTGTTCATCACCTTGGTAACACTCAAGGAAAAGGAGTCATGAGGGAGATGCTTTAGTATAGATTAAATGTTAATCATAAAATAGTGATGTGACTAATGTTTTCCTGCTAACCAATAAGTTTGGGTATAAAGACCATGCCATCCTTCTCCTCATAGTTTTAGTCTGATGTCTGATTTATTCAAGAAGAATCAAGAAGCATCTGTTTTTTGTCTGAATCATTTATTTAACAAATCCAGTTTCATTGTAAATTTGTAACTAACATGAAAACAACTCCCTTTTACAGACTGACAGACTCTCACCGAAAAGCCATTCGTGTGATCCAGAAAATGCATTATTTTGTGGCCAAGAGAAATTTTCAGGTAATAGCAACATTTTGTCACAGTACATTGGTTAATACAAACAATAAAGCAGAAGAATGAATAGATTAATATATTTTTGCATGCATTTTAGAGAGCAAACAAATCTGAGACTAAACTACATTTTCACACTCTGAGCAGAGTTTGAGGAATGCTGCAGGTCAGTTATGACTCAAATGAGGTGTTTGGTCATGATGGACAGCAGATTTGGTAAAAACCAACACATTTTATTGCACAACATTTCATACAAACTGTCGAGCACGATGTTGGGAAAGCAATGATTTGGACTTGTTTTGCAGCCACAAGTCATGCAGTAGGATAGGCCAACAAATCTACAACAGATCAGCTGAAAAAGTCAAGATGCTGCAATAGTCTAGTCAAAGTCCAGACCTCCACCGGATTGAGATGCTGTAGTGGGACATTAAATAAGCAGCACGTAATTAAATGTCTTCAAATTTCTGTGAGATGAAACAACATTGTAAAGAAGAGTGGGTCAAAATTCCTCCACAAAACTGTGAGAGACATAATGTCATACAGAACATGAATACTTTAGAAGGTGGTTTTACAAGCTGCTGAATGCTTCTTTTTTAGGCTTAGTTATTAATTAAATGACAAGAAGTGATATGTTATATATTCTTCATCTGAGGTTGTGTTTCTTTAGCTTCGAGTCTTTTAAGTGCAAAGAGGTTTATTATTATCTCTTGATGTGTAAACATTTAGAATTGAGATTTTTTTTTTATGCCACGTGACTATGTCCTTCCTTTTAAGCCATTTGTTGCCACGTCTCAGTGTTCATTATTTAAATCCCCAGGGGCTGTTGAGCTTTATGTGTGCACAATTCTTAAAGAGTACCGTGGGGTCTGTGTAACATAAATGTCATCGCAGGTTGTGCACACCATCCAGCAATTACCCAGCAAATCTGTTGTGACCTCAAGGACTGTTACACAGAGCATAATGAGTAACAAAAGTTCAGATACAATAATAATGATAATGTACAAAATAAGTAGTTAGTGTCTGGACTGTAAACCTCCCCATAGCAAATATTGTCTATGTTCACCATGTTCCTTTTGTAAGACCTTTTAAATAAAGTTATTTTCCAGGACACAAACAAACCTCAAGGATATACATTAGTAAGCTTTTCATACCTAACAAGATGACTGAAATAGAGGACAGATTTCATTTAACAATTTGAAGTATCTCTTTATCTTGTAGCAAGCTCGTAAGCCATATGATGTCCGAGATGTGATTGAGCAATACTCCCAGGGTCACCTCAACCTCATGGTCCGAATTAAGGAGCTTCAGCGAAGGTAATGTTAATGTAAGATGAGCTTTATGAAAATGTAATCCTCTGAGTAATGCATAAGGCTGCATGGCAGTGTGGTGGTTAGCACTGTCACCTCACAGCAGGAAGTTTGCATATTCTCTGAGTTGCTCTGGCTTCTTTCCACAGCTCAAAAATATACATGATAAATTAACTGGGGATTATAATTGACCCAAGGATTGAGTGTGAGTGTGCATGGTTGGTTGTTTCCATCTTGTCCTTATGATGAACCAACAACTGATCCCCACCTCTCGTCAACAGACTGGGATAGGAGCCAGCCTTTTTATGACTGTGAATTAGATTTAATGGGTATAGAAAATGAACAGATAAGGAATGCATGTTGTAGAACACAAAAAAAAAGAAAAATGAGAAAGGCAAGAGAGAAACAATGTGTAAATTCTAACGCAAGCCTCTCATTGTTTCTTTCAGATTAGACCAGTCTTTAGGGAAAATGACTTTGTTCCAGACCTGTTCAGGTAATGAATCACTTAACTTCTATTTAAAAGTACATGGCAGAAAATTTGAAGCAAACCACAGACCTAATAATCCTTTTTTTTATTATTTACTTGTCTAATGTCTACATCTGAAGATCGAGCCAGAGACAAAGGCAACAACTCTATCGGCTCAAGACTCAACAGGATGGAGGAAAAGGTGGGATTAGTGCATCCTCTGAAAGATGCAGTAACTCTTACTTGTCTTTAAGTCTTTCAGATTGTCTTTTGTGGTTTGGGAAAATGAAAACCTGAATATCTAAACCAGGTCATGTTAGTTTTGTTCTCATCTTTTGTCATGAGAATGCAGCTCAACTTTCTCATGAAAGGATCTTGACAAAGCAGTTAAAGTCAAATGCGTTTGAGAATAGTTGTGGAAAATACATCAGATGTTCATCTGTCTTTATTGTCTGTAATGAAATATGGAAAATGTGTTTACACACATGGCCCTGCTGTTATTGAATCAAATTAAATTAAAAAAAGAGTGCTTTTGCTTCTTCTGCAGCACATAAAAAAAGACTTTTATCTTTTATCTTTAAAAATTTGTAATTCCTTCCTCAAGTGTTCACACACAGACGTGCAACTATGAAATCATCAAACACAATTCATATCATGTTGAGAAAGAACTTTTCTAAGTCAGGTTATGATTTTCCTAGAAATAAAATAGTTGTGAAGGTGCTGCTTATAATTATCACACTGAATGTTCTTGACCTGTAAATTTATTTTTAAGGGTAAATCTCCTTTAGATATTATTTTTCAAAGTATGATGAATTGTAAAACAACTCTTGAGCACTTTAATTGATCACCATCTGATTAAATTTGTATAGATAACACACATGGATCAGACTCTGACCCGCATCACAGAGTCTCTCACCCTCCTGCTGGACCAGATGGAAGTTGGTGTTGGTGAAGGTAAATGCAGGCTAAGGCCACGACTTCGACGGACATGCAATGTCCTCCCCTGCCAAGATAGCTTGCCAAGTTATGACCAGTTGTCCTCATCTCCTTCGTCCTTCTCCTCCAACAACGCCAGCACCGTGATCTGCCCCAACAATCCCCTGATCTCCACCACCAGTCAAGATGAGAGCTGCTGAAACCTGGAACCAGACAGCCTCAGTGTTTAGCTTGTGTCTGTGCAATGTCATAAGATATACTCATCCATGTATGGTGAGCACATCCAGTTGAAGCTACTTTGCTGAATGCTGGCATTTAGGTGGAATACCATATTAGAAAATGTAGGATAAACTGGATTTCTCATATATTCACATTATATGAGAAACTGGTCAACAAAATGCCTTTGAAGTTGGATTGCTTTGTTTTTTGTTTTTCAAGTATAGTACTTGAAATGTATTCAGGCTGATGCCAAAAACATATCAACCAAAAACTGTGCCATGATTCTGTGTCTTGCAAAGAGTTTTGGTACAATCTGGTCAAAATGTTCATTAACGTGAAAACAGAGAGCAAAAATGCACAGATTTCCCAAAGGCATAAAGTCAGATATGGCATCTCTTTTACAACTCAAGCTGGATTGCTTCTTTTATCTCTAGTTTTGATGGTTTCAAAATAACATGAAAGCAAAAATGCCCAAAGGAAAAGTTTGCATGGTCAGTCCTCAGTAACAGCCCCCCTGGCAAGTATCCGAGCTTGTAAACACTTTTTGTAGTCAGCTAAGAGTCTTTGAGTTCATATTAGGAGGATTTTCTCCCATACAATCACATCCTTTGCTTCCTCTAAAATGCTGCTGCTTCTGTGAAATTCTAGACCATCTTGCATGCACTGCTTCTATGAGGCCTATCCACGGGTTTTCAAAGTTAACTTGGGGGTGCCATGAGGATCGTGTTAAAACCTTCAGCTTGCGGCTCTGTGAGGTTTGTTCAGGATCAATATTCAGTTACAAAAAGCTGTCCTCTCTTAATCTTCTGCTTTTTAACACACTGTGATCTTTTTCTAGTATTTAATTGGATTTACTCTTCCATCAATGGGAATATTTCACATGCCACTGGTTACAACACAAGCCCAAAGCATGATTGATCCCCCCTTAAACAGATGGGGAGGTGTTCTTTCATGAAATCGTTCACCGTCTGTAAACATACCTTAGCTCATTGTAGTCAAAAACTTCTATTTAATTCTGTTTATTTGCAAACTTTAGACACTTAATTTCAAGTCCGGGAAGCAGGAAGGTTTTCTTTTGATAGCTGTTGCAAATAGCAGTACTTTTTGAAACTTTTCTTTTTCAACTTGACCTCCACTGTTCCTTTTAAGTGCTATTTCGTGACTACATATCAAACTAAGAAAACAACTTCCTGCAAGAACATTGCTTTCTTTTTTTTAGTCCTCCCCTGCCTTGCTACTGTTAACTGTTTAAGCTTTCACAGTGCCCAGCAGCTGCTTAGAGGAGCTATTGACTGAATTTGTATGATGAGAATTTGTAAATCTTTGGAATCTGCATCCCGTGGTCTTTCCTAACAAGCAGTAGGCCTAATGTTCTATTCAAGGACTGAAACCTTGGTAAAAGCTACCTGAGGGCTAAATCTTGGGATGTTCAGACTTTTGCAGGGTGCCCTTTTCTATTTTTTAATATAGGAATTGTACAAAAATGAATGGAAAAAATGTCAAATCTTGAATTTTTGCCCTTTTTTAGATCAGTTATTTTGCTACTTAAAAAACTAAGCACAGATGCAGAAATTTTGGTAAAGAACTTGTGCCATTAAAACTAGGATATAGGGCTTACATTTCAATAACCTTTTTTTTAACATTTCTATCGTCCTTTGTTTTTGTAGATTTTTTTTTAAAGATCTGACATTTTATAAAACATAATGGTAATTTGTCCATCCATTATCTTAACATAAACCTGCAGAGCATGTATGAATATGGAAAAAATACTTCCTCTTTCAATTAATAAATTTTACATGTCAGGACATAACTGAAATTCTTATGGTACTTACCATATCATAAAATGAGATAAGTATGACCTTAGATTAACAAAAACAAATGACATACATCAAAATGCAAAGCGACTGTGGGGGCAAAAGCCAAGTACACAATGTCATGCCTCACATTTGCTGCCATTTGTTCATCCTATTTTAATTTCTTACATACTGATTTATTGAGGATTTCCTGTTGTATATGTTTATTGTCCTATTGCATGACAGTTCCAGCCATATTTTAGTTCATGGTTGATTCTAAGACTGCAAGGTGTTGTCTGGTTGCAAAACAATGGCAAATCACCATTCATCTACAATCAATTCAAATTCAAACTGTTTATTGTCATTTGCACAGTAAGGAAACAAGTTTCCTTGAACAATGAAACTTTGCTGTCCACACTGAATGCCATAAAAGATTATAAAATAAAAATAAAAAACAAAACTTTAAAAAACTAGATAGATTATTTACTCAAGAGTTTTTTTTTTTATCTTATCAGGCCGTTGTTACAGAGTCTGACTGCCGAGGGAAAGAAAGAGTTTCTGAGTCTGGTTGTCCTGCATTTCGGACTCCTGTATCTCCCGCTTGAGGGGAGGAGAGTGAACAGTCCATGTTGGGGGTGGTTGGGGTCTTTGATGATGGAGGCAGCACCGTGCTTTAAAGTTGTTATGAAGTGTTTGAGCTGATATGCTGTGTTGGGTTTTCATTAAATGTAGTGCCGTCTAACAATTTGATCTTTGGTATTGCCTGTCCAAAGAACATTGTTCTTTCCTGATTTTAAGATCATTAACTTTATTATTTATAAATCCTAAATGAGACTTGTGTCAGGTGTGCTTGTTTTTGTTGTGTTTTATTTATTTTTTTTATTTTTTTTTCCTTAGTGTTGCACAGTCCCACTTTGGGGTGAACATGCCAAGATTTTCACTCCTGGGAATATTGGCAACTATTTTGAATGTTTTCCACTTGTGCATAATCTTTCTCCCTGTAAACGTATGGACTCCAATGATTTTTACTTTTCCCAGATTGATGGGCAACAAGAGTTGTTACTCTCTAAGATCATGCATTTCTGCCTTGGCACATGAATGCTTCAGACTCGCCAACTGCCAAAACCTCTGCTTTTATAGACATGCTCACACCTCACAGGTCACCAGTGATGATCAGTTCATCAAGTTCATTATTAACTTTTTATGTCGTTTGAAAACAGTTTAGCATAGGTTTTGTTGAATAAATGACACATTGTAATCTGTCATGTTTTCTGACATTGTATTTATCTAATTTCAAGACCTGGTATAGAAACCGGATAACAAACATGTACATTGCTCAATATTAGGAAGCATAAAGTCTTAGAATTTTAAGATGGTCTTCTTTCTTTGTCACGACTGAAAGAAAACGTGTACTTGCTGAATTATTGGTTGCCTTTCTTGAATATGTTTTTTTTATATATATATATCTGTTGATGGCAAATATTATATGACCTATGGAATGCGTTTCAGTTTCTTTCATGTTTTATCGACATGCCAGGTCAAAGTCAGTTAGACATTGCCTTTCCCTCAGATTCACATGCTGTGGTTCAATATTGTTTCCTTTTTTAATGACATTAATTGCTTTCATCTTACAGATGAGGCATTGCATTTAAAACTTTAAGTTAAATGAGAATCTGTTTTCAGTATTTCAATATTATTTCACTTATTTTGTAAATGTTTAGATATACTCCTCTATAACAATAAAGGACTGCAGTAATTATTACCAACTGTCTGGAGCCTTAAGGGGTCTAAAACAAATGAGCTGAATATTTTAGTTTTAATGGGATTTTTTCCTTCCGCAGCACATTATTTGAAAAAGAGAAGTTCTCCTTTTCAATTAAAAATTAATGGTTTCACTTTTTCTTTTTCTAAATGAGATGAATGCCTTGCTAAGAACCAATCAGGTTTCCGTTTATAAAGAATTGTGCGTCCTTCCATAGGGAGCAAAATTATTTGTGTTTAAGGCTATATGAGGAGGGAGTGTCTTTGTCATGTCCTGATTGGCTGATAGATGGGGTTAATAGCATGTTCTTTATATAGGCGACCTTTGTGCAGCAGATGGTGACCTTTCGCCCGCTGGTTGTCCATGGGGTGTCCAGGCATTCCTTCACTCAAGTGACCATGTAGAGAATGGGCCCAAGTGACCATCTGCCTCTGGTGTCTACAACAATGGGCTGCACCCTCCTGAAGTGTGCTGAGGGTGTTCGGCCTTTGTGGCTGACCAGGATGTGGGTGAGGGGAGTTTGATTGAATGAAGGACATTGAGGTTTTAAAGGCTGTTGTTTTTTTTTTTTGTTTTTTTTTATGTTTTTTTTTTTTTTTTTTTTTGCTTTTCCACCCCCTGTAATTAGTGTTATGTGGGTTATAAACAGTGAATACAGGATCAATTTGGAATGCAAATTTGGTTGCAGAGCTAAGCCATGGAAATAAAAAGATAAAACAGGAATATCTGCACCAGAGGCTGCAATAATCTGCAGGGTTTAAACAGATCTGGAGAAAACTGCATTTGCTTATTTTACATGTTGAACATGGAGTAATATGCAGAAATATCCCAAATTAGACCCATTTATACCCATTGATAAAATTCAGAGCATTTTAATAAAGTGGTAAATGTGGTTAATTTTGTTAGAGGACTTTGTGTTTTAAAAGATGTACTTTTTTGTGTGTTTGAGAAATTTAGTTTCTGTTGAACATAGTTTTTAGGTAACATATCAGCTTATACATCCTCTTTCTGCTGATGAGCTGCTGCCTTTCTTGGTCAGGATATGTTTTTAATAATCAGAGTTTCAATTTAATTGGTGGCTTACATAATAAGAAAAATGTAAACACAAGAAATTGAGAAACACAACACTGACATTTAGAAAATGAAAATACAACTAAAATACACCACAAGATTGAGCGAACATACAAGCAAAAAGCATACAACAGCTTATTAGGAATTAGACAAAAATACATTACATAATCTTCAATAAAAATCATTGGTTTTTATACATTTTACTGTTTTATTGTTTTAGTTTGATGTGAAGTACTTTGGTTAACTGTCTTGTTTTAAAAGACGGGGGCGGCACGTCTCAGTGGGTAGAGTGATCGTCCTGTAGCCCAAAGGTTGCCGGTTCGATCCCGGCCTGGTCGAGCTCATGTCAAGGTGTCCATGAGCAAGACACCGAACACCTAATTGCTCCTGATGGGTCGTGGTTAGCGCCTTGCATGGCAGCTTCCGCCATCAGTGTGTGAATGTGTGTGTGAATGGGTGAATGTGACTTACATGCAAAGCGCTTAGGATAAAAACGCTATATAAGTACAGACCATTTACCATTAAAAGTGCTATATAAATAAAGTGAATTGGAGCAGAAGGTTCAAAGAGCAGCAACAAAATAGAAAAAGAATTTAAGTATTTTAATTTGAATATATTAAGGTAGCATAACTTTCCAACCTTGATATGATGTGTTTTTCTTCATCATTTTAATGACCGTGACAATATTATGTACATTTCAGCAGCGTTTTGGGGCTGAAAAAACACACTTCAGAACTTTTTGTTCTGGGACAATGCATCACTTTACAGCTGAGTTCTGCTTTATGTATCATGTCACTCACCAATAACTGGAATGTAAACACACTGGCCATTTTGAATGGCTGATTTTAAAACAAGAGTCATCAACATCAGACTCACATTTACTGACTAAAGAGAGCTCAGAGTACAGGAAGGATGCAAGATGGATGCTGAATGAACCATCGTTAGGGGGCAACTCACTGTACAAATCTACCAAAGTTCTGTAGTGCTTATTGAAGTATTCACTAGAAGAGGCGACACTCATGCAGATTAGTACATTTGAATTCTGTGTTGAACATTTGATGCATGTTTTCTTGTTTGTTACTAGACTTTACTGTAAAATAAAATGAAACTGTCACTATTGTCATCTGTGACAGCTTAATTCTCTGATGATGTACTGAACAGTTTGTCATGCACATCTTCAGGGGTGTTAATTATGGTGCTGGGTGGGGAAATTTAGAACCTGTGGGAGCTCATGGACTCAAGGGATAATTTGATCTCTAGCCTATTTTCTGTTTGATAATCTAAAAATAAACCCAGCAGAGCAAAAAATGTAAAACAATCTATTCCCAGTTCAGAAACCGTGCACTGAGTTAGTCATTAAAACAGTCACAATGTGATTGTTCTTTATTTTCCTCTTGTGCTTCAATATGAGCTTAGTCATTTATAGGAAACGTGAGCCAGAGTAATTACTGTCAGCGGGATAGGTTTGGGCACATGTCACTGCTTTGGGTATGCAAAGGAACAAAAGAAAGAAGAAAAGCAGAGGAAAGTCCTTGGGAGTGTTTTTTTTTTTTTTTTTTTTTTTTTTTTTTTTGTGGGAGGGATGGGGGAGGGTGTTACGGAGCTCTAAAGGCTGATTTGCAGGTGAAATAGATGGCACACTCTGCTTTGTGACCATTGTCCTGTTCACTGGCCAGATGGTCTCTTCAAATTCTTTCAAGCTGAAACCCCAACACAGTTGGGCTGAATATACTTATGTGAGATTTGGCCTCTCTAATAGGCTAATTTGAAAATTACAGTTCATGTTAATGGATATAATTTTAAGCCTGGCAGCACATTCCTTATGACTGTAATTATAAAATATCTCATATTGCAACCCAGAAAATGCAATTACTCTCAAATAAATTTATTCTTTCGGCCGCTAAACTTTCAGCTCCAATTGAGTTTTCCGTGACTTCAGAGAGACACTTATTAACCCACTCATCTGTAGCTGACACACGGAAATACATTTCCAGAAGCTTGCAGTTGTAGTGAATGACAATAATGTGCAAAAATCACCAAGGGGTGCCACTGCAGATCTCAGCTTTTATGCCAAATAAGTAAAACTCTTAGCTTTTAGAAAAGTGTCCCTGACTCTTGTAGAAGAGAGGTGGTTTTGTGCTTTTAAACCTTAAATTAAATTTGAAAATTTGAACACAGACATAAACACACACCATCTCAGAGTTAACAATGTAAAGACAAGGCAAACTAATATATATAGATATAGGGCAGCTGTAGCTCAGGAGGAAGAGCAGTCGTGTTTCAATTAGAAGGTAGGCAGATCGATTCCAGGCTTCCACTGACTACATGCCGAAGTGTCCTTGGGCAAGACACATAACCCCACGTTACCTCCCGATGTGCCTATCGGGGTGTAAATGTGTGTGTGAATGGGTGAATGTGATAAGTAGTGTAAAGCGCTTTGAGTGGTCAAACTGACTGGAAAAGCCCTATATAAGTACAAGTCCATTTACCATATATTCAGACAAATATGTGAATAAATGAATATATATGACCCTACATGAACTTTTCTAAGAGATGTCACCAAGTGAGTCACAACTGCCCAATACTGCAAATTCTGTCTTTCATTCACTCAATTAATCTTCATGCATCAACTAAGGATTTGTTTAAGTTTTTACAGATAATTGAGTCTGAGATTTTTTTTTTTTTTTTTTTTTTTTACTTTCAGGACATGTTTATGCAAACTGTACTGCAGCAAATCATGCATTCATGTTTTCTTAGTAACAGTGTAATGAAATACACATTTATTAAATAGTGACTGAGACATTGTGCAACTTTCTAAATCACGTTTAATTTCCAAATGTATTGATCTATAGATCATTGTGTTGTGTGTGTGGACAGTATAACATATCTGCATTGTGCAGCAAAAGCATTGCCAGGCATTGCACAACGTAGTGAATTTACAACATAGGCTACTGTGCTTACAGGCTTTTCATTTTATTCAATAATGCCACATAAAAAGAAAGAAAAAATATAATAGAAACACAGCATACTACAGAAATTCAATATGAACGAATGTCAAAATTTTAAATCTTTATGACTTCAAAGCAAATTCAAGTCAGAAAAGAAACTGACATGCCACAAATATAACAAGTGAAGCTAATGGAACAGACTATAAATAAATGTATAAATAAATAAAATAAATACCACCAGAAATATTATTGTATTTTATCTCAAGCGCTGAAGAATAAAACTAAAAATAAATGAATATGTATTGCATAGGCCTTGTGTGAAACAGTATTTACAGAAGCATGCTCATCTTTATTTTCTTGCAATAAGCTGCGTCGCTGGAACTGCTGTGAAAAGGATTCCGGGTGGTCTTAGTTTCTGCCGTTCTTCTTCTCTTTGTGAAGTAATCTGTCGAGTAAAAAAAATAAGTTTTTAATCAGAGTATTATCCCATTACTTTTTAAGCCCCATTGAGAGGCCATCAAACTCTTGGATCTGTCAAATGTGCTTTACCTGTAATACGTGTGTTGGCTCGAGGATCAGAAAGCGACCTTTTTCTCCGAACGGGCGTCGTTTCAGCGGGACACTTGGGTGTGTTGGAGATGCTGGAACAGTTCTCTTGGTCGGTTCCTGCGATTTCCTCACTGTGTTTCAGCTTGCCGTCATTAGGTTTGGGAGAGTTAACGGCGTCCTTCATCTGTACAGACTCCAGGTAAAAATCTGCAGCGCAGTCTGTGGGAATCTCCTCCCACTGAAACCTGCCTGGCAGCGGCGTCTCAGACTGGAAGTTAAAGTTCCATCTTCGGCTGTCCTGCGCCGTAATTTCCCAAAGCTTTAAATCCAAGTCCCGACGCAGCTGGTCGTGGTCCACCGGGCCGAAGAGTCTCCTGCAAACAGACTGCCTGCCTCTGATGAGATTCATCTTTCAAAAGAACTACTATTGCTGTCTCTCTCTGGTCTTCTCTGGTCATCATAGTAGTGCAGGACAATTTAAAGGCACCAAGGCGCACGGTGTTTTGTTTGTACACAATGAGCAGAGGCTTCTGATTGGCTGCAGCTGTCTGGCGCAAATTCATTGGTGTGATAAAGAACTTTAGACCTTAAAAGACTTTGGTTCTATGTGGCGAAATGTCTGTCCTGAAAAGAAGAGGTCAATTTAGAATTATCATAACAATGATGATTTCTTCTAACTGAGAGGAGTGGTGATCCACAGGCTGGATACATCAGTCAGTGGTGGAGAAAGTGTTCAGATGTGCTTTAGTGAGAATAAGAAAACAATATACTCCTTTAAAAGTAGTATAATGCAGTAACAATAAAATATTCACTTCTCCATTTTTTTTATTTATTTTTTTTATTATTATTATTCCATTGATTGTCTTGTTATATATTTCTCATTTTAAAGTTTTGTTACCTTAATTTAATTGCAGCAGACATGCAACATTTTTGTTCAATTTTATTTTATTTAATTGGGGTAAGGATATACATGTTAAATAACCCAATTTGGTGAAGTGAAATAAAAAAAAATATTCTAAATAAACATCTTTTACTCCTGGGTCGTTTTGCTGATCAACCAAGGCAACTGACATAAGGTCCGTTTCCATTACTCCTAGAATTGCGTAACACCTAAATATTGTAATAAAAAAACAGTAATGGAAATGCCTACATTTTGAAAAATCTCTCAAATATCACTAAAAAGTTTTATGCTCTCATGAGGTGGTTTTTCAGATGTATTGATATACAAGTATATTGCAAAAGTGTAAGGGAAACACTTTTTTCACATTTACACATGATGTCATGTGACGTAAGGGGTCACATGACCAGTTTATTTCAAATGACGATACCTATGAGTATTCGCAGGAGACAGAAATCTTTTTACAAATAATTTAAGAAAAAATATAACTGCCATCCTTGATAGGGAACAACAGCGAAACTCAAGAGTTTTACAAAGAATTAGCAATCTCCTTCCTCCTTAAAGTGGAGTCTCGCAGGATGAGATTTTATGAGTATAATGGCTAATGCGCTAAACACCATACAATGGAAACACCTGCAAATCGCAATTGCACTTGATTTTAGAGATATCGCTTTTATTTTGCGAAATACTCTAATGGAAACACAGCTATAGATAATTTCCAGTCAGTTGCAGCAGTGTTTTAGTCTTTATTTATATACATAATTTTAATCTTATATATTATGTTTGTGAATTATTTTTTAAACGGGTCTTTTAAAGGTCCCATATTATACACTTTATTCCCAATCTGAGACCATTCATTAATATCTAAATGAAATATTTCCGCCATGGTATGGACAAATCGACCCTCAGTTTGAGTGCAGCGGCTTCTCTTCATCTCCCTCTTTTTAGCAGCTTCAGAAATGTGCCGTTTATGGTGGGCGGAACCCTGGTGGAGCAGCTCAGCTGTTGGCTCCGCCCATCGCATCGCCCGTCATGAGGTGATTGACAGGTTAATATATTTTCAAGCTATCAGACTAATAAGGCCGAAACGATAAAATAACTGCCAGCTCTTACCTCTCCAGCTGTGTCACGGACAGTTGGTATTGAACCTGGCTTCAGCTTCAAACGGTTGGCGAAGCCTGCTTTCCATGCCCCCATGTTGTGGAAACAGTCCTCTTTGAAATGCTGGCCACAGACATGCAAAACCTTTGGAAGTTTTCCGGGTACATTTCCTCCAAAAATAAAATTAATCCACTCAGTCCTCGTGGGTTCAGTGGATGGAAGTAAAAAAAACGTTTTCGTGTTCATTTATGCAGCCACAAACAGAACAGTGCTTCTGTCGCTTAGCCATGTCCGCTAACGAGGGTTGCCGAAGAGAGAAAAACACTGGGCGCTAGGTGATTTTTAGAGGGCGGGCTTTGAGAGCCGGTAGACGGGTCCATCGCTCTGTGGGGAGTGGTTATTGTCCCTTATGACGTCATAACGTACACGCTTTCAAACAAGCTCATTTCAGCGCTTACTTCCCTAGAGGTGGAGCAGGGGGGAGAGAGAGCGCCTGAAAGAGTTTCACACTTATGGGTCTCCTACACATGCGGGGGGACCAGTATGACTGTTCCAAAACCATTAAAAAGTGAATTTTGCATAATATGGGACCTTTAACATCTAGCTCTGTTTCAGAAACCCTGCAAATTTTATTACATTCTTTTGTGCAGTGACATTAAAGGCACTCTATTCCTCTATTCTTCTATAAAAGACAGCCTTGTTCTGCTACCTGAAAGATATCATCCGCTAAATGACAACAAACCAGTGGCCCTTACATCAGTGGTGTAGTCTAGTTTATTGTAGTGGGTATACTCTAACCCCCCCCCCAACACACACACACACACACACACATATCGTGTCCTGGTGTAACATCTGTCCCTTCCCAAAACAGCAACTGCTCCTAAATGTATACTTTGTTAATGAGCTCCACAGTAATTAATAAAGTTTGCATCCACACATAACTGAGATCATGAAAGACTGGTTATGTGTTATCTAAATGTAAACAACATAAGATGTATAACAGTTCCTTTCCTCATAGGGAGGAACTTTGCCTGCTTGGACTGGGGGTTGTTGCCGTGGTGATAGCTCTTGTCCCAGTGGCTAGGGGTTCTGCACTGCAGTCCTACAGCTGTGATGTGGACTCTGGCCTGCCCTGATCTGGGTGGTTGCTGTGGTGGTCTCTGTGGAAATGGGTGGGCTGGCTCTCGGTGTGATCGGATCCCCAAGATATTGTTTCCTCACAGCAGCGTTATTATTATTTCTGTACTAAGAAACAGAAACTGTGGAGTTCTTGTTTGTGTATAATGGAGGGAGGGGGGACGGCTCTCTTTGTGCATGTATGTGGACGTCTGTGTGACTGTGAGAGAGACAATGATGGCTGTGTTTTTAATTTGCTATCTCATATAGTGTGTGAAGGCTTGTTTTACTTTAATATGCATACATTTTTATCATCGTGTAAAGCACTTTGTGTTGCCTTTGGCAAGAAAAATGCTTTATAAATAAAGTTTGATGTGAATTGATTAACAGCTGCACTTTAATTAACCACTGAACAGCCACTGACAGAACAAGACAAATCCATTTTCAATAAATAAAAATTCATGAAAAAATATAGAGGCAAACATTCCACACTTAGAATAGCTTGAATAATGAGACAACTACACATAATACACGTAAGTTATTTATTTGATGGTGTACAAGGTGTTCTTATTAATGGACATTTAAGATGACTATGAATTGTCTTCATTTTTATTTAACCATAATAACATGCTAATATAGCGTTAACTTTGTACATTTAAATAGTTTCTACCAGCTTTAAATGTCCAACATTTACCTTACTTTCATTTCTCCACTCTAAGGATGCATCAAGGATGCCTGTTTTCCAATTCCCCTACCTGACTCTCACTCCACAAGACCGGCCAGGTCGAAGTCTCTTCTACAAGCACGCGCACACACACACACACAGAGGGGCCCAGCTTCAGAAAGCGGGTTAAACAAACTGAGTTTAAAGCGCAACTCTGAGTCCACCAACCCTGAGTTTTCACTTATCCTGCTTTCTGAAACAGGGCCCAGGTTGGACGACAGCGTCAGGCTCTCCTCCTCGCCCGTAAGTGTGTAACTGTAGTGTCCCCCGTATCGACAGTGGAAATAGCACCAGTAGCAACACACTCACTGACACACTGAAACAGTGTGATTTGACTTTGTTTTCTTTTCATGTTTTTTTTCTGCATTCCCTCTCCACTAACTACTCATACCACCCAAAAAATCTTCTTCCTCTTCTTTTTCTGCTGCTGCTGCATCTTCTTCTTCCTCTCATCCGCCACTTTTTAATTTGTCTAGCAACCAGCCATCAGCTGTTAAGGAACGCAGGTCAGGATCAGGACAGACGGCAAAGCTGCTTTCTCTCTGCGGCGGCTCAACATCACTTTTGATGGAATTCCTCGTGGTCTAAACGGGTCAGCTTCGTGGCTAATTTATGACCGGGGAAAGTGAAAGTTATGTCACGAAACATGTTGATACGAATCTTTGAGCATTTTTTTGGTGGTTATATGGAAATTTGTGACCTTTTCTAGTGAGTATATGGCATATACCTGCGTATCACGTAGAGTACACCACTGCCTTACATCATACATCATGAAAATCCTGGGAAAAAAACTGTTTTTGAGTCACCTCGATAAGACAGTGAATTATTTTAAGAGCCACATTATTGTAATGGGGTTCGGCTGGAGACGTCATCATCCATCTGCTTCAGCAAGCCCACTCTTATCTAAACAAATCAGGCAGCACTGTGAGGATCATGTTCTTTGATTTCTCAAGTGATTTTAACACAATTCAGCTTGCCCTGTTATGTGAGAAACTCCAGAAAATATGTGTGGATGCCTCAACAACTGCCTGGATTTGTGTTTACTGAACAAACAGACCAAGTCAGTGGGACTGTGTATCTTAGAAGGTGGTTAGCAGAAGCACTACAAGGGACTATATTTTCTCTCACCTTTTCTCTTCAAGTTGTACACCTCAGACTTCTAGTATAATTCAGTCCTGTTCTGAAAAACTCTGATGTTTGGCCTTATTAGTCGTGCTTGCACAGAAGCAAAATCTCTGCTGGATATTTGTAGCAAAATTTGTACATTCTGGAAACGATTTTAAACTGATTTCAAACTAGTGCAGTGACACTGGTGATCCATGCCGGTCTCTCCCTACCAATATACAACAACTCCTAGGTTGTTCTCTAATTTTCCATGGCACAGAACAACTGAGAGATCCACCTGGGGGGAAGGGGGTTGGGTAACACTTTACTTGAATGGGTGTGCATAAGACTGACATAACGCTGTCATAATCATGACATGACACCTTTCATGGACATGAATGAATGCTTATGACAGTTGTCATTAAGGGTCAATCGGTAAATTATGACACTTTTGATGCAGAGTTGACATTGTTTAAGATGTCTTTGTTATGACAGCTTGACATTAACCAAGACTACATAACCTGTCATGAATATGACAAAGCAGACCTAGTTGTCAAGCTTAAAAAATATTTAGTTTTGTAACTTAACATGACACTAAACTATCATATATGGTTTGTTTTGACATTTGCTGTTATGACACAATTATAAACTGTCGTCACAGCTGATGTCAAAACAAAACATATATGATAGTTTCATAAATGTCTTTATTAAGATATTAAGCGTAACATTGCCAAATGAGTTTACTGTATATTCCCTCCAACAGCTATATAACCAAAACTATTCATGACTGTCAAATCAGTTTATAACAGTGTCATGACTGTTTTCTTTTAATTCAAGTAAAGTGGAGCAATCTGAAGTTTTCATTAAGTATAATTACACTGTCAAATCATTTTATAACCGTTTTATGGATATTTCTCTGTGAATTCAAGTGAAATGGAAAACTTTATGCTTCATGAAGATGTCATTAATCATAATTACAGTCAAATCAGTTTATAACATCTTACATTTCTTTGAATTTGAACTCTATTCTTCAAATTCAAGTACAGTGGGACACTTGAATGTTTCATGAAGATGTCTTTAAGTATAATTACACTGGTAATCCCATGGAGGATGGGTTTGTGCGTCACAGACACGAAAATAAAATCATTAATTCATACACTTTCCAGTTTTTCAGTTGTATGACTCTTTTCTTAGAATTGGGCGACTTTTTATTGAAACATAATTAAGGATAATTACATTGTCAAATGATGTCTAAACAATATCAAAAGACAAGATATTTTTCCTTTCTGCATTTAAACATTAACCATTGACAAAGTAGCTGCTGCTTCACTTCTCAAGCAGTGTTGTAACAGTCAATATGGAAAAACTGAATATTAACATTGATCAACATTTTGAAATTTAAGTTTACATTACTGGGAGGAGTTTTCTGCTTTTTCTCTTAGCTGTGATAGTTTTATTCCTAATGCATTTGAACACAAAAATTTAAACAGAATAATCTGTTGCATTACTTCTCCTCAAGCAGGTCGGTACAACATATGGTCTGTGTGTAGGAACAAAATAACTTAACATCGGCAACAATATTCAGAATGAATATGATCATGACATTATTAAGTGTATTTATACATGATTGGGAGGAGTTTTCCAATTTTTTTCTTTGCTGTGATTATTCCAGCCATCTCCTCTGTTATGGCCTCCCTGCACCGCTCTGCAAACACAGACATCTTCTCATTTGCTTCATCTTGTGGAAGCAGCTCCTTGAATGTGTCTGGAAATGTGATTGCTAGTTCAGCAATTGCTGCTGTTCTTGCAATTGTGTTGCGGTCAACGTTGATTTTGGCAAAGGCCCTTTTCATGGATCCATACTTGTTGAAAATGTGCAGGGCATTCTTGTAGCGGCGGATAACTCCATCCGTTGTGGTCACTGGTCACAGAAACAAATAAAAAAAGTCATCTTAATTAAGGCATGCATTGGTGTTGTTAATTTAGCACCCTATGGGTACTGTAATATAATCAGATTAGAAATTATCCCACCTATTATCCCTCTGATTTACATTGCATCCTCCTTTGTTCTATTAGATTTAGCTCCCTTTCTACCTGCTACTGTGGCTAGCAACAACCTTCCATCAACAGCATGGAAGGAGGATGACCAGCAAGTAATGTCCTTTCTTACCTGCCACAGAGGCTGTACCTAACAAAGTAGATTTTTTTCCATATCTGTTTCCGAGGCTAAATATCTAACAAAATTAGAGAAGCCTACACAATAACGTGGGAAGAATGAGAAAGCTGTTCAGCACATGGCTGTGAAGATCTGAACTAGTAAAGCACTCGGAGAGCGCAGACCTCCATGAAGCTTACTGATTGTCATCCGACATTGCATGGATCACCCCCAAAATTTTATCACTTTTTCCTTAGGGCATTCCCAACAAGTTCTGAACATTTTATCAAGATCTGACCATTACTTTTCGATGTATGTTGCTAACTAACAAACAAACAAACAAACCCCGGGTAAAACATAACCTCCTTGGCAGAGGGAATTACAGATTTTAAGAGCGAGTACTAAATTATAACATTAGTGTCCAAATAATGTTATAATTTAGTACTCACTCTTCAAATCATTATAACATCAGTGTCCAAAATAGGGGGCTGAACAGTGGTGTGGTGGTTAGCACCGCAGCCTCACAGCAAGGTCACTGGTTTAAGCACCGGGCAGATGTGGAGGTGGTTCGCAACACCGCGCTATTGACGAGCCTAATCGCAGGGCGTTGTCAACAACCGCCACCACCGGGAGAGTGTCCTTGCTCCCTTCAAACTTCTATTTACATCCGGTGCTACCGCAAGAGCTTATTAGCTTAAATGTTTAGTTAATCAATTATAATCAAATATTTATTGAAAAAGGCTTAAACGGCATCTTTAGCCTGGTTCACCACTGAAACAAACTAACAGAACCTTAATTTGCGCAGCCTGCATATTTGTTTCTTAATAAAAAACACGACCGAATTGATCAGTGTGACGGACGGAGAGAGAATACGCAAGCAACATGGCATAAGTGACGTAATGTAAGGGCCAGACTATTTATACTTTCATGATGGTCATCCGCATAATTACCATGCAGTTTATCATTAGAAGTCGCAGCGCACGTCATCTCCTGCTGCTGTATCAGCGCGACCCGCCACCTGATCTGAGAACGTCCTGAAACTGAAACCAGAGCAGCGCAAGCAGCGCTCACAACCCGCGGCTGCAAACATAAACAAAATAGGATATATACATATATTCTCTCTCATATTTACACAGCTACAACTAAAATCCGCTTAGTTTTAGAAAAAGCCAGGGACCAGCAAAGCTCCATCATTTTATCTGTTTATTAATGTGAAGATTTCAATTATTTAAAAAGTGACACAATTTTTTTACCTGTTTATGTCCTAAAAGTGACGAAAACTAGACTTAAACCTTTTTAGTTTTCGTCGACTAAAACTGGACTAAAACTTAGCCTACTGAAATTAGGATTGCGTAATGTTCATGAATAGATCCATCTCTCTCTTTTTTTAAATTGCGTTGACAGCGCATACCGCGCTGTTGAGACAACATGCAACACCGCAGAGGAAATTCCTTAACCGCGACAGCCCTACTTGCATGTTCTCCCCATGTATGTGTGGATTCTCCCCGGGCACTCCGGCTTCCTCCCACTGTCCAAAGACATGCTCTAAATTCTCCGTAGGAATGTGAGTGTGTGTGAGTGGTTGTCTGTGTCTCCATGTTGGCCCTGCAACAGACTTGCGACCTGTACAGGGTGTACCACCTGTTAATTGACTCCGGCCCACCCACGACCCAATTTGAATTAAGCGGTACAGAAAATTAAGGATTGAATGAAACAGTGTCAAAAATATGGACATAACACAGCAACGCTTACATCCCATCTGATTACTATTATCTAAGCCCACGGTAATAGTTCTTTTTTCTTCCAAATATGAACCATAGAAGATAGTTAAGTACTGGTCAACTTTAGGGTGGAAAGCATTTGATTAGAAAGATGATCAATGCCTGAGCTTACTCCTTGAACGGCTGTGAGAAGCAAGGTGTTTCTTGGACTTCTTGGCCTTCTTCTTTTTCTTCTTCTTCTGCTCCTCTTCCTCTGAGGATGATGAGAAACTGGATTCTGAGGATGGGCACGGAGATGTCGAAGTTGAAGTAAGTTCCAGAGCAGCCTTGCTGGAACCTGTGAGAAGGTGGGTTGGGGATAGATGGACAAGTACAAAATGTCAGGAAACAAAGCTCAAAAACTTAGACTGTACAGTATTTTTCAATGCAATTCAAAGCACTCTTGGTACTGGAGATGCTTTAAAAATATTTCCAATGAACTGGACATTCTAGGTGTAGTAATTATTATCATTAATAACTCACATTATCCTACTGTGCACTAGGGATGCTCCGATCAGGTTTTTTGTTGCCGATTCCGATACCGATTACCCACAAGTGCCGATCACTGCCGATCACCGATAATCACATGGATTGGCTGTAATTTTCTTATAAGCACTGCTGACTATTTGATGTGGAAAAGGAACCATAAAATCCCCCTAATTTAGACAATAACATGTACATAGTACAATGCGCTATCTTTCAGTAATCAGTAGTACTATATTTTAACAGACTGAAAACACATTAAGGCTCTCATCAGGCTAAATAAGAAAGTAAAACAAATTCTTAATATTGCCAAAAAAAAGCCAAGTAAAATAGGCGTCCTCCACCACTGAGAACGGTTGGTCGTCAAGGCCGATTAACTTAATTATTTTTGTGGTTATTTGCTTGACTGTCACGCTCATACGGACGAGTGTTGGTAATCGTTAGCTGCGCTCTGGCTGCACCAGCGTCTTCCTTTCATTCTGTGCAGTGAGCCTCGAAAATTCAGCGTACTCCGTCAAGTGTTTGTTCTTTAAATGCCGTATTAGATTCGTTGTATTCAAGGATTTTGACGTACTTCCCCGCGATGTACTTTTGCGTTGCACGTGTTGCAGGATGCAAACTTTACATCACTCTCACACACGGTGTAAAACTTCCACACGGCAGACATGTTTGCTTTGGATTTGCAACCGCGCGCATGCACATTGTGGAGGAAAGCGGGAGCTATGACACTGCACGCAGCGCTTCTGCAGGTTGCAGAGTAGGAAATATAGGTGGTCAGATTTTGTGATCGGCAACAAAAGGCATTGATCGGCGAACACCGATCACATACTTTTTTACGGATATCGGCCGATAATGATCGGCGTCCGATCGATCGGAACACCACTACTGTGCACCATCCTTACACTCGGGTCCTGAAAACCCTATTTCAATTTCTCCTGCACAATTTGCATAACCTCTAATACTGCATCAATAATATTAATTGTACAGCATTTGCACCTTTCCCAGTAGATCCAGGCATGTTGGAGGCTCCCTTAATTTGAGAAAGGAGGAAGTCCTTGTCATTTTTTAGATCCCTGTTGGCCTCTTCCAGGTATTTAATGCGGTCCTCAAGGTGTTTAATCTTGTGTTGATCCACCTTGGCTTGTTCTTTCAGCTTGGCCAACTCCAATGCCCCTGTTGGAGACACTGTAACAAAGGCAATTCGTTATTATTATTAATATTATTATTGAAGTCAGTAAATATTAGTGGTTTTCTGGAGTGCACTATATTGAGTTTTGTTCCTCATTCTTTTCAACTCATTAACATACTGTATATAACATACATTGCATGATATTATGCCAGCACAATACCTCTGATGCTTTCATACAAATGCACAAATAAGATAAGTAATACTATGTGCCAAAGTCACCCATAGCATTAACTAATGGGTTTTTTGCACAGTTCAACTATATCCTGAACTTACTCAGGCCATTTAGTGTGGTCAGACACACATGGAATAATCACTTCATCCAGTGATGAGTGACAGTAACAAAGGAGCTGCTTAAGTTCATGAAGCTGTGCATAAAGCCCACTGATCAAACACAGATTAGAAATCTGCTGCCAAAGTAGCAAAATACATATAACAGCCACAGCCAAAACTTCTGCTGTTAAGGAATTAACTTATTTACTGTAATGGTGGGAGGAATTAGAATTTCATATTCCCTTTAGGGGAAAGTAGTAAAAGAAATAAATTTTGAAAAATAGCAATATTCACTCAGTTTCTTTGGGGAATATTTGACTAGCTTCTTTTTCTTCAGTCGAACGGGGACCTCTTCCACATCTGTCTGGTTGTCCTTGTTTGTCTCGTCCACAACTTCTTCCTGAGCTTCCTCGGCCTTCATCGCCTCACACACCCTTTTGGTCAAACGAGTTTCCATCTGGGAACAATTGTGTGTGGCAAAGAACACATGCACAATGCAAAGGCAGCAAATGTTACATAGAGGCAACTTTGTAATGTAATGTATTTGTCTATAATTACAGAGATAAAAAATTAAATATATTGGAAAAGGCTACTGCAAACTTGCTGACTGCCTTGAAATACCCACTAGCATTAATTACTGGACACCAGTTTAACATAAAACGGTCTGACGTCAATATTATGTAGCATACTCCTCTCAAAAATTCTGAAGAGCTTACCTCTAAGGCAAACGTTGGTGGTACTAGCTACTTTGCTTTCCTGGTACGGTTACCTTTATACGATGAAGCTTTCACGCCAGATGCAGCACTCCTGTGTGTGGATCGATAGCTCTCGTTAGCCAGGGGGACGTTGACGTTACGTGAAAGCGCGCATTCAGTTCAAATTCAAACATCACGGGTATTACAATTACCACAACAAAAAAAGAGGATGATTAAAAACATTATGAAAAAGTATAATAAAGAATAGTAAACCCACGAAAACCAGGCTTGTGTTGGTAGCAATGTAATGAGATGTATTGTCTATTAATCAAGCAATCACAAAATCGAAGTGACGTACTTCCTGACCTTCCTGCTTTTGCAAAGAGGCGCGGAACTCCGACTGCGCGAGCGGAACGGGCCAGCGGTCATTGTTTGCAATGGTACAAGTGAGAGAACTGATGAAAATGATTAGGCTGTCAGATACAAAGAAGAACAGAAGAAAAATAATTAGATGGATGCAGAAACGTGGGATACTGAGGAGGACCGTAAAGTGTGTAAAATGCAATCGTCGCATGCATCTGGTGACCTGCCATGTCAAAGATGGGCTGTGGTGGTAAGCACAAGCTAACTAACTTGCTAATTAAGTTATTATTATTTGTTATTTAAGAAAACCTTGAAAGTTGACAGCATAGCATTAAGTAGTAACGTTCTAATTTGATTGTGTCTTGTTAAAGAGAAGTCTGAAATTAGCATTAGTCTACTGTCACATTAAAAGTTGGAAATCACTAGTTATGCTCTAGCTTGCCTGTAACATACTTTTTAAAATATCTTTTAAATGAGGTAGCTTACTTCTTAGCATTTGCCTTCTTTTCCCACAGGGTTTGTAAGCATCATAGAAGTTCTCCACAGTCTGTACGCAATGGCTCGATATTCACGAAGTCTCACATCCCCTTGATAAAATGGCTTGAGTTCATGCACAGGTACAGTATTACTAAGAATGAAATAAAAGTTTTCCTTTCTAAAAAAAACACATTCAACAGTATGATTTATAGATTTATTGTTGATGTAGTATCCCTTTATTGAAATTTTGCTCCATTAGCTTCCTCATTTCGCACTTGAGCTATAAATGTATGAAATAACACCTGCATTCACCAGTCACTACATCAGGTAAATCTGTGAATTAAAAATGCATTCCAAATGTAACAGGTCTTCCACAAATTAGATTATTGTTGACAATGTAAGAAAAGTAATAATTACTTTATTGAGGACACTGTGGGCGTGCTGATGTACTTGTCAGGTTTAAGAACACTTGCAATAGAGTATGGACTGTGTACAGATTTGTATTGTTGGTTTTAATATTAGTTTCATGTCAGCCCAAAAAATAAAAATAAACAAAAATCCTCTTGCACTACCATGATAGCATCTGTGTCCAACTGGAATTGCAGCAGTCTGGACCGCACTATTTGATTTCTTGCCTTTGTTGTTCTCAGATGTAAGTTGCTTTGAATAAAAGCACAGCTGAATGTAGTAGTAGTACAGTAAATCAATGAAAATGTTATCATGGTGACCATGCTATTCAGGTTCCTTAATTATTTTATTTTTTCTTCAGGTTTGCACAAGGTTTGCAGTTGAAACAACTTGCCATGATCACTGACGGGATAGCAGCAAGTTCCAGGACATTAACAAGGATGGCAAAAGTACTCAGAAAGGTTGTCATATTACATGCTAGTTTCTAACTATGATTACTGTAATCAATTTTGTAAAAGACAAAATAAATACACTAATTTGAAATTTGCTTGTTTACATATTGATTTAATTATGAAAATAATTAAATAAACCCAATTCACTAGTGAAGTTTATTTAGCACATTCCATGTGCTTTGCATAAAATATAAAATAAACATTACAGCAGAATTCGGAAGAAGTATTAAATGAAATACACGTAAAACTTTTATTAGGTCACAGTGAGAATATTTGTCTCCTTTTCTATTATGGTAAATTAATTTTCTTTAGAAAAATGGCTCAACAATTTGTGACCATTTGCCCTTTTTCAAGTGCAGTGACTAATTGTCTATGCACCTTTGAAATTGCTCAACTGTTATATTTCTACATTTGAAGGTTTGCATTGCTGCCGTCAAGCGGCTGAGGAAAAGAGGAATGAGGATCGGTGGTCGTCATCGATTTGTTGTCATCGACCAGAGCAAATTTGCCCACAAGCGAAAGGTACATTTTATATTTGTATGCATGTGTAGTATATTTAGATCAGGATTTTTATGGCAAGGTGCAGTAGTGCAATAAAGATGGTTAACTTTAATATTAGTGTATGATTTAGTGTCACGGAGAAATGCAAATGCAGTTATTTGGCAGTGCTTTATTTTCAAGCAGCATGAATCAGTATGAAGAATCAGGAAGTCAGTATTACTTACTCAATAGGCTTACATGATGATTGTGCAGCACATCCTCTTATGTCTTTTTTAAATGCAGGATAACAATTGATGCAGCAGTGCATGTGAGAATAACACAGAAAAAAATTGAATACAACCTAAACCTTAAAGTGTTTGTCTTTTCTTATTTACTTTCAGTACCATCGTGGTCGATGTGGCAACACTTGGCGTCGTGAGCGGCAGTGGGTGTTTGGGATGCTGGAGGTTGAAGGGAAATCAAGAAGACCTATCCTGAGACTTGTCAGGGATCGCACAAGGAAAACCCTCATTGGCAAAATAAGACATCATATCAGACCCAGAACATCGATCCTCACTGATGAATGGCGTGCCTATAAGGGGCAGCTTGCTAAATATGGATATGATCAATATTCTGTCTGCCATAAAAAAAACTTTGTTGATCATGAGAATGGTGCTCATACTCAACATATTGAGCGTGCATGGCAGAACTACAAGCTGGAAGTATGGCGCCATAGAGGTAACCGTACTCTTGAGTCACTGAAGCTTCATCTCAAGATGATAGAGTGGCACCACTGGTTAGGTGTACGTCATTACAATGGCGTCTTGGGCAGGCTTTTCCATGATGTAAAAAAACAAGTCAAGTGAACATCAAATCTAACTATGCACTGTCTGATGGCATCAATATTGGACTGACTCAAACATTGCCTCGTGGCACTTATATTCATGTTCTCTCCTGACAAGATCCTTGTTTGAGTTGTATGAACTCTGAAATGTATGTTAATTTAGATAAAATGAACTGCTCTGGAAACCCCTGCTTGAAGAAGTAATACATTTTCTTTTGTCAAATGTTAACTTTTCCTTTGTGTTTCTTTTATGTCATATGCCTATGTTGTAAGGCATTTAAATTATTTGACTACAAGTACGCTTAATGACCTTTTTATGAAAACTTAAAATTGTTCCACTTTACTTCACAGAAAACTGTCATAAAACTGTTATAAACTGATTTGACTGTAACTATGCTTAATGACATCTTCATGAAACTAAGAGTGTTCCACTTAACTTGAATTAAGAGAAAATAGTCATAAAATGGTTATAACTGATTTGACAGTGTAATTATGCTTAATGGCATCTTTATGAAAGATAAAGAATTTTCCACTTTACTTGAATTCAAAGAAAATGGACATTAAACTGTTATAAACTGATTTTAATGTAGTTATGCTCAATGAAATCTTAATGAAAAGTTCGAATTGGTCTACTTGAATTCAACTGATTTGACACTAACTATCAATGACATCTTCATAAAACATAAAGAGTGTTCCACTTCACAGAGAAATAGCCATGAAACAGTTATAAACTAATTTGACCTTGTAATTATGCTTAATGGCGTATTAATGGTACTGTCAGATTGCTCCACTTTACTTGAATTAAAAGAAAACAGTCATGACACTGTTATAAACTGATTTGACAGTCACGTTATACTTAATGGCATCTTAATGAAAACTTAAAATTGTTCCAATGGAATTAAAAGAAAAAAATCCTAAAACTGTTATACACTGGTTTGACTTGGTAATTAGGCTTATGACATCTTAATGAATAGTTTTAGTTATAAAGCTTGACAGCTAGGTCTATGTCATAGTCTTGGTTAATGTCAAGTTGTCATAACAAAGACATCTTAAACAATGTCAACTCTGCATCAAAAGTGTCATAATTTACCGATTGACCCTTAATGACAACTGTCATAAGCATTCATTCATGTCCATGAAAGGTGTCATGTCATGATTATGACAGCGTTATGTCAGTCTTATGCACACCCATTCAAGTAAAGTGTTACCGGGGGTTGTCTTCCAGTGACCTCTGTGAGCCACTTTTACAGATGTGGACAAAATTGTTGGTACCCTTCAGTTAATGAAAGAAATTCTCACAATGGTCACAGAAATAACTTGAATCTGACAAAAGTAATAATAAATAAAGATTCTATGAAATTTAACCAATGAAAGTCAGACATTGCTTTTCAACCATGCTTTAACAGAATTATTTAAAAAATAAACTCATGAAACAGGCATAGACAAAAATGATGGTACCCCTAAAAAAGACTGAAAATAATGTGACCAAAGGGACATGGTAATCCAAGGTGTGTCCACTAATTAGCATCACAGGTGTCTACAATCTTGTAATCAGTCAGTGGGCCTATAAATAGGACTACAGGTAGTCACTGTGCTGTTTAGTGACATGGTGTGAATCACACTCAACATGGACCAGAGGAAGCAAAGGAAAGAGTTGTCTCAGGAGATTAGAAAGAAAATTATAGACAAGCATGTTAAAGGTAAAGGCCATAAGACCATCTCCAAGCAGCTTGATGTTCCTGTGACTACAGCTGCACATATTCAGAAATTTAAGATCCATGGGACTGTAGCCAACCTCCCTAGATGTGGCCACAGGAGGAAAATTGATGACAAATCAAAGAGACGGATAATACGAATGGTAACAAAAGAGCCCAGAAAACCTTCTAAAGAGATTAAAGGAGAACTTCAAGCTCAAGGAACATCAGTGTCAGATCGCACCGTCCATCATTGTTTGAGCCAAAGTGAACTTAATGGGAGACGACCAAGGAGGACACCATTGTTGAAAACAAATCATAAAACACCTAGATTGGAATTTGCCAAACTACATGTTGACAAACCACAAAGCTTCTGGGAGAATGTCCTATAGACAGATGAGACAAAAGTGGAATATTTTGAAAGATACATCAGCTCTATGTTTACAGATGGAAAATTGAAGCATATGAAGAAAAGAACACTGTTCCTACTGGGAAACATGGAGGAGGCTCTGTTATGTTCTGGGGCTGCTTTGCTGCATCTGGCACAGGGTGTCTTGAATTTGTGCAGGTACAATGAAATCTCAAGACTATCAAGGGATTCTAGAGAGAAATGTGCTGGCCAGTGTCAGAAAGCTTGGTCTCAGTCGCAGTTCATGAGTCTTGCAACAGGACAATGACCCAAAACACAGCTAAACACCAAAGAATGGCTAAGAGGAAAACATTGGACTATTCTAAAGTGGCCTTCTATTAGCCCTGACCTAAATCCTATTGAGCATCTTTGGAAGGAGCCGAAACATGCCGTCTGGAAAAGGCTCCCTTCAAACCTGAGACAACTGGAGTAGTTTGCTTATGAGGAGTGACCAACATACCTGCTGAGAGTTGCAGAAGTCTCATTGACAGTTACAGGAATCGTTTGATTGCAGTGATTGCCTCAAAAGGTTGTGCAACTAAATATTAAGTTAAGGGTACCATCATTTTTGTCCAGACCTGTTTCATGAGTTTATTTTTTCAAATAATTCTGTTGAAGCATGGTTGAAAAGCAATGTCTGACTTTCATTGGTTAAATTTCATAGAAATTTTATTATTACTTTTGTCAGATTCAAGTTATTGCTGTGACCATTGTGAGTTTTTCTTTCATTAACTGAACTGTACCAACAATTTGTCCACGTCTGTATATCCCTTTAAATGTCAAAATCAAACCTACATCCTTGCTCTGATGTTTTGGGGTTTAGTACAAGAAGCTGAGTGTAGGTAGGTAACTGGTCATTCACTTCATGGGATCGTTTGGAAACACTCACCTCATTTTCAACATACACATCATCATGATGGTGGATTTCAGGAGAAACAGGAGTAAGCAAAGCATTGTTCATGTCCTGGGAGAGGAGGTGGATGTGGTGGATGACTGTAAAAACCTGGGAGTTCAGCTAGACAACAGACTAGACTGGAAAGCCATCTTCAAGAAGGGACAGAACATACTTTTGTTTTTGAGGAAGCTGAGATCCTTCAGTGTTACACAGTATTACACAAAAATATCACATATCTTCTATAAGTCTCTGTGGAAAGTGCAGTCTGCTTTGCAGTCATCTGGTGGGGCAGCAGCATTAGAGCCAAACTTAAAGAAACTGAACAAACTAATCAAGAAAACTGGCTCCGAGTTGACTGCACAGAGGAATGCTGCCCACGCTGAACACAACGGACAAGTTTTCACACCATCTACACAACACAGTGAGAAAAGGGTAAATTTACCAAGAGGCTTCTTTGGATTAACTGCAAGACAGGAAGATACAGCTCAATACTACCAGCAGTTCTAGAACAAGAACTTAAATGACTGATTAATGGTTTCTAAAAAAAATTATTAAAGGCCCTAAAGTCACGAAACAAGGGCCCCACCAATCAAATGGCATAATGAAAACAAAAGAGCTTTTAGGGGCACATTTTTAAAGAAGTTTTGATTATAGTTAGCATACAATCCAAATTCTAAAATAAATTTGAACACTGTGAACAGAAACAAAATGCAATAAAGTCCAAATCTTATGAACCAACATTTTTTCACAATACAGAATAGAAAACATCTCATATTCAAACCAAGACACTTTAACAAATTAAGGAAAATATATTAATTAATCTTGAATTTAATTGCAGCAACACTTCTTAAAAAAGTTGGGACAGAGGCAACACAAGTATGTGATGGTAAAAAGAAACAGCTGGAGGAACAGCTTAAGCACAGTTTAGGATAATCAGGGAAATTGGCAGCGCGTCAGAAACTTGATTGGGTATAGAAAAATCCCAGTAGATAGACAGAGTCCTTCAGAAGTTCAGTCTGATATGACTAGACTCAAACTTAACTTTATAGCCATCAAGGAAATGAATGTGTGTTATGCAAACCCAATACCTTAATTTATTTAAAAGATTTCATTCCAACAATGACGTAGCTGAGAATGGGATGTAGGTTCAACTTTTAGACTGACAATGACTTTAAGCACATTGCTAATGCATAAATAAACTGGTTTAAGGAGACATGTTTAAATGTCTTCAGGTGACCTCAGTTTGATTAAGAATCTGTAACGTGACTTAAATACTGTTAAACACCAGCTGAGCTCATCCAGACTGACGTAAAGCTGAAGCAGGTCAGCCTTAAGGAATGGGCAAGAATCCCATTAGCTAGCTATGCCAAGCTTACAAAGACATATCCAAACTGCAGCTGAAGGGGTCTCTGCAAAATCTTGACTTTGTGAGAATGAACACTTGTGTTCTGAGATAAGTATTTACTCTAGCAAAGTCCCCCTTACTTCTGAATATATGACATTGTGACAGTCCCGTCACATCTTGCAACATCAGATCATCAGCACTGAAGTATTAGTCTAAGTGACATGCTACTGCTGTAGTTACTGGAGATGAAACTAATTAAAACCATAAGCAATACAGTTTACATTCATGCTAGTCCAATCCAAGGATTTATGAGATGATTTACTGAAAGGACACAAAAAAAAAAAAAGAATCCAAAATCAATTGTTCTCCTTTGGATTTTTTGTCTAAACTGCAACTTTCGTGGGCTAGAAGGAACTAAGATATATGAAATATCTATGAATGAATGAATCAGTGTTTATTGGTGGGGGCTGACTTGGACATTGGGGTGGGTGCTGGCTCGTATTGCCTAGCTGTCTGGGTCTGATCTTTGTTGCGGCCCAGTCACATTTGCACAATCACTGATCAGGAGCCTTATATCGGGTAAATTTGTTCAGCACACCACAGTAGTCAGAATGTCATTCTGCTTGCGACAATGCTGAAAGGACAAAGGTTAAAAAAAAAAAGAAAAAAGAAAAAAAGAATTTCTATTTTGAACATGTTAAAAAAGAAAGCAACGGCAAAATGTTTACCACCCGCAACAACAACAGAAAAAATCATTTCAATCATTTCAGTTCCACATACTCATGACTATGACATTTAAGTTTCTTGACATATAGTGGAACGAAGGTATGAAGCAGCATTACATGGAAATACTAAAGGAAAGAATGGGTATTTAAGAGTTGTCTGTGAGTGTGTGTGTGTGTGTGTGTGTGTGTGTGTGTGTGTGTGTGTGTGTGCCATCTTACAGATGGTCTTGGAAGCAGCAGCTTGTCTGGTGCTAAATCAACCAAAAAGGACACATCATTCCGCCACTTATTGGAACTCCACTGGCTACTCATGGTTGCCCAGATCAAATTCAGGTTACTAATGCTGGCTACAGAGTGACTTCTGGGTCTACCCCCAGCTATTTAAACTCAATCATACAGACTGTTACTCCCACTCAACTAGTGCAGTCCTCTAACATGGTCTGGAACAGCTGCTGCTTAGCAACAAAGCAGACACAAACCAGACTTGTTTGTGGTTGCATGATGGTAAAACCAACAACCAAAAGCTATAAGAGTAGTAGTGTACCTGTCTACCATCAAGAACTTGTCTTTTTCAAGAGACCTTCCTCTTCTTAGATGCAAAAGCTTACTTTGTATGTATTCTTCCTGTACTTCGTCCTTTTATTTATATTTTCCCTAATGTTTTCATCCGGTAGTCTAACTGAAGCTTGAATATTAACTTCTACATCACTTTGGATTAACTTGTTTACTTCCCAGCATTGCTGTGAGCTCATTATATCTTTAATTTGTGTGACTGCAAACTGTTGGCAAGAGCAAAGAACATATATTGATATGAATATAAGATCATTGTAGTTTAAACATTTCAGGAACATAAATTAATTGGGATTAAATTTGTACTTAGGCTTATTCAGTTATAACTCAATGAAAGTTTTCTTTGTGATGTCATAAATGAGTAAATAAAGTAAGCACAACATGAGTTGGAGCACAAAACAAATGTGAAAATTATCTTCATATTTGGCTCCATTTGTTGCAGAGTTCTCAAAGTGATCATACTGTTCATACCTAACCTTCTGTTCTTTGAAATGTTGGTGAACCTGCCACATGTATAAAGTTGCCTACTCTAATGGTGAAGGTGCAGTCCTGATGACAGCAATGTGCAGAGGCTGACCATCATGCAAAGCATTGGTGTGCAGCAACATCCAGGATTGGCTGAAAGGACAGCCCAACCCTTGTTCCACTTCCTGGTGAACCAGGTGGTTCACCTGAAGGAAACATCTTTCAGTCTTTCTAGGTGGGGATCAGGCAAAGGAGCCATACATTCCAATCATGCAGGAGAGACAAGACACACCTCTGGTGAGTATGTAGCATGGCCATGTTTTTATTCTGTGAAGTGAAAGATTGCTGCCTGAATAAGTGGAAATATGTGATGTAGAGAAAGGCTTGTGTTTTTTTTTTTTTTTTTTTTTTTTTAAAAGCAGTGGGACAGTTGAAGGTTTGCATCAACACTGTACAGTATGTCAAGGTTAATAAAGCAAAATGGTAAACTCAATTGAAAATGTATTAAAAAAGAAAAAAAATCGGTAGGTCTTGAACTTAGAGGATATAATTGCCTAACTGCATTTAGTTTTATTTATGTAGCATGGAATAAAATGTTATCTCAGGGGATTTTACATAGTAAAGTCATGACCTGACAGAATTACAGTAAGAAAGCCAACAATTCCCACTGGAGCATCTTTCACAGAGGGGAGTAACGCCCTTTTTAAGAGGATCGAGCCTCCAACCGATGCTCAGATTAATTAGTAAGTTCCTGGAGATGTACTCAAATATGAACATATTTTTTGTAAGTATGACAAATACAAATACATGTTTAAATTACTTTTCCTTTTTTCTGGTAAAGCAAGCTTTATTCCACTAAACTAGAAACAACTTATTTGTTTGTTATGAAGTAAAAGAGATTTTTAAGCAATAAAAATGGTTTAAACAGTCCAGCTAGTGCAGAGCTTATTTGAATTGTATTCAGTTGTAAAATATTTTGATTTAAAAACTAGTTACTGCTTTGCAATTCTTTTTTAAAGAATACATTTGAATTTAAACCATGTTTCAACATGTGTCTGAAGGGGGTTGTTGGACCTTAGAATTTTACTTAAAGTATAACAACCACATGTGCACATTTTAAAATAAATGTTAAAATTTTTGCATGGAAAACAGTGTGTTTCCTTGAGATATGCACACAGGCATAAATATTTTAAATACATACACACATGCACAGAGCTTAACATTCTTTCCTCCATCTTTGCATGCAAATCGTCCTGTTTGCATGCCCAGCAGGCCTTTTCCCAGACCCAAACCTGTAGTCAAATAAAAGCTTCCGCAACAAGCCCCTCGCTTACATTAAACAGATGGTGAAGCAGAAACTGACTCATTCTGTACAGCATGTTTATGCATCGCCACATTCAGCTAAAATGCCTTTCTTAATTCAAAGTACACAGAGAAGCTACTGCTTTTTGCAGTATGGATGTACACTTCTATACTTTTTTTTCTGTTTTATATAGATATATTTTGTTATATATCTGATCATTGTTGCTCAAGTGCCCATGCAAATAAGAATGGCAAATAAAGGCCTGTGTTTACAGAGGCAAATGGATGATTTATCAATAATAAATGTGTTTGCTTTTTGAACTGAGTGCCATTTATTTTTATTAAATGAATCTTTCAAAGATAAAGATTGTTTCACATTTTCATAGTGAAACAACATCTACTGTTATAATGCCAAAAGCACATTTTCTAAACACGCCAGACTATAAGCCAAACATAGAGATGTCATTGCTTAAGGCACTAATAATAAAATGAGGATACTTTTAAAAGTAATGCCACACATTGTTTTTATTTACTGCCACACAAATTGCAACCAAGAACTCAATCTTCATCAAAACAGTATTAGTTTTCAACAACAATTTTTTACTGTTCCCAGATTCAAAGCAGCACCTGCTCACAGCAATCATGCAAAAATATCAGACACACAGATTCTTTCAGAGCCCAAACCTTTATTCACATTTTGCATCATATCAGAGGAGTTTCCTGTTCTATGAATTCACAATGTGTGGCCCACTTTTCCCACTTTTATGTAACTGAGGGACTGTTTTGTGCATTTCTTGTTCGAGCATCAGGAGGGGAGAAGCACTTTGCATGTGAGGCGAGAATGAAAATTCTGCCAGCTTTGCATTAACCACAAGTACTTAGAGCATTATAACCTCTCCATCTGTAAAAGAGAGTTGAGTAAGTCATCAAGGATACGCTGGAAAAATGACCTAATACATGTGTATGTGTTTGTTTATAGAGGACATTGCAACCGCAGACACGATGCCTCCAATGTGGGAACGTACTGGAGTGGTCAGAGGAACACAGGTGTGTGTGTGTGTGTGTGTGTGTGTGTGTGTGTGTGTGTATGTTTCGGTATAAAAGACAATATGAGCAGATGGGTCTATTGTCTCCAGATGAAGTGATACCTACATCATACTGATGGAAGAAGCTCTTATCTGAAACAAACTGTGCTGTTAAGTTTTCATTATAAAGAAATCATATCTACTTAGAACAGATGCTTGCTCTCTGATTAGCCCAACAATTTGGATTCATAAGACAGGAAGCAAACATTTGGGCATGACTAAGAAGTCTTGAATAACTTCAAGTAGATTTTCTATCTAAATTATTCATGTGTGATATGGTCGTTTCTAAGTTGTAGAATAGGATGCTTTGTGGGGGAGGACAAAGCAGTCAAACTATAAAGCATTCACAATATCTCCATTGATCTAAATAATTTAATTGATTGGGATTCTGTTAACAGTTTTTGCTTTTTCAGTATCATATACATCATAAGATGATGAAAGCTTTGATCCATTTATTAATAGAGCTCTTGCCAAAAAAAGCAGGACTTGTTAATTTTAGATTCGCACTGTATCCTAATAGAAATACATTAGACGATCAGGTTTCTCTTGCTTCTCCCGTTACTCCTAATGCAACTTCTAACAATCCAACATGCCTGAGTGAAATCAACCAATGGGATCTAAAAGTAATCTCTAATCCATGTCAATCACTGCTCCTTTTATGGTTGTCGTGGTTATTTGCCATAGGCCTAGAAGCATAGCAGAGAGAAAGGAGGTGGAACCTGCAAAATGTATTAAGTTTTTCAGCTAAGTCTGCTTTCTTCTACATTATAACTAAGAAAACTATTGTATGACACATTGAACTAATAAGATTAATTTAATATTTGGAATATAAGGGGAGAGTGGTAGCCTAGTGGTTGCAGAAGTGGGCTTGGGTTTGGAGAACCTGGGTTAGAGTCAGCGGCATGCCAACAGAAGTGAACCACTGTGGGCCTACTGCTGTCTACTACATCTAGACATGGGTAAAATGCAGAGCTGAATTTCCCAATCAGGCTTCATAAAGTAGGGATGATCGTTATTATTATATTCAGTTGCGCTATTGATGAGTTAGCAACAAAGTTAGAAAAAGTCCAACAGATAAAACTGACTGGTTTTCATACTAAAAATTTCTATTCAATAGTGTAAGGCTTTTTTTTTTTTAATGAATATTAAAAGGGAAGAGGGGTTGATTTGTTTTTGTTTGAACAATTTATGGAAATTTTGGGTACAACTATTTTGCATTTAAAAAAGTGAGTAAAAGTCTAAATTCAATTTCCCAATTTGTTCTACAGAAAACTTTGTGATTTAGAATAACTATCCAATTCCCACATGTTCCCTTAGTGTTCTTCTTGGCTGTTCATGCTGCTCAACAGTGGATGAGACTCTTCAGAATGTAGCCAGAGGTCTGGCTGACAAAATGAAGAAGGAGAAGAGTCACTGGGCAGCTGGAAGAGTGGGTGACATTGACTTTATCGGCTCTAGCAAGACAAGAGGAAAGGTGAGGTTAAATGGCACAAAAGGTTCATAAGGTTTCATAACCACACCTAGCAAGAATCACTTTGGAAAGTGGGCGCTTACATTGACACATTTCTCTTTCTTTTCTTCAGTTTGTGAGAGTGAGCAGCAACACAGATCCAGTGCTGATCTACCAGATGCTCACAGAAGAGTGGGGCCTTTCTCCTCCACACCTGGTAGTGGCATTGGTGGGAGGAGATGAGGTGGCTCAGATGAAGCCCTGGCTCAGGGACACTCTTAGAAAAGGACTTGTGAAGGCTGCACAGAGTACAGGTTAAAATCAGGGCAGCTGAATTGCTACTACCAACTGTTTAGTGCCATTCTTTTTGTTGAATCAGCTGTAGTTCTTTATGTATTTATGCAATATGTTGAATTTTATGATTTGATTTTAGAGGAACTACTCAGTATTCTTTGTAAGATAGATAGATAGATAGATAGATAGATAGATAGATAGATAGATAGATAGATAGATAGATAGATAGATAGATAGATAGATAGATAGATAATACTATTAAAAATAATACTCTTTCAGAAACTCCTGTTATATATACACTGTAAAAATAGGGGGAAAAGGGGGGGAAAAAACCTTTAAAATACTATACAAAAACAGGAAGAAGTCAACGTCTAATCATAAATTTACAGAAAACAAAACAATATAAAATACAGTTTATATCTCTATTTTTAAATGGGATCTTTTCTTAAGTGGCTTTTTAATTTCAAACAAAAGAGAAAAGCATGTATAATATTAGTTCATTTTATTGCCAGTCTTGTTCTTGATCTTGGGTTCTCTAGCCCCAAGTCAACCTTAAGGCTAACACCATATTCATGTATACTATGAAAAGGTATAAATGAATGCATGGTAAAATAACTGTAAAATTGACTGTATTAAAGTATTAAACTTAAATTTTGCTGTTATATATATTTTTTTTCCTACAGTGTATAGTTTTTATTGAATTAACTCAAAATCCCAGTGCTCTGCATACACACACATACACAATGGCTTTATGTTCTCCAGGGGCATGGATTTTGACTAATGGTCTTCGCTTTGGCATCACCAAGCACTTGGGCCAGGCAGTGCGAGATCACTCCTTGGCCAGCACCTCCTCTAAAGTTCGTGTAGTGGCCATTGGCATCGCTCCCTGGAACATGATCCACAACCGAGAGGCCCTAATCTCTGCCAAGGTTCCTGCTCACAAACAGACAATGCAAAGCCACTAAAGGCAACATCATCTCTGAGAACTGTTAATGTTAGTCTTTTTTTTTCTATGCATTTTCCTAAGGTGGATGAGCCTGCAGCGTACAAACCGCAGGACTTGCCCCATGGTTCTGTGTATTCTTTAGACAGTCACCACTCACATTTTGTGCTTGTGGAGGAGGATCCCAAAAGACCAGGAGCTACCAGTGAAATGAGAGTAAAGCTGCTCAAGCACATCTCCCTTCAGAGAACAGGATATGGAGGTAAAATCCTTTAGGTCACTGCTGGGAACAGAACAATAGAGTAAGAAAATGATTCTGAAAAATGCTAGCTTTCATGATGCTAAATTATAAATGCATTATGCATTATTTCATTGTGATGGTGTACATAATACATGTGGCTGTTTCATATATGCATATCTTAATAGAAAATCGTCCTTCATATTTTATAAGCTTTTGATATGGTTTGCTGTGAAATCAAAAGCTTCAACATTGTACAAAAGTCAAGTTAAGAATTCCTTTTAAACTGATAAACCGCGCTTTTCCTCTTTTTGTCACTCAAGGCCACCTCTGTGCAAAGTTTCCTAGAAAAACAATCTGACATTCGATAAAGAGAAAAGGAAAGGTCAGGGCAGTACTATGGAAACAACATTCATAAAAACTTATTTGCATGGCTCCAAAACAGTTTTTACAAACATGATTTCAACAATATTATACAGTGACTTCTGTTCTTCCTAATTAATATTTAATGCCCTTTTTCATTTTCTGGTTCGTAACCAGGGAATTATGATCCAACTCAGTCAGGGAAAATGGGAGAAAACATTTAAGCAAAGTGAACTGTTAATAAAAAAAAATAAAAGTTATTTATTATTTAGTTAAGAAAATGGTATATACAACAACAAAAGAAAATCTTCGACTAAAGTTTTGGCCCTTTGGGACTTGACAAAAAAATACCAACACAGCCAACTTCAGTCTTTCTAACACAACTGGACCATCGTCCCACACTCAAATACAACAAGTTAACACCACCACTTCTTATGAAGCTAACAAAAGAGAAAATAAATGTTTTGTAATTGAGCTACAATAAAAAATAGCCAAGCTTCCAGGTATCCTAAACAAATGCTTCTAGACAGATTTAACACAATAACATCAAACTGCACATATCATGTTTGTATCAATAATAAAGTATTGCTTTTAAGGCTTACAGCCTCTCAAATACAAGCAATAAAGTTAAAATTAATAAACTTAAGATATGATCCAGTGTTGAGTACTGGGTTACAATTATAAGAACACAACAATAAGTTCAAGCAGACACAGCGAACTAGAGGTGTGCTCACACCAAAATACATCTGCCCAGAGTAAGAGAAGAACAAGGTTCATATTTGTCCCAAGCGAAGTGCATAGATTGTTGGGAAGGAGTCCAGGGCCCCTCCAACCAGCAGAGTGTGGTTAGGTTCTCAGAGGTATACAAGCAGGATCATGGAACCAGTCCTGCACAGTCAGCTCTGAATTCTCAAAAGCCAAGTTGCTAAAAGATAAAAATCAAGATATAATGCCATGTATATTTTATGTTGTAAAATAAATAAATAAATAAAAAATAAGATGTGTCACTTGCTATTTTGCAGGATCAGGAAGTTTTGAGATTCCTGTTTTGTGTCTCTTGGTCCATGGGGAACCCAGAATCCTAAAGGCAAGTTATATTTCATTAAACTGCATTTGCTCCCCAAGAACTTTAAGGAAATAACTCAAAAGAGACTCTCAGAAGCCAGGAATGGTTGTAGCCGTGGGTTATGCCAGAGGTTTTTCCTTCCTGTTAAAAGGGAATTTTTTCCTTTCCACTGTTGCCCACCACTTCATGCATGGGACTACAGTGAACTCAAGATTTGATGCAATCTATTGGTTTTCCTTAGATAGACAATTGCCAGCTTAGGCTTGAAAATTAGGCTCTCAGTCAGATGTTCATTGTGCTATTTAAGCAACAGACCAAAGTAAGAGTGAAACCAAGCTCTCCATATTATCTGAAAACTAATCTCTTTAACCAAAAATAGTCAGCAGTTTATGGATGAATATAGTCGTAACTGAGGAAAACAGAAACTTTAGTATTTGTTAAAACAATGCAGTCCTTTGTTCAGGAATTAACAGTTCAACAATTAACAGAATAACAGAAAATTTGTCTTAATGTCAAATCTCTTCTGACAGAGAATGTACAAAGGAATTGGAAATTCCACACCGTGGCTGATCCTGGCCGGCTCTGGAGGTGTGGCTGACATCCTTGTCACACTGATGAATAAAGGCTGCTGGGACAGAGACAGTGTTCATGAGCTACTGCTGGACACCTTTCCAAATGCCCACCACAGCACAGACATCAGTAACTGGGTCAAGCTGGTGAGAGCAATGTGCACAGCATAGAGGCAGGCACTTACAAAAATATACACATGACTTGAATATTTGTAGAAAAATGGGGCACGCTGGGGTAAGACTTTGAGGTGTGCTAATGTGCGATTTTTATTGTTATTTTAAGAATTTGAATGTGGCCTGATTAAGGTTTTGAAGCAGGAGGGCAATATTCAGTAAACACTGAAGAATTTGTGATGATATGAAGCAATTCATTGGTGCTAAAAAAAAAAAAAGAAAAAACAAAATAACAAACTGTATATTGCACACTAATAACTGACTGTCAACCTGCCCAACAGATCCAGAAGATACTCGATCACGGGCATCTCCTGACTGTCCATGATCCTGAGCAGGAGAGCTCCGAGCTGGATACAGTCATCCTCAAAGCTCTTGTCAAGGGTAAAGTACTCTTTGTGACAGATATGGTCAAGAAACTCAAAATTCCCTGCAGCTGCACAATTACTGGTTTTCTGTATTGACAAAGGCTTGACATTTTGAGCACTTCATAGGTTGTGAACTTGTCGACATTTTACATGTCTGTGTGGTTATCAGCTTGTAAGAGCCAAAGTCAGGAGGCTCAAGACTACCTGGATGAACTGAAGCTAGCTGTGGCCTGGAACAGAGTGGACATCGCCAAGAGTGACATCTTTAATGGAGATGTGGAGTGGAAGGTGAGTAAGTACATAATAATTTGATTAGGTGTTTCTCAAATTAGCTATTTAATTTCTTATATGTTCCAGTGCATCATTTGGAGTGGTTAGTACTGCTCAAACTACAATCAAGTCAGAGTTAAGAGAAACGACCTGCCCAGTGAGGCTGTACTCATAAAATATATACAAGGATGCATTAAGCTAAACGGTGACATCTGTATGCCAGTGCAAATATACGTCAGCAGATATTATGTTTTTGAAGATTGTTAGTGTGTTAGCTTCACTTGCTTTACTTCAAACATTTGCTAATTAATACAAATAAATCAGTTCATGTCAATCTTGGAGCACTAGATGTGCTAGTAGGATCATTCTCAAAGGATCATGGACGTCTAGATATTTTCACAGTATAGCAGGAAATATGTCTGACTATGAATCTGTTTCATATAAACATTTCAACCCGTCAACATCTGTTCTCAGTTGATCCTAAAAAAACTTACTGACTGGTTGTGGCTCATAGCAGACAGGCATGTCATTTTGCATTGTAGATATGAGCAGAATAACTGAATAATTAATCGTGACAAAACCCTGATGATCTTTGCAGGCATGTGATCTTGAAGAAGTCATGATGGATGCTCTTATCAATGACAAACCAGACTTTGTGCGCCTCTTTGTGGACAACGGTGTGAACCTTGGTGAGTTCCTTACCTACGGTCGACTACAGGAGCTTTACTGGTCTGTGTCGGAGAAAAGTCTCCTTCACAACCTGCTCCTCAAAAAGTATGAGGAGAAGCAACTCCTGCTTGGAGCAGCCAGAACACACGGTCCACCGGGACACCATCCTATTGAGCAAGGGAAGCCACGCTTCACCCTCTATGAGGTTGCCAAAGTGCTGAAGGACTTTCTTCATGACTCCTGTAAAGGCTTTTACCAAAAGATCCCTACGGTGAGTGATGTTCACTTCAAATCTTTTAGTGAATAGTACATACTTGATAAGCTCATACCAGTTGTTTGCTACATTAGTAAAAGTTCCAGACATCTTGTCACAGTTTCTAATTTCCTGGGGAACATATTTTTTCTCTCCTAACCACTCTCACACAGCTTCATTTAAAACTTTAGAGACATCAGAAAGATGCAGTAAGACAAATAATATATACATTTCATGGTAAACTTACTTCCTGGAGAATGCTAAATCTTTTATTGTGTCCTTAATGGTAAGTCGTCTCGCACAAGTAGGAATGAAACATTAGATCTAACCTATAAAATAATCACATTGCTTTTTTAAACAAGTAAAAATGTAAATTGAATTTTATTGATATAACAATCAAGATAAAAAATCACAATGTGCTTCACAAAAGAAATACAAGAAACAAGAAAATATAAAACACAACAACAAAAGCTAAGCAAAGAATTGAAAAGATTTTAGCTGCTTTTTGAATCAGATCACCAAGTTAATGGACAGCAAACTCAGAGGAAGGGAGTTCCAGAGAGTAGGAGCAACTGTAAAGGCTATTACCTTTCGGTTTGTAGCTGTGTTTGCTGTATGACCAGCTGACCCTGATCACATGACCTTAGGGACCTGCTGGGGACATATGGCTGCAGAAGTGATCAAAGCTCATTCGAACTCTACTTGACTCACTCATTGTCAAGATATATTAACTGATTAATTAATTTATTTGCTCTTCTCATTTGAAGTTAATTCATATTCTTATCAGTCTTTTGGGTTATCTGATTGCCATAGTTCCTCTTGGCAGTGCAGGTGGAGTAATGACTAGAATGAATGGAGTAATGGTATAACTCATATACAAGCACTGCATGTTGTGTAAACTGTGTGAATCTGCCCCATTTACTTTACATGTTTAATAAATTCAGTGTAATATCTGTGTGCTCCAGGAGAAGTCGGGAAAAGGTCGACTGTTCCACAGCCAGAAGAACCTGGCTGAGTTAGAGGAGCACTGCGAACATCCTTGGCGGGATCTTTTCCTCTGGGCCGCCCTTCAGAACCGACAGCAGATGGCTAACTACTTCTGGGCCATGGTCAGTCTTGTTGGTTTCTTTACTTAGTTGTGCTCCAGCTCATATCATAAAGGCACAGTACGTTCCAGTTAGCTGCACCCAAATAGTTCGATTTAAAAAAAAAAAAAAAAAAAAAACTCCTTAAATGGAACTAAAATGAGCAGAATTACACAGTGAGAGTTTGCATTCTGCATTCAATTTGACAGAAGTGATGGGGACCAGCACCGTTCAGGTGTAGGTCATTCCTGCCATATGAAAATGTCACTATAGATAAAAGAGCCCTGGAGACTGCATATTTATCAAGAGCATAGGTGAACTAAAAAGCTATCTTATCTTCAAGAACATTATTGAAATGAAGGTCATGTTGCTTGCTGAGGCTGTCAACTAGTGCTGAGAGAGTCAGACAGTATCTAAAATCCTGACAGAGTTAATGAGAAATATATCCTGACCTGGGATTGATGCTTCATGAATAGTTTAAATGACACCAATCAATGACAGTGTCTCTTTGGTTTTTAATATCTTTTAATGGCACCTTTTATTTCTCTGCTGTCCTTTCCTGAACTAAAGCAATCAATTATTCAAATCTCACAAGCGGTCGCCCTTATGTGCTCCTTTCCTTCTTATTTTAAACATTATCTGAAATCATGGTAATTACATGCAGTGAATGTACTCTCCCCTCACTGCAAATAATTTTACCACTCAGACTGTTGCCTGGATGTCTGCATTTATTATTTGAGGATTTCTCATGTTGAAATCCTCATCACAATTACCCTCACTGGTTGGCTTGTGAGTGAAACCTCACATATTCAGTAGATAACATTGCAAATTAGCCAAAAATTGTATTAAAGAGCACAATAGATACAAATCATTGAAATACAAGAGGGATGAGGTCAGCAGAGAGCATTACGTCAAATTTTCTGCATCAGCATGCCTTCTTTTCATTTCTGAATTTGCCATGTCACTGTTTGCATTGCAGTGCTGTATATACAGTTTTTAAATGGAAGTCACATGTTGACAACAAAACATGACAACATAATACAATAAAGTACTGTAAGACCATACAAGGACCATGTCAGTCACTCACTCTGAAGATTCCCTTTCCATGTGAAAGAGCATCCTTTGACTCTTTTTTTTCCCATGAGCTTTGTGTCTCTTAGCAATCAGATGTTTCACATTGACATAGAAATTGCCCAAGAATCAGGGACATATGCCTTGCTGCATTCTTCTTGAAACACAGAACATTAGTGCTGTTAATCATACTTTTTCGACAAAATTTTTAGAATATTTAAAGGAATAAAAACCATATTAACTTTAATCCTGTAATGTCATAATATAAATATACACACACAATGACTATGCCTAGTATTCTTCAGAGGCTTCCTTAGAAACCAAAAGTAAAAGTCAGAAATGACCACATTTTGCAGGTAGGAAAGACACATTCAGGTTAAGTACATCCCTTTTATATACTTCACTAAGGAAAATGAATGTTCCTTAGTAACAACTACACTGTGCACAGGTGCAACAAAGACAGGTCATTGGCTTTGCTGGTTCGTACAGACTCAGGTTATGTGTGTATTTATTTTTGTTTCTTTTTTTTCGTCTAACTCTAAGTAACAAAAAAGCACATTTCTCTATAGCTGACATACTTTATGATTAAATTATTTTGAATTCTGTTCACTGATTATTGTATAATATTTGCAAAATTACCAAAAAGAAGTCACTGGTGTCCATTCATTTCAGCATGTTAATAAAATCACAGAGCGGGGGTGGCAATGCATATTATTAGATCCATCTGCACAGAATGAAAATCTAAAATAAATTATAAACGTGTAAAGAACTAAGCATAAACTGGATTCTGGGGGGAGCAGTAAGAAAACTAATTGAAATGTTTAAGTCATAGTGAATGGGCAAAGATCCTCACAGACAACACAGCAGTAGGTTAAAGGGAAAAGAAAAAATCCCCAAGATCAAAAACTATTTTATTATTTTTTGTTTGAATTCTGCTATCATACCTACGTAGACTGTATACTTTATATGTGTAAAGCCATAATTTACAGGATCAAATGAAACAATACATCAAATGTGCAGTAGAATTGTAACTGATGCACTCAGTGCAATCATGAAGATGCAAACGATGAAGCTCTCCAAATTTCTACACTAGATATTTCTTCCAAGCCTATTTCTTGGATACAGCTTTCTTTTAATCCTTCAGGGCCCTGAGGCGGTTGCAGCAGCGCTGGCAGGTTGTAAGATTCTGAAAGAGATGGCACGCCTAGAGTCTGAGGCTGAGTCTGCACGCAGTATGAAGGAAGCCAAGTATGAGCAGTTTGCCCTTGGTGAGTACATAAACTGTTCAACGACAAGAGCTGACAGTGTGGTCTGAGAAAGTAAAGGTCAAGTGTACCTCGACTTACTTCAAACCAACATTGTCTTAGATAAACACAAGCAAAATCCCACTAGAAGGGATTATATTACATATCTGAAAGTAGGAGCTCTTAAAACATTGCAGAAAGGAGTGGTTGACACTTTATACTGACTGTTCTTATTGTGTCAGATGTCTTTGGAGAGTGTTACTCCAACAGTGAAGACAGGGCTTATGCGTTGTTAGTGAGGAGAACACATTGCTGGAGCAAATCTACAGTCCTCAACTTGGCAACTGAGGCAGATGCTAAATCCTTCTTTGCTCATGATGGAGTCCAGGTAATAAGAACACACATTTATGTGCTCATTTGGCTTTAATTTATCTGATTTATCTGATTTTCTTCAGCCACTTACTGATCAAAATGCTGTGAAATTAAATATATTCAGATTATTTAGCTGTCTGCTGTGCAGAGGTACTCTGTTATGTTATGAATACCTTGTATGCCAATATAGATTTCATTCAGCAAAAAAGAATAATAATAATTCCCTGAACATTCCTCCTAGAGATGTCCTTGTCATTACAAAGTCATCACTGAGAGTTAATTGGTATTCAGAGTCAGCAGGGAAAGTTAGCTCGCAGTGAATAACATCTTTTATTTAAAGCACACAGTTGGAATAATAGTCTATTTTAATGGAAAGTTGTTAATTATGATTCAGTACATGCATATTATTTAGAGATAATTTAGATTCTGTGGGTGAGAGATTGAGGGTGGACAAGACCATGACTAAGCATCAGGTGTCCCTTCATGCGAGTGACCTAATTTTAAACCTCCATTGCACGTCAAATGAAATGAGGGATTTTTTTTTCTCTTTTGTTATATTATTCCTCCTGTTTGACTTCTAAGAATATAGACCAAAGACTTTGAGGTGAAAATATTCCAGGAACTACAGTGCCCCCTTGTGGTAAATTTCATTCACAGGTCCATTTGTGAAACAAAACGTTTAAAAAGGTCAAATCTTTCGACAGGCTCTCCTCACAAAGATCTGGTGGGGGGCCATGACCACAGACACAGCTATCTCCAAGCTTGTGGTGTCTTTCTTCTGTCCTCCGCTCATCTGGACCAACCTCATAAAGTTTAGGTGACAAATCTCTTATACCAACTCATCTTTTGTTTGAACCATGTAAACAGGCCATATGTCTTTCTGTTGTGTGCACCAAAACCCTCTGATGTTTCTTTCAGCGAAGAGGAACTGGATAACCGGAATGATAACAAACAGTTTGCAGAGCTGGACAGCCTGGATACAGAAAAAGCTTTACTGCTAACTGATGATGACGACCATTTGTGAGTTTCCAATCAACACAGTTTTTAGTTGAAACTTATTTAATTAATAGCCAAAGAATTATAGCCTACTAATAATATACCAGCATAAAACTTACTTCAGTTTTTGTCCTTTGTTTTGCTACTTTTCTTTTTTTTTTACTTTACTTTTCTTTTTTTTTCCATAACAAATTTGTCTTATTATCAAGTAAGAAAAACTAGATAAACACATAAACTAGAAAACAAGCATATGCAACATATCATAAAATTAACAAAAGCATATCATCTTCATTACAGTAACTTACATCAGGACAGCAGAATGCAATTACGTGTCTTTCACCAACAGTTTTCCATCTTTTCTCATTTTTGTTTTGCAGGGACTCTTCACCTGGAGGTCCAGAGACTCAGAGCTGTGCCTTTGTGTGGTGGCGCTTCCTGCTCCGCCGCTGGCGTCGTTTCTGGAGTGCTCCTGTCACCGTGTTCCTCGGCAATGTCATCATGTACTTCGCCTTCCTCTGCCTCTTCACCTACGTGCTCCTACTAGATTTTCGTCCGCCACCACCCTTTGGTCCTGGAGCTCCAGAGATAATGCTCTACTTCTGGGTCTTTACCTTGGTGCTGGAGGAACTTCGACAGGTGATGATCAAAGAATTAAATCTATCTGTCTCTCTGTTAACACAATCTGTTTCAAACATGTTTCAAGTTCACACATCAGTATTTTATTATTTGTTTGTTAGGATTGCACATTTATTTATTCCAGCAGTCTCACACTTATTGTGATGGAGCAGCATTTTCATTAGACGTGCTATACAGTTCACTCCTGACAAGTCAGACACATCTGAGTAGGTGAAGATGTGATTCACTAGAGTGAGCTTATTCTCTCTTGGGTTTTAAGGATTCATGAGCCCTTCACCTCTCTGCATTACTCCTGCCCAGAGAGCCAGGTCAGACAAGCATGATCCCTTATTGCAGGGAGGCTATTGAGCCTCCCCTGGGCACAAAAGACCCATATGAGACAGGCCTTCCATCCGCCTTCTTTTTCAATGTGCAGCTCACATGGTGCCTGAAATTAACAGCATAACTTGGCTGGATGCAGGCGTGGCATGTTACCAAGCCCAGCGCAGTCTCTGTGCCTTCAAATGAATGGCATCCATCCATCCACCTATCTATCTATGTTACATAGAGTTATCTCATCTTCATGTTGGTATTTAGAGTGACAGTAAGGGCTGACACGCCTATGTGTCACTTACTGAGAGCGTCATTCCATCCTCGGCTTGTTGTCAAGACAACAATGCCATCAAGGGACCAAGAACTGCTTCTTGATAGACAAACAGATGCTCTGCCTCAGTCACAAGTGAAAACGCTTGGTGAGAGAAGCATTTTACAGAGGTGAGGAATTAGAGCATTGCAGGTGCCTTTAACACAGCAGGAACATGTACTGGCGAACTCCCTTTTGGCCATGCAGGCGTGTCTGAAAAGGGTTTTGGTGTTATGACCTGGCAGGAGGCATACAGATGTAGAAAAGGACATGCTATTTTTCTTTAGACTGAAAAGAAATTTTAAAAAATATTAACACATGAACTATATTTATGCAACAGAGCTTCTTCACTGATGAAGAGATGAACATCTTGAAGAAGTTTAAACTCTATGTAGAGGACAACTGGAACAAGTGTGACATGGTGGCCATCTCACTCTTTGTTGTGGGTGTTTCTTGCAGGTAATTTTTACTAAATGACACTAATAAAGCCATAAAAATTCAACATATCTGCAGTAGATTTGCTTTTCGTGATGGTTCAAGGTAAAGGATTAAAATAAGATGACAAGAAATGGTAGAAATGATTAAAACAGAGGGTATGATTTTTTTTTTTTAAATTTTCCAGAATGGCAAATGACACCTATGAAGCAGGACGGACAGTTCTGGCACTAGATTTCATGGTATTTACTCTACGTCTGATCCACATCTTCGCCATTCATAAGCAGCTGGGTCCCAAGATTATCATCGTGGAAAGAATGGTGACCAAAACAAAAAACTCCTATATTTCAACATTTCAATTCTGAGGACCGTGTATCAAAAGTAAAGAGAACTGTGTTAGTTATTAAGAGGATGGAAATGTCTCTGTCTTGCAGATGAAGGATGTTTTCTTCTTCCTCTTCTTCCTGAGTGTGTGGCTCATTGCATATGGAGTTGCCACCCAGGCTCTTCTCCACCCAAATGATCAAAGAATTGACTGGGTGTTTCGCAGAGTCTTGTACCGCCCATATCTGCATATTTTCGGCCAGATCCCATTAGAAGACATAGATGGTAAACTGCAGTCAATAAACTATCCGAATCTCTTATAAAGATGCAACTGAAATGTTTTCACCCATGAAAAAATGTATCATCAGCGTGCAGCGCTCCACTGACCTGAATATTCTGAACTAATCTTGTTGTTTCTTATTCTCTCATGAAATTGGCCACAGCTGCTCGGATGCCTGAAATTAACTGCACCAGTGACTCAAATGAAATTTTCTTGGGCCTGAGGCCACCCTGTCCTAACGTCTATGCCAATTGGCTGGTCATTCTGCTCCTGGTTATCTTCCTTCTTGTCACCAATGTCCTGCTGCTCAACCTCCTCATTGCCATGTTCAGGTCAGTTTATACGTGGATTTGCTTGGGGGAATCGGTTAAGCTGGTTGCTTCACATAACATAGTACTTTATTTCTTCCAAATTTCCAGTTACACCTTCCAGGTGGTGCAAGGAAACACTGACATCTTCTGGAAGTTCCAGAGATATAACCTGATAGTGGAATACCACAGCCGCCCAGCCCTGGCCCCACCCTTCATCATCATCAGCCATCTCTCCCAGCTCCTCCTCTCCCTGGTCAAACGCTCAGAGTCGAAACAGGAGCATCTTGGTATGAAGGTTCTACAATCATGTTTCCATTAGGGGCCTGTAAAGACATATTTTTTAAACGTATTTAGCTATATTAGAATAAATTGTCCTTGTACCTCATATTTTCTTTCCATGAAAAATTTTCCTTAGTTTTAATTGAGAATTGTACCATGTCCTTTTGTGTGTAAGTGTGTTTTCTTGTGTCTTGGCAGAGAGGGAACTTCCTGCGGGCCTTGACCAGAGGCTGATAACATGGGAGACTGTTCAGAAAGAAAACTACTTAGCAAAACTGGAGCACCGGCACTGGGAGAGCAGTGAGGAGAGACTCAAGAGTACTGCTTCAAAGTAATTATTTTGCAGATTTAAAAAAATAATAATAATAGGTGAACTTTTTTTTTTTTTAGTTATTGCTTTTTCTGTTTTTTCCCCCCTAACACCAATCTGTAGCTTATTTAAAGGTCTCATATAATTTGTTTCAAAAACATTATTTCAGATTTGTTTTAACTGATTGTTTGATATCAAGGGTGAAGAGCTTGTTGAAGACTGTTAACGGAATCAAGGACCAAGAGAAACGACTGACATCCATTGAAGTTCAGGTAAACCCCAGAAAAAATATGCTTTGATGCATTTTCCCCAGTTTTCAAGTTGTGAGAGTACTCTTAAAGATTGCATAACTATGAGTCATTTCTGCCTTCTCCTCTAGGTCAGATATTGTGGAGAGGTGCTGTCCTGGATGGCAGAGTGCTTTGCTCAGAGCACACTCAAATGTGGTAAAGAAGCTCCAAGAGCTCCAAGTGAGTCAAAAAAATTTAAGCAAGAAAAATCATTTAATTGTTGCTGAATAAGTGATAAAAATATCTGAGATCAGAAGACAGTACAGTATTGTGATCTTGCACTTTCAGTGATGCATAATTCACAATTTAACATTATTACTGAATGAAATTTCAGCGTCCCTTTCAGGCAGCAAGGGAGGAACCACAGAGGAAGAACCTCAAAGCCAACCAGAGAAAGAAGCCAAACAAGAGGCAGAAGAAGGCAAACCAAGTCACCTGGGATATGGAGCCAATAAGAAATTTCCTTACATTGATGAGTAACAGTCAGAAAGATAACTTGAGGCCCACAGACACTATGTACCATGGTCCAACCCAAATTCATCTACATGGCTCTACCCATCATTTTGTGTTGATAGGATGTCCTGATATTAGTCATCTGAGAGTCCAAATGACCCAAAAATTCTGTTTAAAGACACAATGTTAACTCTTCATTTGAAAAAGACTGCCACCCACCAGAGTTAGCGGTGGTCATTTGGATTTGGGATAATAAGGTTTTATTTCTAGAATAATGCAAAATAATTTGATTTAGGGATTAAGCTTAAATTCAAATTGAATTGATAAAATAGTGTGGAACTTATTTTTTTCAGCAGGCTGCTGTAACATAGAAAATGTTAGAATTTTCACTTGTGACCTTAAAAACGAAATATCAGAGAGAGTCTGTCATTTGTTAGGCTGACACATACAAGCAGTGCAGTGAGTGATCAGTCTGCACGTCATACAGCAGTGGCAGAGTTCAAAAAGGCATCAAAACATTTAAATAAGTAATAAATCACATGCTCAGGAGTTTAGGTTATTTAGCTTTATTACATAAACTTTATGTAATCAGATTACTAAAAATGGCATGGCACTTTAACATAATCAATAGAAAACAAAAGCAGAAAGCAAAAGCAAACGATACAAACAAGTAGACTTAATCAAAAAGCAGCATTTTGCTTTAAAGAAAAATATTTAGCATTTGCAATTGACATCTGGATATTTACACTTGAAATATATGTCCAAAACATCACATCAGCCAGGAACTTAAATGAAACATATCATAAAGTCTGTCAAATGCAGCTATCTGTACCCAGAAGGGAAATAAACTGTAACAAAGACCTGAACAGAATATCTACGATGAGGGCAAAATGCTTTGTTTTTTTTATTGATTTGCCCCAATTCATTACAGTACATTCTGCTTGTCTGAAGAAATGTTGTGTTCTCAAGTCAGAACACGTTTCTGCCTGCTAAAGTGTCAAATTGTGATAAGAGTTAGGTGACACTTCTTCACTGTTGTCCAGCAATTACTGTTAAAAAAAGGTTCTTTGTCATATCACCAACTGTGGGTATAATAAACAATTTTCACACAGCCGAGCACTAGTCGTAAATACAATAAAATCTGCTCTTTACAACTAAGCTTGCTGATAGCACTAGTGGAGGCACTTTGATTTTCACTGGGCTATTACAGACACTAGTTGTACAGTGATATTCAGTCAGCAGGTTGATTATGTTCGGCTGATTAGACACCAACTGATTATAAAATGTGAACTTAATAGGTTTGACTGAGTGAGTAGACGTGATTTAAAACTCTTTCAAAGCATGTATAAGGTGTGTCAAAATTAAACTAACAGAAATAATAACATGATTTTAAAGTTAAACATGCATCTATGTTGGTCCATGAACCCGTGGTTTGAGTCTGGTCACCACAAACTAATCTAAACTAATTTTCAGCATTTTAAGTAGGTTGGCTGTAGTACCTGCTTAATATGCTACAGTGACCTACAGCGATGGGGGACTCAGTAAATGCTGGGCCCCCCATTGGTGCTTTTATCAATCAAATTTAACATCTAGGAAATATTTAGATTTTAGAAGGGAGGAATACTGGAAAACTCTGTAGAGCATCAAGTAAGTAGCGTAACAGATCAGTCATCTGGTTAGAGACCATGGTGTTTCTACAGATGCTAATGCATTTTAGCGCATACTTGAAAGCCAACAACATCTGACATAAAGGCACAGATATTGCCACAGCAAATTTAAAGGTAATTACAATATCTATTGCATGATTTAATGCTCAAAATTTCCAATATTACAGTTGAGAACGAAGGCTTTCATAACATATACATTAGATCTGAGGTACAAGATAAAAACAAGACTGCATTTCACAGAAAAAAAATGTGTGACTTGTGTAACAAGGTTGAGAGCTGTATTGGGCTGCAATGAACTGACTCAGATCGAGTTGTTCTGTGTAAAATGCATCACCCCCGAATTATACTGTACCCCATGTAACTAGCACACATCAGGACATATTCTGATACATACCCCTGGTGTTTATCTATTTGGGGGGGGGGGACACTGCACTGCACTGGAAGCTGTACTGTACATGTCAATGTGGGGCACCAGTGACTCAGGTTGGTGGTTTAAATTCCACTTTATCCCAGTCAATCTGTTGTTGTGCCCTTGTATCACCCACCGGCGTCTGCATTGTTGGTGTGTGAATGTTGGTGGTCTGAGAGGCATGGATTGGCTGCCATGTTTTCGACAGGCTGCCATTGGGCAGCTGTGGCTACACAAGCAACTCACCACCACATGTAAGACTGTGGTTTGAATGAATAATGGATTCACTGTAAAGCACTTTGGGTGCCTTGAAAAAACACTATATAAATTATTATAAGATGATGATCCCACAGAAATTAGTTTGGCTTTAGTCCCTTGAAACCGATGCTTCAGGTCCTCGAGGTTGCACTGCTGGTCCCTCCCGGTTGAACATGTCAAAACGTGGCGTCACTTCACAGCGGATAAGAAGTGTGTCATCTTTAACAAAAGCTCTCTGGCCCAGCTGATTCAGGTGCATAAAGGTGACATAACCAAATCCTTTGGGGTTGCGCTGGATGACGGGCCTCTGGAAGGCCTGCAAGTCTGGCTTTGTCTCCATGACTTCCATGTGATGTTGACTCTCGGGTCCCTGGTCTAGTATGGCGAGCCGGATGACTCCTTGAAATGGCCATGTTAGTTGCCCATCATAAGCTCCTTGCATGGTGTGAACAAAGAGGGAGACGTAGTTGGAGCAGCGTGGGGCATTGGGGGTTTGCAGGTGTAAACGGAGACACAGCTTGTAGCCTGGACGGCCTGTGTAAAAACCGGGACTGTGCTCCACCACTGATAGGCCTGCTTCTTGGTTCCGCAAGAGGGCAGAGAAATTTCTGAGGGGCCAGATGAAGATACCATGACACTGTTGGGCCTCCAGTTCCTTTATAGTCTCCTCCAGCATTGACACCCTACGCCTGAGCTCAGCTAGCTGGCCTGCCTGTGAAAGAAATAGGATAGTTTGAAAGGACAAAGGTTCAAAAATTAAATCTACAACAGTCCTCAAACTGTGGCATATGTACCACTGGTGGTACTCCTGCTCACCCTAGCAGTATGCGGAAGAAATGTCAGATTTAACCAATTTATGAATTACACTTTCTTCTCATGTTTCCAACAAAAGATCTCTACAATAAAGGGTTCTCTTTAATTGTTGTCATAACAAAGAAACACAAAAGAATGGATGTAGTCAAATCTTAGACTAAAGCTAACAAAAACAACAACCAAAACTGTCTCAGATTCCTTAGGGTTATGATGACCTAGCTCAACAACATGCACTCTGGACAATATACCATTTGACTTTTTAAAAAGAGTTTTTACCTCAGTAGAAAGTGTTCTCCTACTTATAGTTAACAGCTCACTGCAATCTGGCATTTTTCCCCAAATCCCTAAAGATAGCTGCCAGCTGATTACTGAAAAAGTTGTATTTCACCAGCTTAATGACTTTTTAAATGAAAGTGGAAACCTTGATAAATTTCAGTCCGACTTCCAACCTCATCACAGCACTGAAAGAGCTCTGGTCAAAGTGTTAAATGACATTAGGTTGAATACTGATTCTGGTCAAGTATCAGTCCTGGTTCTGCTGGATCTCAGTGCTGCATTTGATACTGTAGATCACAAAATCCTGTTGCACAGGCTGGAAAACTGGGTTTGACTTTCTGGAGAGGTCCTTAACTGATTCAGGTCCTATTTAAAAGGCCGGAGTTATTTTGTTACGATCGGCAGCTATGAATCTGAGTGATTGGCCATGACTTGTGGAGTCCCCCAGGGGTCAGTCCTTGGACTTCTTCTGTTCAACTTAATCTCCCTTTAGGTCAAATATTACAGAACTTTAGAATTAATTATCACTGTTTTGCAGATGATACACAACTTTATGTCTCTGTCACCAGACGACTGGAGCCCAATAGACTGTGTGTCAGTGACACAAACAAAGAAACACCTGGATGAGGGAGAATTTTCTACAATTAAATGAAGACATAACAGATAATTGTCTTTGGTAGCAAAGAGAAGAGGGTCAGCATTGGTAAACACCTGGGGACTTGGGCTCTTAAAATCACAGACCAAGTTCGTAACCTTGGAGGGTTGATAAGACTCAGACCTGACTTTCAGCAGCCACATCAAAGCTGTTACTAAGACAGCTTTTTACCAGCTCAGAAACATCAACAGAATTTAAAGTCTTATTCTAGTCTCCCAGAAAGACCAAGAGAAACTCATCCAAGCATTCATCTCTAGTAGGTAATGGTCTTTGAACAGTACTTCCTAAAAAGGGCATTAAACATCTGCAGTTCATCCAAAACGCTGCTGCTAGAGTTTTAACCAGGACTAAGAGATCTGAACACATCACACCAGTTTTGAAATCTTTATACTGGCTTCCAGTCAGTCACAGAACAGATTTTAAAACCCTTCTGATCGTTTACAAATCTCAGAATGGTTTAGGCCCAGAATACATGTGTGATATGTTCAGAGAATATAAACCTAGAAGAGCTCTTAGATTTAAAGACGCTGGTCAACTAGTCCAAACCAGAGTCCAGACTAAACTTATTACAAGTGGAACAAACTGCCAGTGGAGATTAAACTTTCACCAAATGTAGATATTTTTAAATCTAAGTTAAACACATTTATTTTCTCATGCACCTATGCATGAAATCTGCACGGTGACTTTTTAACTTATCTTGCTTTTAATAATTTTAATGTAATTTATGATTTTACTGTGATTTTTGCTATTTGTTGTTGCCTTTTACTACTTCTGAATGCTTTCTTTGCACCATCTGTAATGCTTTTAATGTTTTATGTAAATCACTTTGAATTGTCCTATACAAGAAATGTGCTCTACAAATAAACTTGCTTCACTTTACCTTACCGAGAGGTTCCCCTTGAGTTGAGTGACGAAGTTTACAAGCCTGTTTTGGTGATAAACAACTTTTACTATTTTAGCTGCCCCCACTCAACAATAAATAATATTTTCATTTGGAACTGACATACCCCTGCAGTCTGCAGAGTGTCTGGTGGAAAGTGGTAGGTCTTTTCTTCTATAGTTTAATGGCAGTCAAACTTTGAGATCTTGATATCTTCTGAGGTGGCATGTGACATCAAAGGTTTGAGAATTACTGTTATATATTATATTAGAGGCTGCGGTTTAGGACAAAGACATAATAATCCTTATTAGAGTATTAAAGGCAATCCATGATTTCTGTATTCAAATGGCTACAAGGCACGTTATGTAGATTTCATTGTCCTTACTAGCCAGAGATTTTGCAAAAGAACTGACAGTATGCACAAACCTTTACACAATACTGTCAATTGATTGCATGTCCATTAATGGAAAGCTTCAGCATAACTGACTCAAAAGGTAGTATGTTAGATGGACATCTATGGAGTTCCATTTGACTTTTGCATGCACACATGAAATCTTTTTACCTGATTTTATTCACCATGTAAAGACAAGACTCCTTGGAGACAGTCTGGGTAACACTTTTATATCTTAAAAAGTAAATTTTTTTTTGTTTGTTTTCAATCATCATTACAGTGTAAGAAGAGCTAATTGATGCCGTGATGGAACAGGACATCTGCTTGCAGGATTGCACAGGCTGTTTTCTACTAACCAGACTGCACAAAATACTGAAATTACACTAATTCAGAACAATTACACTGCTCTTCATTGAACTGAAGGATCTTATTTGACTGTCTGATGAAAAAAAATAAAATTAAATAAAAAACAGCCTATGGACACATCACAACATGACCACTACTCACTGGTGATGTGAATGAAATAGCACTTTGATACAGCTGGGCATCCCTTACTTGTGTCTCTTTTAAGATGATGAGCTCACGAAGTTGGTGATCCTGCTTCACCAACCGTCCATCCATCTCCCTGAGCCTCTGCATCTCCTCGCTCGGATGACATGAAGAAGGGGTGTTGCTGCAGCTCGCGGCTCCTCTGGGCCCACTACAGGCTGAAACTGACGCAGCGGCACCTTGATTCTCAGAGGAAATAGAAGGTCCTAATGTCCACATGGGTTTGGGTGTGGTACCATTGAGGCTCACGCCACGCAAAAACTCAGCCATGTAGCGCATATGCATCTGTGTGAACTCCTGCATGTGCTGAGCTAGGTTATGGCGCTGCATCTGCAAGGGCAAACCAAATTTGTAAAGTGAAATCTGCTCTGTGTGGCTTACAGCAATAGGAGTTGAGCAACACATCAAGTTGTTTTTTTGGCCCAGTTCAAATCTGGTGCTAACGTGCATCCTGGGGGATCAAATCTAAAGTACAGGTGTTGGAAAGAATTCAGATCTAATTGCTCAAGTTATTGTCAGAACAGGCCCAGGATGGTTTTGTTCGCATTCATTTAGCAGTCTGAACAGAATGTGTTTTGGCCACACTGAAAGACCACCTGCTGACCCAATGTTGTTGTTGTCAATTTCTGCTACAAAGGTAAACAAGGAACCTGTGAGCACAAATCTTAAGCTCTTGAATTTTCTTTTTTCTCCTAGAAGTTGCCTTTTACCAGGCCTTGCCCTGACCAATCTATGTTCACTGAACTGCAAAAGGACATGTATTTTCTTACAGAAGGGACTCTAGTTCACACCGTGGACACAATGTGGAAACATGAAAGTCTTAAGGGAGGACGCAGGCTATATCCTGAAATTACTATATACACAGCATGTAAACCAGACTAAGGTTGAGACAGAGAATCCCTGAAAGATTAAGATTGGGGCTGTTTTTAGCTGAACTGGAATTTTAGGAACATTGTCCGTCCACCCCCCCCCCCCCCCCCCAAAAAAAAAAAACAACAAAAAAAAAAACAAAACACTTTTGTCAGTAATTATCAGGAGGGTTTAAAGGTGAGCCGTCTGCAAATTTTCTTTTGTTTGTGTATGTTGTACCTGCTGTTGTCACTGCCAAATCACTTTGATTACTTCACCCACTTATACAAAGCACTTGTTGACAGAGGAAAGTAGTATAAAAAACACATTATAGCAGTGATGAAAACATGTACTTTTGATCTTATGACTGATGATCACTTAGTGTGCATGTTAGCACCAAATGTGAAGAAGGCCTTTAATAGCATGTAAGATATATATAAAAAGAAACTTTACACCTGATCACCTACCATTTCTTTACATCCAAAGATGTTAAAGTTACAGGCGATAGGTGCTTTTGGGCAATCTGTATCACAATGAGACTCCAACTGTAAAAATAAAAAAAAGCATGCAACTTAACTTCATTCACATTCATTAATTCAAATCAGGTTTTGATCAAAAACATTTCAAAAAGTGAATTATCACTGTATACTTGACAGATTACAATAAGGGAGCCTGCTTCAAACAGAAAATCACTCAAATAGCAGCCTATTGTGTTATGTGCTGTGACTGGGTGTGGACCTGTTTCCTTTTATTTCAATAAAAGAGAACATGCTGTAGAGAAAAGACAACAATCAGAAACATACATATACCCGACACTTACCTGGTCTCTGATAAGATCCATCTCACAGTACTGGCACTTTACATTGGCAAAAGGACACTGCTGCTTGTGATGCTAAAGGAGCAACCAAAACAAAACCGTTAGAAGGTTAATCCTTGCTGATACACCATGCAGTTACATATCAATAAGACAACAGTACCTCTTTGTCTTCATAAACAAAGCTTGCCATGCAATCTGGGCATGACATGGGTCTTCTCTGGCATTCAACAGCTGTGTGCTCCTCTAGGCAGCTCTTTCTCACAGGCTGCTGGCATTGTGGGCAAGACACAGTGGCAAACTGACATTGAGTCAAATGATTCTGAAAGGGAAACAATATATTGAAACAATGAAGTTAATCTTACACCCTAAGAAGGGAAACAGTGATTCAGATAACTCACAATAATTTCCTACACAACTGACAAATTTTTCCCAAGCTTAAGTGACGGTTAAACAAGGATAGTCAGAGAAATTAGGAAAAAAGTTTATTAGATTCTAGGAAGGTCCTAGACCAGTAATTCTTCAGGTTGTTAAACCTAAACTTCACCATTATATAGAACTTTCCAGTTGATAAAGAGGCAACAGTGCAACAAAATGTTGGAACAATCCGGAGAAAGAATTTGTGCTAATTATTGTACTGACAAAGGAGGAAAGAAGGTAGCCCTTTCCAAGCTTACTTGTTGCTAGATTTTTTTATTTCCCTTTATCTTTAACAAGAAATATTTATAGGTTTAAACACACACACACACACACACACACACACACTTTTCCTCCCAGCAACACACGGAAGTTGCTGAAAACTCTACCTCTGTTTTCAGAGGTTCATGGTTTGCACAGTTGTGAATGAAGAGTATTACAAGTCAGAGCTGTCTGTAAAATTCAAACCTCCAAACGTCTGAGTTCCATTTTTTCAGTACAACCAAGGTTCGGACAGCGAACAGTTAGCGAGAGAATCTCCCTTTTGGCAAAGTTATCAGGAAACAGTTGGTCTTCTGAGAGCATTTCGTTGTCCACAGGACACCGCTGTCCTGCATCGCTGTTTTGCAAGAGAAGTAAACAGTAATTAAGGCTCAGTAGTACATTAATCAGTTTACACATATTGTTTAATAATGAAGCATGAAAATTACTGAAGTGTTGCCTTGTAAATTACAGACCACTTTTATTTGCTAATGAAAGAAAATATATCCTTTAATAAACAATTAAGTCTGTGTTAATAAATACATTTTAATCTGTCTGTCAGTTTTATCAAGAGAGCAGCAAAATAACATACCGAATGGACTTCTCAATGCAACTCTTGCAGAAACGGTGACCACAGCGGGTTTGAACAGCATTTCTTAACGCCATAAGGCAGATAGGGCACTCGTATTTAATCTCTAATGGTGGATCAAACTCCACATCATAGCCCTGAATCAGGAAAAGCCCAGGACCCTCTGATGGGCTAACAAGAGGTTCACGTTCCTTTTCCATCATTGCCAAGGCACAACTGGACGGCTCACTACCGATAGCTTCATCGCTGTCCTCCTCCAAACTCCCCTTATTGCTTTCAAAGCATGCCATCTGCAGAGAGAAACATTCAGTGACTTAAAGTGACAAAAGATATCACATTTTATGTAATCATCAACTAGATTTTAAACAATATTAAGTATTTATTCCCTCTCTAAAGATGATAGGTAAATACTTTAGTACATACTAAAAAAATCTAAGTGCATGAATGATTTAGCAAAAACAAAAAAGTGCACATGCTTTGTCATTCCTGCTGTTGCAAGCACCGTGCCTTGAAAATAGGTACATTTTTCAACCATCTTGTGTGTATCTTTAAAAGAATAATTCTGAAACCCAGTGACAGAAACAGAAAAAGATACACCGCAATCCAGAGGCTGCCATCTCTTTAAGTTTAATTTAAAACACAAAGAGACACATAATTCTACTTTTTAACGTCACCTTAGTAACCACATTATTAACTTCCCCAATCAACTGACCTTTTTTCAACTTCATCCCTTATTTCAAAGAGACAAAAAGCAAATAGCATAATTTGTTTTGGGGGTGCATCTGTCAACAGTTCCCTTAATGAACAAAGAACTTCGTTCATCCTACAGTACAAAACAAAATCTATCAGGTTTTGCACTGCAAGCAAATCTCCACAAATTAGACGCATGCTTGAACACTGACTATAACACTGGATGTGAAAGGTTTTCAACGGTTTCACTTCTGGATTGCATGCTTTATTTTTCGGTTTTAACGTTTTCTTTGTGTCACAGTGAGAAAGTGGACCACGGGATCTTAATATTCCTATATTGCTTTTGTGTTATGTGTTCTCTAAAGCAAGTCCGTACCAATTTAATGACAACAGTCTTCAATTTTATATCCTGGGCTCAACCTTAGTCACATTACTTCCTTAAAAAAAGGATGAGCAACTCATCGTCCAAAATAACAAACACAGTAACAATTAAAACAACATTAATCAACCAGCTACAGTAAGATATATACATTAAAAAGCGACATTTTAATAGTGTAAGGTAATGACTAAGGTTATTAATAGTATAGTTCACCATAAAATCACGTTGTGATGTCCGTACAGCTACCATCAGACACGTAAGAAACTAACTTGTAAGGTTTATATTCAAACGACTACATGGTAATCTTTGTCTGATAATTAACACTGAAATGTATTTATTTATTTATAAAGATACATATATATGTATTAATTTAAATAAACCGCAAAGTCACCGTGTGCACAAAGAAGTGTTAATAATGTTGTCACTTGATAACAGCCATGCCCCTTGATACGGAACTGCAACTTTCAACCTAACTGCGCTACTTGAATAAAAGGTATTTACCTAAGCAGAAGGCAGTACGCGCACGTCCTCGCTACAAGAAGAAGCATAAAATTATTTAATACTTATGTGTCTATTAAAGCAGACATTACTTCAGGACTTACCCACCTTTAACTTTACATTTACAGAAGCCTCGAGCGTTTCGTTTCAGATTTCCTTTTTTTTTTTTTTTATCAAACGTCATATAGGATGTTGAGAAAGCTCCCTCACAAAAGTGATTGAGCGCCCCCGCCTGTTTGGAGGTTGGAATTGCTACAAGTAGCAAGAGGGAAAAATGGCGGATCTCAGGAAAATCTATCCTGAGTCTTTGCCTTGTCGTGTCAACTACACACGAAAAACACCATTTCAGGGGAGGCTTTTAATTTTTCTTTGTATACTTATAGTGGACTCCGGAGGAGCTACGACACACTGGGTTGTCACAGAAGATGGGAAAATTCAACAGCAAGTATGTCACTTAGCTGACTGACCTGCTAATGCTTACGCTGTGCAGTTAGCTTCTAAAGCTACCTGTTTTTTTTCCCTGCATTAAAAATAATAATTGTTTTATTGTTTAATTAAATAGTTGTTTAATTTATCTAAACTCAAGACAGCTATAGTTTTCGACTGATTTTATACAAAGGGAAATTAACGTTAGCGTTAAATTAACGTTTGTGTGGGTAAGTCACTTAGCCCGATTTAATAAGGTAAGATAACGTTACTTTATTAGTAGATTAAGAAATTTGAGTTCAAGATGACAAATTATTTCCAGCATCTATCAACGACTGCTTCAGAAACATCTTGTCATATTGAATACGAATATCAGTTTGTGCCAACCTGTAACAAATGCTGTAGTTACCTTATCTTAAACGGAACCTTTAATTTGTTTATAAGTCAGGCTCCTCTGACCGGAATGAGTTGGCACATCGTAGTTTAATACTGAAGTAGACTGTTCTGGACATAATTCCACGAATTAAAATTAATCCCACTGATATGCTATCAGTGGTATTATATACTACTAATATACTATCTGTTTTGTTTCAGGTGGACTCTCCTTTGAATCTGAAACACCCTCATGATGTTGTGATCTTCATGAGGCAGGAAACTCGTGTAAACTACCTCAAGAAGTTAGAGGTGCGTAGATTTTATTTTCAGTGTTCATCTAATTTCCAGGTAATTTCTTCCAATTTATTTGAAGACCGCCTCCACCCTCTTCCTCTGCTTTCCACAGAGAATTTCCTTGCTTAACATCTCACTACTTGCTTATCTCTTGTATTTGTTGAGCAGAAGCAGTTAGTAGCACAGAAGATTCACATTGAAGAAAACGAGGATCGAGACACAGGTTTGGAGCAGCGACACTATAAAGAGGATCCAGACTGTGTAATGGCTAAGGTGCCCCTGGGGGATCTGGATCTGTATGACGGCACATACATTGCCTTGGAAAGCAAAGATATCAAGTAAGCAGTTGGTGAAACTGTCAAAAAGTGGATATGTGACTGGAGAATATCTAATATCTCTACAGCCTTGTGAATTCATCTTATTGATTGATTGATTGATTGATTGATTGATTCTTCCCTGTTCTCAATCCAGCCCTGAAGACTATGTCGATTCTCGGGCTGCTTTGCCCCCAGATCTAGAAAAACCAGACTGTGCAAAAGTGTTTGAACTTCCTTATAGTATCCATGCTTTCCAACATCTCAGGGTGAGTAGAGCCTGGGCAGGTTGATTGAATTATATAGACTATTAACAGTTATTTTAACATGTATATTAGTTTTTATCATGTTAAAAAGGTCAGTGCAAAACTTTTTCTCTTTTTTTATGGTCACAGAAGTCAAAGTTTTATGATCATAAAAATGCCGGCTTGATTACAAAATTATTAAAAGCTCAATAAATAAAGACATGAACCAGAGTTCAATGGTATCAGAGGTTAGATGCAGACTGGGTAAGAACAAAGACTCTTCAGATATATTTGTATCCAAGGGTTTTCATATTAGTGAAACCCAATCACCCATATCAAAGAAAGCACATTTGAATGTGTAATTATATTAAGTTTTTAATTTACAAGCATAAAGGTTAAAATTCATATTATTGAATTAGTAATAATTTAGAAAAGTTAAGGATTTTGTGCTCCTTTTTGCCCACATAGTCTATAAAAGACTATATGTATGTATACATAATCCATATTGACAAGGACTTTTGTAATTGACCTTATTTATCATTTACCATTTCTTTGATTTATCATAAGTTTTGCTCGTACATACAACAGGGATGGTTAATTTACGTATATTATTAAAGACACAGAATTGTGCATCAACTTGGTTATCAAAATATTATCAGAATAAGAAATGCATAGTAGTAGTAGTAATAGTATTAAAGCCATATACGTATTTAGTGAGAGTTTTAGCAAAAATATAGTCTCTGTGGGGATATGCAGGTGATTATAAATTGTGCTTTTTTAACCCAAGTAGTTTTTGAGTTAATTCTAAGGTTTCATTTTGAGTCTAACAATTTTATAAATTGAAGTAATATGGAATAAGGTTGATATTTTAGAAATTGCTGAATATGTAACAACATTCCAGATAATAAGAACTTCCATGTTCTATTCCAGGGTGTACAGGAGAGGGCAAACTTGACCTCTCCACTTCTCTCCAAGGAGGATCCCATTTTTAGTTCATTGTCTCAAAAGCTGGGTCGGAGTGTTGACGAGGTGGGCCATCGCATCCATCTAGGCCTACTGAGGGTAATACTTGCAACTTTTCCTCTCAAATGTGCATATCGTTAAGGTATTGGTTTTATTTTAGATTGTTCAAAAATTATTTAAAAACTCATCATAACTTTATGATTTTGTTTTCTAGAATTCATCTTCCTGGGTGCTGTACAACATGGCGTCATTTTACTGGCGTATGAAAAACGAGCCTCAAAAGGCAGTGGAGTGCGTAGTGCGTGCTCTGCATTTCTCCCCAAGGTACTGTTAGGCTCACCAGAGAGCTTCTGCAGTAATACAGTGTATTGTATGGCACTATTCAGGGTTGTGTCTGTGGTTTTTGTGGGTTTTATAGGCAGCATAAGGATATAGCTCTGGTCAACATGGCCAACGTCCTGCACCGCGCCCATTTCTCAGCAGATGCTGCTATTCTCGCCCACGCTGCTCTTGACCTTACCTCAGATCTCTTCACAAGTCACTACACCTTGGGCAACATTTATGCTGTAAGTAAAAGTGAAAGCTTGTACTCCAGTGAAGGTTTGCATATGTCAAACCACAAAATCAGCATTTAGTCAACCGTGTAGACTTTTTTTTGCCTGTGATGGAAAAATAGTAAAATTATCTAGAGAATCCATTGTTAATTAGATAGGTTGAAATATACTTTCTATTATACTTTGCTGCTTTATTCACCACAAAATCTGTATATAGCTTTGTGATGGCAAGTTTATTGATGAGGGCTTTTATTTCTCAAGATGTATTTAAAATGAAGCTGTCGGCAGAGATCAGTACTTTTAGAGAATTGATTTGTGCTATGACTAAACAAAATTAGCTGCATTTTCCAAAGCAAAATTTTATGTAACACTTGTATTTCACTCCCCAGAGTACTAATCTGTACTTAATATTGGACTGCTTTATTATTTCGATTGGCAGATGACAGAAATGAGCATTTGATTTGTGTCCTATCCCCGATCTTTATGCCTCTTTATGCCTTATGATGCTGCTTTACCAGATGCTTGGGGAATACAACCACTCAGTGTTGTGTTACGAGCAGGCACTGCAGGCCCAGCCAGGGTTTGAGCAGGCCCTGAGGAGGAAACATGCTGTGCTCTGTCAGCAAAAGCTGGAGCAGCGCCTAGAAGCCCAGCACAGGTAGGCAAGCACTCATGCCCTCATTCTGCATACTTTGCTTGCTTTCATCATGTTTGATTTTACTGCTAACACAATTTAAACAATACAGGACGGTAGGATATCAAAACTTATCAAAATAGGCTTTACTAGACAAAACTGTTATACTCAAATAATAAACAAATAAACGTGAATACCATTAAATCACTGGTTAGTCTTTCTAAGTAAGAATCTCAGTCTCTGTTTTGTGCTCTTTTTCTGTCGAGTTAAAAATTTTCTGAAGGCGAGAACCTTGGACTATCTTTTAAATTTCTATTTGGTCAATAATTCATTGTTGTATTATATTATGTAAGCCCGTTTTGGTGCGCAAGAAAAATTTGGCAGCATGCATCAAATCTTCCGGTGTTTTCTTTATTACAAAATGTCTGTGAAGTGATCTGGCAGTCATAATATTTATTTATTTATTTTTAAGAAATGCCTTTTGTTGGCACAGCATCTGTGTTTTTGAATGTAGACATGATTTATTTGACCAATATCCTTCTACACATTTCTGCCAAACTTTGTTTTCCCTCTTAAATTTCCTGTGGTTGTAGATCCTTACAGCGGACGCTGAATGAGCTGAAGGAATACCAGAAGCAACATGACCACTACCTTCGGCAACAGGAGGCACTGGACAAACACAAACTGCTGCAGGAAGAGCAGATCCTACGCAACATTATTCATGAAACTCAGATGGCCAAAGAAGCTCAACTTGGTAAGATGGCATGCATAGTAACTAGCGGAGGCATGATAAAACTGAGATCATTTAATTACTTTTCAAATAGTTATTCATTTTTAAAAGGTTTAAATGCCAGAGAAATTATTTGGTGACTTGTGCTAGTTGTGAGGTAACATGTTAGGGATAGTAGCCCATGTTCTTTGATAAAAGAAAGAGGGAGATGATCAGAAGGGTGCTCTGCTTACAGTGAAATGAATGAATGCTGTGAAGGGCATAGTTTACCTACTGGCTTTGCTGAGTAGAAATGCTGTAAAATACAGATAAATGGGAGCGTGTGGAACTCATGAGTTGTATGAGTAAATCAGGAGGAGTACTTTCTTCTCTTGCTGTGTTTGTGTCCGGTCCATCAAGAATCATTTTAATGTCACCTGTCCATAGAAACTTTGAAAAGAAAAATCTGTGATGGGGTATTTCTTGATCCTATGTTGATGTTTTAGTTTGTAACTCTTTTTTCAGTGGCTGTTATTTGCTCCTTTCAGGGGTTCACACCTCAGTAGTTTAGCTGAAGGCCTTAGCTTTTGTCATTGCACAAATACAGGTCAATTTAAAATGATTTAACTATTAAGAGTTTAAGTTTGTATGGTTTGGAGGGAAAGTGTGCACATATATATGATGAAGTCAGTAATTACTTTTCTAAGGATAAGCATTGAATCATCTTACAGTGCAGGGAAACCCTGTTTGTTTTTGTTGTTTATTTCAGGGAACCATCAGATGTGCAGTCTGGGTCAGCAGCAGCGCAACCTTTACTGCCCCTTCGACCTTCCTGTGCGCTACCATCGGGGTGACCTTTTTGAACATGTCCAGTATGTCCAAGTGAGTTTGGGGATAAAGCAGTATTGGACAAAATGTACCAGTAAAAATTTAGACATCCACAATCATTTCTTTATCTTTAATGTGAAGAACAATGCTGAAGGCAGCAAAACTATAAAGTGATAATAGAGAAATCAAAGTGATATAAAAGACAATAAGAACAAATAAAAGCAAAAGGTATACTTAAAGGAATTCATAAAAACATTGTACTTGGGTAAAACAAAACAAAATCAGAATAGAGAGCTACATAATTATGATATATAAAAAATATATAAACTGAAATAGATGAGGAAAAAAATGAGGATAGGAATTCAGCTTTTCCTATGTTTAATTTGTCTCACTGTTCTTTGCATGTGTGTGAGAATATTAAGTACTTAAGTCATGTCATATCTGACAACTGGAGGGCGCTGTAAATCCTCAAGCTAGTATTCTAATGAGATTTTCTATGTGCTCTGATTCTGTAAAGTGCTCCCTGTTCAGAAACTATGTCACACTGTTTTATACTGCTCAGTTGTGGTCAAACTACAGGAAAATGAGTATGCAGAGGCTCAAGGTAGCCTACAGTGATGCAGTGGGGTTGCTAACAACAGTCAGTTGTTTGTGACCACAGGAGTGCCAACTATTGAGGCACTCTTAAGGCAGCTAATGTTTAGTTTTATGTGTTGATTGGATAAGTCAGACAACATATCAGAAGCTCAAGTTAGCCCTCTGAAAAGCTGTTGTCGCTTCACTTCTAAACTCAGACATTATTAGTGTAACAGTTTGTGTCTTTTAATGTGCACTAATCTTTTTGGATATTTCTTCTTTTTATACTAAAATAAAAGAAAAAAAGAATAAAAATGCTTCCCCACTAATTTCTCACCATAACAAGGCAAAGCAAAGAAACAAACTGTTTAAGAATATTGTCCTGAGTTTCTCACTTCTTTTGTTTCTTCCTGCTTTGATTGTAGTTTGGCGAGGAGGCATCTGTAGCATCCAGCGTGGCACTTGTGTCCGATCGCAACTCCAGCCAAGCAGCAGCCAGCCCCCAGATCCATCCATCTGTGTCTGGGGATCAAGACCCTGCTGCTGCCCTCTGGGGCAGCCATCAGGATTATACACAGGCAAGATAAGAGAACTCGATGTAAATTCTTATACTTAGTTTGTTAAAAGATAAAAAATATCTGCATTGCTGTTTCACAAAATTCAGAACATTGAACTAAGAAATGTCTGGTTTTCCATCCGAATGTATAGTTTGTGTTAGCTGCATTTTCTAAAAAATGGGTGCATAAAATGCACATAAGGAAACTAAATCTAAACCATTTACATTTGTAGGTTTGTACACGTTTATTAATTAAAAAAAAAGGTAACATAATGAAAAGCCTGGCAACAAACCTCACGACAAGTACCATGGGCATTAAAACATCAAAGTGAATAATATTTCAGTAGCATTATTTCTTTGCATTTTTAAGTCATGTGATTTTTCTTAACATTCATTTATTGAACTTGTTTATGATGCACTTAGTTTTGCAGTACTTTTCTGTATTGTCCTTATCAACTCCTCTGTTTTTATTGTGTTTGAGCATTTTAATTGGAAATGCTCCTACATAAATGTGAAAGCAAAGGAGAGTATTGCTGTTTCTGTTCAGATATTTAGCAGTTTGTGTTATTTTTTGTGCTATTAGAAAAATCACAAATTCCATATGGATTGATTAATAGATCTGAAGATTTTAGTTGGGCCTAACTGGATAGTCACTGCTTTTGCTTTAGGACATACAGAGGATGTTATGGCCTCAAAGGACTGACTGTGCCCATGAATACCCAAGCATTCCCCCTGCTCACCTGCTGCCAACCTATTACCTTCCTCCTGAAACACAGGGCCTCAGGTCAGTAGACTTTACTGGATTATATAGTATAGTTGTAATAGCACTGAATTTATATAATTCCTTTTTATTTTTATTTGTTTATTTTTTTTTATTAAATGTAATGTAGTCATGCATGCTATGGTCTGACTTTCCCATTCTCTGATACTATCAGTGGCTGGCTTGCTGTGCCATGTCCAATGCAGCATATTGCTTTGCTCACATAAAATTCCACTTTAAAAAAACATGAAATGTAATAAGGATTATCATGAGTTCAAATCAATAATCAGTATTCTGCCTCTTTGAGATGTAAGCAGTTTCTTGTTTTTGGTTTTTTTTCCCTCATAACTTTCCGAAATGTCCTTCTTATTCTCAGTGTAGCGATAATTTTAGCAAAAGTAAATATTGTAAAATTTTTATTTTAAACACACAGAGGAGCTCACATGCACTCTTTCTTCAGATGTTCACTTGCAATAAAAACACATTTTATCACAATCCCGGCTTATCCCTCACGCTAAAACACTTACCACAACTTTTATGGCTGTGTCTAATATTTGGCTTACGTGCACATTGTGAGTCATTGCGATGTTCTTATTTACAAGGCTATTCTTTAACTGCCTCCTCCTTATCTATGGTCTTGTCTTTTTCAAAAACTTTGGAAGCCATGGTCTTTGCTCTCAAGATTTACCGGTACTTCTTCTATCAACTCCTATCACCTGTACTACAGAGACAAAAGGATTTTTGAATATTGTGCTAATTTTTTCTGTGATCAGCTTCAAAATCTGATCTCATTGAATAATCTAAAGTGACTTTACCTAATTTAAAAGTTGACAGGTCCAGAGATGCAGTCCCACAATTATAAATACTCAAGATAGACCAACCTTGAGAGAAAATGCCAAGCTTGTACATTTTGATCTTCACATTAAATTGAAAAAAGACATATGAGTGAAATTTCCTTTACTGTGTTCATTCAGCCCAGTGGCAGCTTTCCTCTATGGAAGCAGCAGTGCTTCTCAGACTGTAGATGTGCCAGATTGTAGCCCCATCACGCAACCATATCCAGCCCTCCTGCCTGCCTCATTAGACTGGCCCCTGGAAGAAAAGAAACTGCCAGATCCCTTCGCCTCTGAGGTATCTCTTAGGTTGTTCATTGTGTGCGAGAGTTATTTAGCAACATGACTACTTTGGATACAAAATGTGAAACATCTTCAGAGCTTCAACTTTAATTTTACTCTGTTTTCTTTGCAAAAGAAAATCAAATAATGAATATAACCATGTTTTTACAGATACTACAGTTGCGTAGTGGAGGATGGACGCTGGAGCAAATTGGCAACAGAATAGCTCAAGCTATGAAACGAGTAAGGGAGTTCTTTGCCCATCTCGTCCCCCAGGACTACATGATATGTGTTGTAATAGACTTAAACATCTGAGATAGTGAATGGTGGCAGATAGCGTGTTTGTCTAATTGGCATTAAACTCCAGAGTCACAAGTACACAAGCACTTAACAATGCCTCCCATCACATCTCAGATTTTATTATAAATATTCCCAAACACTCTTAACATTCTTCATTTCTCTGATACCATCTTAAATCAGAACTAACAAAGGTTTGTTTGTGTGTATAGGCAACTATACCCCACTGGCAGGTCCACAATGAGGCAGCGCTATTTTGGCGGGCCAAAGGCAATGGCAGCCGTGCCCTGCAGTGCCTTCGCCAAGTACTGAGCTCAGCTCCGCCTTCCCACCGCCTCTTGCCCCTCACCAATGCTGCTAACCTGCTATTGCACCATGGCTTGACCACCCATGCACAAACACTGCTGGAGCATGCATTGGAACTCAATTCTTCAGAGGTAAAGGCACATAAAACAACTTAAAAGCTTATTTGTACAGTTTGTCACATTGTGTTGTTCATGGTGTAAATACAGTTTTAATCACAGCTGTTGTCTCTTAACTGATGTATATGTAACATTGCTGTTGTTAAATTCACTCATGTGCCAGTGTTGATTTAAGTCTAATAAAAGCAGTGGAGTCATCACATTTTTATAACTGTTTTTTTGTAGAAATACTTTATTAATCCCTTTGGAGAGTTCTCAGGGAAATTTGGGGTTAATTAAATTTTGTGTTAGTATACATGTAATTGCATAAACAAATGAAGACTGAAAATTATCTCCACTCTTAAGGTCACTATAGTAAATAAAAGCTCCCAATTTATTAGTAGTCAAAAAGGCTGCAAAAGATAGCCTGCCTATAATACCAGTTAAGGGGTATTTAATCCCAAAGTCATACATAGGCTGCACAAGGGGCTTTTTTTATTTAACCTTTTTTATTTGTGAGTTTCTGTCACAGACTGCTCAACATCTTTCTTGTGATTCCAGCAGCAAATGAATATCCTGTGAACACAGAATCCTGTGTTCCAGAGATTCTTCACATTTCAACTCAACAAGAACCTTGAGAAAATATAAAGATTCAGTGTGTAGCTAAAACAGCAGGATCTGCATTTCTAGCATGGGCTAAAATCGATGTGGAATGTCTTGTTGAATCAAGCCTTTTGAGGGGGGAGGGACATTTATTTAAAGAGGAGTATGTGTTCCCTGAATGTTAGGGATAAACTTAACCAGCAACCACATCAAGTAATATGTTACATGTCCTCATTTATCGTCCAGAATTTGAGAATGTGGTAGATAATGGCAATCAATATCAGAGTCACCTTTTCCGCTCACTGTAAATTGCAACTGCACCTATCTTGTTTTCTTCCTTTATCTGTGTTAGACACAGATATACCCTCTAAAGTTTGGTGTCAGTATTCACATGTTTCCTATGTTCCCCTGCCTTGCTTTGTTTTCCTCCCTCAGCCCCACACCCTGCTCAGCCTGGTGAGCGTGCATTTGGCCCAGAGCAATGTGACAGGTGCTCTGGCTTTGTTCCGCCACATCCTGGAGACAGCCCTTCCCTCCTCCTCTTCCTTCTCATCCTTTGCTGGCTGTGAACAGTGTCGCAGCAGCTTACCTTTGCTGCGTTGTCTTCAGTTCTACCCCTTCCTTTACAATCTTTCACAACAGCCCTGCTCACGTGAGTACCTCCAACACATACATTGTGTCTGTATGTACATTTAAGTGTATGTTTTCTACTACCACTTTTAAAGGAGACAGAGCTCTTTGATTTATGGCAGGTTGTAGAGTGGATATTTTAAGAAAATTCTTCATCTTGACAGCAATATGTCTTGTGTTGTGTCAGTACCTGGCCTAACAATTATGAAATAGTTGTTTCAGATATTTTAAATTTTTTTAAAGGTTTTTTTTTATTATATAAACATTGCTTTATCTTTTGGGTTTTTTCTTTGCTTGCTTGACGATGCACACGACTTAAACCAGTGTTGATGATGCTAGCTGGTCTTATTTACTGGTTTTATGCGCTACTTAAAATTACAGCAGCAAGTGGTGACTCCCAAATTGAGATTAAATGAGTTGTCATTAAGATCTGAAATGACATGAATAAATTTTTCCAAATTTATTTTCTACTCTTTGGTTTAATAATGGAAGGAAAACCCTTTATTTTTGCATACAGTAAAAGTAAAATTGGTTGCTGCCTGTACAGTCAGATCAGTTCATGCTAATGCTAATACTTTCATTGTTCATAACAGCAGGATGGGGTGTATGTACATTAACAGAACCTGGTCCTTATATCTGTGTATTTGAGTTTGACTTCGTATGTATGGAAATATTAAACTATATTTAAGCTGGTGTGCTCAAACACCTGCAAGAAAACATGTCTTTAGGTAAATTCTCCAGGGCTTCAAGTAATATATTTCTGTACTCTTTAAACTGAGATAGAACAGACGATTAAATAAAATACAGAGTGGCTATGTGCTTCTGAGTCTTATGTGGACATTAGACTCAGAAACCCCCCTTGAAGCTGTGAAACCAAGTTGTACAATACGTTGTATTCTCGATCTGAATAGAAACTGCACTTTTGCCTTTGTATAAGTGGGAGTGAAGGGAAAAGTGTTGTGCAGTGGAGAAATTTTCCCACTCAATAATTTAAGTTGCAGAAAATAGCTGATGCTAAATTTAGACAGGACTATATTTTACTCTGTAAAGCTAAGTATCACTACAATAAAGTACACTGATTTCTTGAGGTCAAACAAGCATTTAAAGAACACACCTACCTTTGGAAAAAAGGTTTTAATTAAAACAAAAAGTCAGTAATAAAAAACATCATGTAATTCTGCATTTGCATCCTCATTTTTAATCTGGTTGCTGTGATAAAATATTTCAGATATTTTGAATGATTATTAATTATTTAATTATCTAATTGTTTTCCTTTGTTTACAAAAAGATACTTTTCCATGGTGTGCTAAATGATTCTCAATACAGGGCAAGTGTGAACACTTACAGTAAACACGATAAAAAAGTAAACAAATAAAGGAATGACTGGCTTTATGTGAAAGAGCACATATAAGGTGAGGCCACTCAACCACTGTGATAACAGAAATCTGTAAACAGATGACTGCAAAAATCTACCTGTGCGGTACAGATAGCCATGCTGCAAAAATAGCATGAGTTTCCATGTTTGAAGCAATAAAAATGGACACTGAGACAGTTTAATTAGAGCCGAAAATGTCAAAAGATTGTTTTTGTCTGACTTTTCAATCAAGTAAAGTTGTTGCACGTCAGTGTGTAAAAAGCATCACTTTGTTGTAGGAAGTGATGCAAAATCTGACACACTTTGGGTTTTGGTGTATCCACTTATTTAAGCTACTGAGGACTGATTAGTAGCTTGAATTAGTAGCTGTACTATTGACTTCGTACTCATGATTTAATATAAAATTACTATTTATCTTTATGCAGTTGCAAAATTCTGAGGTGGGCACCATTTAATTTTTAAACTGCATTTTCATTCATTTTTTTATGCAAAAAGTAAAAAATGTTACATTTCTAAGTATCTAAAAGCAATTTATTTTATTAAATCTGTGAATAAGTGTGTTTCTCATGGTGGGATGTATATAAGTTCATCGTACATTTAGCTTTTTAAATAATTTGAGTCTATGTTTGTGTTGATCCAGAGGGTGGTGGCTGCATGGCTGAAGAAGACCTTAGCATACAGCTGGAAGAATGGGAAGGAAGTGAGGAGAAGCAGGATGCTTCTTCCATTTCTGCAATAGAAGACACACTGCTGTTTGAGAGTAAGAACGGGATTGTACAGTTAAATGGCAAATTGTGGAAAAAGTTAAATACACCTAAATCTACTTACTCATGTCTACATATACTGTTATTGCTGTTTTGTTTTTGTTTATAATACTGCTGTTACACCTTCATTGTCAGTCAAGAATTATTAGATCATTTTTGAACCACTAGCAAAGTCTGCTTGGTTCAGATTGACATCCAGTTTAGTGGTGGTGTATATTATTTTTAGCGTTACATGCTTTAATCTTGCTTAATTTTCTGTCCTGATCAGTCTTCTTATATAATTCATCAGAGGTCATCTTGGACAGTAATGGCTCAGGCGAAGCAGCGGGACAGCAGCAGGCAACTCCCTCTACCTCAGGAGCTGCTTCTTTTGGAGAAGGAGGAGTGGAAAAAGAAGAGGAGTGGCAGCTGAAAGAGGACCTCATGGGAGCGTTTGAGGGGGCACTGGATGTAGGAGGGAAACGAGGGGACCTGCGAGGTATCCGGGTGTTAAAGAATGACCGTGTGATGGGTGCCCGTGCAGGAAGCGGGCCATGTTTTGGAAACTGTGAGGATGATGAGGGAGCAGAGTGGGTAAGTGCGGAATCTTATCTGGTCTTATTTTTATTGTTCTTATTGTAATAAGAAATGTATGCTATGTAAAATAACACCCTGACAGAGTGTGTTCAGTGGCTTAGCTGAGTGAGTGCTTTTTGTTTGTTTTCAGATCACTTTCCAGGTAAAACGTGTCAGAAAAACTAAAGTGGATGGGTCAGAAAATATTGCCATTTCTGATGACAGCCAGAATGGAGAATCCCTGCCTGGAGGGCACTCTGTCTTAGAAATCAGTGGTCCAACCATCCCATCTCCGGGTCCTTCAGGTACCAGATACATTCATGTTTTGTTTACATACTACAGCACTTCCACTGAAGAGCTGTATAAGATTGATGTTTTTTGTGTTTTTGAGAAGGTCGCTGGAGAGACTACACAAGTCTTGGCTGGCCTGGACCCGAAGAGTGCCAGCGGACACGGAGGGTTGACCTCACCACTGTAGCTAGCACTTGGTTGGCTGTTTCTGCCAAGAATATCGAGTATGACTGTCAATAGTAGTCATAATCATTTTCTCACATCTACCTTTGTAATAAATATTTACAAAATATATAAGGTGTTAAAATAAAAAGGAATTGTTGCCTATTTTTCATTCTAGCATCATAGGATATAAAAAAAAATAAATAATAATAAATAAATGTTTTTTGATATGATGTTTCCCTTCATTACTTCTCTATAGCATCACAGAGCACATAGACTTTGCCACTCCACTCCAGGAGCCAGCAGCTGAACCTTCATGCAATGCCAACCTAGCTGCCAGTATGCACACCCTCGACCACCTGGCAGGGGTAGCCAATCGCGCCGCCATCCACTACACTGGGGAAAGCCAACTGCGTGAGGTATGCCGAAGCATAAACCGCAGATTATACAAATTGGTATGCAAGCCAAATACAAACCGTAGCAGCCTGGATTCAGATAACTCGATTACTTAAAGGAAACTGTTGTTGTCTTTAGTAGCACAGAAATAAGCAACAAAATGACATCAGAACTAAAGTAATGAAATATACTCATTCAATTATGTTTCAGTTCTACTCAGGCACCTTAATAAAGTATGAGTTATATGAGACTTATGTCTCTTAAGTCCAGTATTAAGGATGCAATGATGTCTTGCTGCTCAAATTGTTACCACTGTAGTTTCTGCATCTGTCATGCGAGAAAAATGTGTTATCTACAGATTATTTTCGAATAATCAGCACAGTCCTATCATTCAGTTAAGAATTATTTGTGTCTGTCGTCTTAACCAAAAGGTCCTGCAGAACCTTGGAAAAGATAAGTTTCTCCCCCAGTCCTTTGAGCAGGTTGGCACTCGCATTGCTAAAGTACTGGAGAAGGTAAGAACTCAGGCAACAGTTGAGGAGAAATTCTTGTTTCTCTGGAGGATCAAAGTTCTTTTTTTGTTTCTTCCAGCAAACCCTGATCATTGCAACACCAATGTTTAATGTTAAGTATTGTGTGAGTTTGATGAGTTAAATCTCCTGACAAATATTTAGACAGTAAAGGATTATTTTACAGAGCGTAAAGAAGTCGTAAGGACAAACATGTCTTTTTAAGGTTAAGAGATGGATGTTAAATGTCTGCTTATTTAGCATTAGCCAGCCAAACCTTGATCATTATCCTAATTAAAATGCATTTTTACATTTTTCTCTTTCCTGTTTCTTTCCTGAAACTTGCAGAATCAGACATCTTGGGTGCTATCCAGCATGGCTGCTTTGTACTGGAGAGTCAAAGGCCAAGGCAAGAGAGCCATCGACTGTCTGCGGCAGGCCCTCAACTATGCTCCCCATCATATGAAGGCAAGTTAAACACAAGCAATTAGCTATTCTAATTATGTTTTCTTAATATACATTAAAAAATATTTACCTTTTTATTAACTTATTTTTTTCTTCCTTGCTAAATCATGGACCAGGATGTACCACTCATCAGCCTCGCAAACATCTTTCAGAATGCCAGGTTATGGGAGGACGCCCTAACAGTCGCCCGTATGGCAGTAGAGATCGCCCCACACTTTGTTGTGAACCACTTTACCCTCGCCAACGTCTATATTGCAATGGTAACAAGAAAGATCAAATTACTGGCCACTCTTTTTTTATTGTTAGTTATTGCCTGCTCTTCAATTTGGACAAGAATTTCAAGACTTTCCTCCATCACTGATCCAAGCCACATGTTGCCATTTTTCTTGATAACAGGAGGAGTTTGAGAAAGCCATGCGCTGGTACGAGTCAACCTTAAAGCTGCAGCCGGAGTTTGCCCCCGCCAAAGATCGACTGAGAACCATTCAGTGTTACCTGCTCACCAAGAGGGAGCGTCGTCAGCCCTAAACCACTCAATCAGACCGACCCCAGCAGTACTCAAACACTCACATGGACACTTTCATGAGCAACTTGCACAAAGTTAAAGTGGGAGGAAATTAAAATTTTCCAAAATGCAAGGTAGTAGAGGTTTTCTGTGGAATTAGGGTCTGTTTTTCCTAAAGCCAAACACACCATCAAGAATTAGGTTCACAGAGTGCAGCTGTAGTTTATATTTCTCCACATCTGCATTACCCTTCGCTATCTGGCAGCGAAGATGTGATTTTTTTTTTTTATTTTATGTTAAATTTTTTTCTTGCTAGGATTGCTTGACTTGCACAAAGTCAGAGGGCTAAAAGTGAGTAAGTTTTAAGTTTCAGCTAATTCTGATAGAAATGTTATTTTAATCTGTGCTAATTGGAGGGGGAAAGCTTTTTACACTATCAGTCATAAAGATTTTCATCATATGGAAGTGGCATCAAGAATGCATTCATATTGTCCCGATGTTTTTAAGAATAATAGCACACTTCCACCTGAAGATGGTGCCATTTTTTAATGTAACTTATTTTAAAAATTAACTGAAAAGGGTTTAATACAGTTTGCTTAATTTTTTTTTTTTTTTTTTGCTGATATGGCAAGGATTATGCTTCTCAACTCAGAAGTTAAACGAGTTTGAAACATTTGCCCTCAATGTGCTTCTTAAAATGGGCAGGAATTTTGTTTTTGCACTTTTTATCTCTATCATTCCTATTTATATGGGACCTACAGAGGGATTTGCGACAAAATAACGTAAATTGAAATTGTGAAAATGAAATATGCTATTGCATTTGCTTCTAAACTTATGGAAAATCATCAAAAAGGATTTATCATTGACCATCTATAAAAAAAATAATCTGTATTAAATGTACAGTATTAAAGGCAGTGTTTGGATTTAATTTTGGTTGTCTGCACTATTTCTTTGTCTCTTGTAGAAGAAAAACAAAATTAACATTTATTATTTATTTGTTTTTACATTTTTTTTATAAAGATTATATCGTCCCAGGTAAGAGTTTTAAAGCTGGCCTTGTGGTGGTGCTGTTTGACTTGTTAGGCACACTTTGTCATCTCTCCTGACCAGTTATCTTTGACTTCCAGTTACTAAGTGTTTCGTGTACACACCATGTAAAATACAGTTAAGTAATGATCTTTATAAACATTTTGAACTTGACAACATAATACCGCTACATGTTTTCAGAATCTGGGGTTGTACCAAATGCACATGTAAAGAGATTTGTCTCAGTATTTCTAGAGCTGTTCATGTTTCATTTATATTTTAGTGTCGATTTGATATACAGCAAAATGACATTAGATTTGTACTTTTTTGCTGAGACTTTGTAGATCAATTCTTAAATCAGCATCTCAAGTGCAGCTGGAAGTATGGTTAACAGACGTCAAAAACATCATGTTTCATTTGATTCGTGCAGTGCTTTTTGTTAGCAGCTGCTAAAAACTGCAGAAAAACATCAAACCACATCCACAAAAATAATGAAAATGTCTGGATTCAGAGCTGTACACATCAATGTGTCTGATGCTATTTCAAATATTGAAAGGGAATTTTTATTTATGTATTTATACTCTGAATTTAAATTAATTTGAATTCTGCCAACAAGAACAGTTTCTACATTTACATCAGACATCACTTTTTTTTTTTTTTGTGGTGCTGAACATTTGGTGGTTTCCTTTGTTGTATTTGGCTCTTTAGTTTCAAAATGTCCCAAACGAGTGAGAGGGATGGACTCACGGGAAGCGGGTTCAGCACCTGGGCCTGCTGTGGAGCTGTAGCGTTGGATCACATGCACAATGAAGTGAGGCTTATCTTGTTTTAGAAAGTAAGATATTTTCTGGTAAAGACATCATCTTTTGAGCTGTACACATTGCTCCAAAACGTATGTTGTTAGGAGTCAATGATGCCATCACAGATGTGTAAGTTACCCGTCTTACACGTGGCAATGCCCTCCATGGCGTCACAGATACTAGCTGGTTAACGGTTTGTTCATTGACTACCTGATTATGCCAGCCATAAAAATGAAAAATTTCCTTGTCAGTTCACAAGACATTTTCCCACTTTTGTCCAGTTGCTAGATGAGATCAAACCCAGAGGAAATAAAAAAAAAAAAAAATTCTTGGTAGTTTTTTTTTCTTTGAATGATGAGAATCTTTACTTAGAAAAATTGTTCACTGACTGTTTTAGTTGTATGACACCATCTGCAGAACCATGTCTGATATTAACCTGGCTACCCCCAAATCACACCCTTTCAGTGCTTGTTTTCTTTTGTTTTTTGTTTATGTTTACATTTATTATCAATAGAATTTTTTTCTGTTATAAAATATATAGACATCTGATCTGACATCTATATTTATGTCTATACAGATTAATTCTGACATTGAACACACTATTTGTAACTTTTCAAAAATGTATAAAGTAAACTACTTCCTACTAGATAATTATTTGCTCATTTTAGCTGCTGAGCTTCTCTTGAGCTTCTCTGTGGAAATTATTAAACCATTGACTTATAGATGTTTACTTCAGAATCTTGAGGTCTGTGTTTCCAGTTCTAGTCAAATGAAAAAGATTAATTTTAAATTTAATATGCTTTTTGCTATGTGACTCTGATCCCCCAGAAATCTACAATAATTTATAAAAAAAATAAAATAAAAATGAAAAATCCATGCGTGCAGTAAAACAGATAGATCCAGGTTAAAACCTGACATGCTGTTTATGTTCCGGTGCTGCAGATTCATCACTGAGCATCATAAATGGTAAAGATGGAACAGCGTGTTCATTCACATAAAGAGTTACATCCACATTATTTTTGTGTGAAAAGGCACTTTTTTTTTCCTTTGAAATTACAAGAGCTTAAAAAAGGCACAAGCGTAGTGCAGCTTGCTATTTTTAGAAATCTGTGAAGGAACAAGATGGTTGCAGAGGAGCTGAAGTGTATGCAGACTCTATAAATACAAGCACAACACGAGGAGGCAAATTTGCAGCTCCAGGTTTCCTGCCTTGCTTCTTCAGAACCACTGTACACGAACCTGCTGCTGCATTGCTAATGGACCTTATTCATTGTTATGTACTCTGTCTATTTCTGTGCAGCCAAACCCCCTTCTCTTTTCTATTTTGGAGTGTTTCTCAATAAATAATTGACTAGAGAGATATTTTTGACCAGCCCTGTCTTGGGTGCAGCATATAAATAGCTCTTGTGCAGTAAAGCGTGCACGGATTTGTCAGGGGTGTTCGGCCTGGGAGTAGAAGCTCTGTTATGTAATAGGCATGTGAGTTGGCACACCACAGAAACACTGCATTGAATGGGTGTGTGTGATGCTCTGTTCCCATTGAGTGTTTTCACAGCGTTGGTATACTCACTGGGAGTCCTTTGTTAAGTCTGCTGCAGCTGAAGCAGCTAATTTTATCATTGCATTAGCAAAAAGGAGCTTATATGCATCTTTCATACATTTATATAATGGACTTAAATTAAGTGTTTCTCATGATAAATTTGTAGTAAAGAGAGCTTATTCATGCTAAGTATTGTTTAAAGAAGCATTTTCTCTTTGTCATATCTGCATATGACCCTATGTCCTCCGTTTCTGTTGTATGGATGCAGCAAATATCAGTTTTATAGTTTTTGCCATTTTTAGGCTAGCATGAGCTACCATATAAGATAACATCAAAGCTTATATGCTCATGTATAACATTGCTTAAAGAAACATTTAAGGAAGTGGCTAACAGTTCCAAGTTCTTGTTTGTTCTTATACTAACTTCTGCTGTCTATTGCCAAGTTAAAATTTACTCTCACAGTCTGTGGACACAGTATATTTAGCTCATCATTGCTTAATATAGATACAGTGAATGGATACTGCAGCAAGATATTATATAATCATAGTGAGTTTCTTCTATGGACATGAAAGGCAATGACTTTTTTAAAAAGCCTGGAGCTAAAGTGGATTAAGATTTCAAAGCACAAGAGAAAAATGCCACTTTGTTTCAATATTTATCCTGTGCATTTGCATGTGGTGTTGTATTATCTGACATAAGTTTCTGCTGTGCAAAATTTCAGACCAGTTCATCAGATCTGGTGATTATTCTTATAGAGGATAAAAATAGCTGCTTATTGATTTAACTAATATAATATATACAACCCTAAGACTCATAGCAGCGCTCAAAATTTAGGTGTGTTATTCTGAATACACATTTTAATCAATAAAAATATCTCAATGAAATGAAAAGTAAGCAAAAACAAAAAGTTTGCAAGAGTCCAGTCCAAAAGAAAGTTCTCTTTAAAGTTTTTTTTTTTAAATCCACACAATTTGTTGCCTAAATTAAAAGAAATTATCTTTTCCTTTTCAACTATTCCTTCTTTCTCTTTAGATCTTGATATGAGATCCGAGACCTCAGCCTCAGAAAAACATATCAGTCATATTAGTACATCATTCTTACCTGCAATGCAGATAACCTGTATCTGATGTAATAACAGATTTTTCCTTACTGATCTGTGCATGGGTCAAAATGGGTGACTTCTCTGACCTACAAAGAAGGAAAATGGTCTAACACAGGAAATAGCTCAGGAAATGGTAAGCTTGAAGACAAAGACTCCAGAGCATTGAAACAATGAGCCAACAAATCACAGATCTTTAGCGACTAAATTAACTGCAGAGTTAAACCAGCATCTTGCCAACCCATCAACCAAAACTCTTTGTCAGAAGCTCAAAGACGTAAAAAAAAAAAGGTCAAATAAACTAGAGAACAGACCAGTGAAAGAATGTCTTTTATTTGACAAATTGGCCGTCATTTATTTATTTATTTATTTTCTTGGTTAGAATGAATTTATGGAGGAAGTCCATTGCGATCAGCTGACCCCAACCATTAAATGTACCACCACCTAAATGTCTGTTTTTTGTAGCCGAACTGTGGTTGTGATTTTTCTGAAGAGAATGTGCCAGTTTTGGGTAACCAGTTGTTTCCCAATGATGGTGTCATCTTCCAGGACTATAATACATGAATTCACATAGCTTAAATAGTTAAACTGATTATTAAAATAATAATAATAATAATAATAATAATAATAATAATAATAATAATAATAACAATAAATAAATAAATAAAGGTGATGAGCAACACTTGCTTTGGTGATTACATTCACTAGTATATTGTAATTTAGCATGAACTGTTTCCCCACCCAGAAGGAACTCTGAAAGAACTGGAACCAGCTCCGCTTGTTGAAAGGATTAAAGCTTTTTAAGCCACTTTGAAAACCTTGTATTGAAGTAGTTGTTGCTGCCAAAGGAGCTCCAAATTGATAATGAAATAATAAAATAGATATTTAACATTATGTCTCCATCATTTTTGTCCAGTTCCTACTCATTTCACTAACAGTTTTTTCCCACTGAACTATGAAGTCCATCAATGTATGTAGTAAGTAATATGTAGTCCTTGAAAAATTTATACAAGCAAAGGATGCTGCTGAGTTTATCTAATTTTTATGTTACACATAAGACTTAGTACTTTTCATAGACAGTGTGACCTATCCCAGCTGCCCTCAGTAGAGGTAGGGTACACCCTGAACAGATCACCACTCCATGTCCAAGACGAGCAACACAAACATTCATGCTTATGCTCACTCCTATGGACAATTTAGAATCATTATATAACCCAAAAAGCATGTTTATGTCTCAGATAAAGCCAGAGTGCCTCAAAAGAACCCCTGCATACTCAGGGAGAACATGTAAACTTCAAGCAGAAACTCCAGACTAACATGGGTGAGTTATTGAATCTGTAGAAATTTGGTCCCAGTCTGTAAGGCTCACAGGATTTTTTTTATCTGTTTTTGCTTAAAAGGTAACTCAATAAATGCTGAGTGGTTAGATTTTTATTATGATCATTTGTACAAAATAATTGTTTTATTTTATTTTGATATTTTGATAAAAATAAAATAAAACATTTACTGAGAGCTGAAAATCTAGTACTACTTTCGTACCATGGACAGCTCCTAAGAAACTCCAACACATTATTACAACTGCTGTCATCATCGTAAAAAAAAAAAAAAAAAAAATTTTTATATTTCAGTTGATGCAATAAATCAAATGACACATTAGTATTTACAACACAACACCTCCAAAATGTAAAGAACAATCAAAGAAAATAATAAAAAAAACAATAACATAGACTCCACCTTATCTTTTAAAATAATTCATTTCAACCTACACAACATAGTTTCAAGCAAATCTTATCATCACTGCTAGAAAATCAGTTACTTTGATATGTTCGACAATGTCCAAACCTTTTAAAAACAGACTATGTAGATTTTATCAGATTAAATAGATTGTAGTTGTTGTTGTAATAGATTCAAACACACACGTTACTTATCATTGCAGTGAATCTGAAAACTCAAATTTCTGAAAACAGAAGATGTATTATAGAAAAACAATAAAAACAAAACAAAAAAAAACAAAAAACAAAACATGAATTATTGAAAAACAAACAACAAAAAAGGACATTTTCTGTATTTGAATCCCAACTCACTCCTTTCCCAAGGAAACTGCCTTAATAACTGTAGACCAGCAACACTAACATCAGAAATCATTAAATATTTCAAGAGGCTTATCCTGCACCACATAAGGGCCCACAGTTTCCTTGTAGATGAAACAAGACTGACTGACAGTGCTGTCATACTACTCTGCATGTGGTTCTGAACCATTTCAAACACCTGGACAACTATGTCAGAAGGCGAGTGTAAGGTGAGTTTGATTGGACGGTTTCAGGAACACAGTGATAAAATCAAACATTTTCTCAAAGAGCAAAGTTTTAAGGAAGGGTTTAAAGTTAAGTAGGCAAAGAGTTCCATAAAGTGTGAGCTCTGATGGGAAAAGCTGATCTCCAATTGTGTCACAAATTGTGATCAGAGAGTAGCTAGCCTGGCATCATCTGCAGACCTCAATGGTGAAGAGGGTCAGCAGTTGAAAGATATTTCCTTATTTTTTAGGATTGTCTTAAGTTGGAAAAAAGCAAATTGAACAGTCTATATTGCACCCACTGTAACAGCTTTAATGTTTTATGTAAAGCACTTTGACTTGTCTTGTACATGAAATGTTAAGCTTAACCTTGTCTTGCCTTCATGAAAAGCTACCATATGTGTGCCACCATTTTTATTATGAATGGACAAACAACCCTGTGTGTGAAATGAGAACCCTCTGAGCTTTAAAACTGCAGCACGGTCTATGTTTGATAGGGGCTAGAGTACTTAAATGGCACATGGAAGAAGACAGTACACATGTACATAATATAGTCTTTGCTGCACCTGAGTCCACACATGCAAATGAAAAGATGTTTATCTGGTAGACTGTTTGCCAGTTATTGTATGTTATTAGTCATAAATGTTGACATTACCCAATCAAATGTGTTACTGGGGACCAGTTGTGGTTGATATCAGTGGTTCCCAAAGGGTATACGGGGTCCTTAAGATTTAGACTGAGCCTGTGCCATTGTTAATATTAAGGCCATTTCCACATAGTGAGACAAGCTGCAACATATCTGTTCAAAGTTTTTATTATTTGTAAATTTCATTCATATAAATCCTGCATTTTGAGAGTCTGAAACACTCATTTGTTTTTTTTTAAAACGGGTCCCAAAAAGAATAAATTCATCAATATTGTACAACAATGTTTTTAAACATTACCTTAGTCAATAAAGAAATAAATAAATAGCTACTAAGTAGGAAAAAGTCCACCCAATCAGTTTTTGTCCATGTAGTGTGTGGTCACCGAGCTAGTGGAGCTAGCAGGGGGTCCTCAAGTGAAATAGGTTAGGATCCACAGGTCTATATAACTCATCAGAGCTTATGTGTTAAGGAGCACTAATCATGAAGAAAACCTAAGGGCTGAAACATTGATTGTTAAAGAGAAATACATTTGGAACTTTTTCAAATGCTTTAATTTAGCGAGGAAAAACTTTGTTGACCGAACTAAATATAAATATGCTGGGTCAACTTGATGTATTTGGATTACTGTTACTTCATTACCATTTTTCAGTCCAACATTGTAAACGTAGAACCAACTTGATTTTCTTGAGCCATTTAAATTAGTATGATAGAAGTATGAGGTACTTGATTTAATAGGGTAGTTACAACTACTTTTTAAAATAGTATAATTACATAATTAAACTGCTGGTCTGTCAAAACAAGGTGTATTCATCAGAAATGCATTTTAATCATATGTTTACCCCCTGCTCCTGCCAACTGGTGTTGCTCGTTTCTCATTACAGTGTCCTGGTTGACTCAGTCTCTCAGCACAAATACTGTCTTGTAATGGTGCAAAATATCTAACAGGTTGCAACTACTTCAAAACAAAGCTAAGTTAACATAACGACTGTTCTACGGTTTTAGGTCAGATGAACTTTCACGTCGCCCCAAGTCCTTGTCGATGCACATAATATAAATACCTTCATTGTTTTGAAACATTTATATGATCTGCTTTTTTAATTAGTTTAAAACAATATCCTCCATAACTTTATTCCAGCTTGAGTTAAATTATATGAATCCACATCTTATTTATCTCTTCTCTTCTATCTGGTTTCACATTATATTCCAGTCTATGAATTCAAAATACACCTCTTTGTGTTGACTTACTCCAACATTAATTTAGATCTTTTTTGCAGTTTTTCTTTTTCTTTTTCTCAGTTGATCACCTGACCTTGTTTGCTGTCATCACATCAAACCATTCTGACATCTGGTCTGGTTGGTTTATGAGATTGCCTGGTTTTGGGATTCATACAGAGGAGCTACCTGGTATCAGGATCACAGAGCTTTTCTCTCACTGTGCTTTTATTTATCATTTAATCAGTGCTCAAAGATTCAGTCAATAATTCATATGTGCTGTTAGCAAAATATTTGCAAAATCCATGTGCTGTATGTTTGCAACATTACCAACAATCAGACCTGGAACTGGAGAGCAAAGCTATCTGAAGGTTTCATGTGGTATATGAACTCTTTGCTTCACCAAGATCTTACACATCAAGAATAAACTGGAGCATTTTCCCTTAATTATTATAGATCCTCCATTACTTTGGGTGATTATACACACCCAGTCCAGGATGTGTTTTGATGTGTATGGTATTTGAAGTATGCACAAAAAATGGGGCTGATTATTTTCAAGTACAATAATATTTCAGTGTAACTAATTTGACTGTGACAGATGAAGTCTATGGTTGTAGATTTGTTTTTAAAAACATGGCAATAAAATGCAGAAAATGGAACGAATGTTGAGTCTCCTGTAAATGCAATGCCATAAAAATCCTGCAGGTTGCAGCTTTAATGAATGAGGCAGTGTCTCATTCTTAAAGAGATGCATTTAAAAGGAAAAACCTCTTCGTTTGAGGATTATTCCTCTCCATAGTCGCCTTATATTTTTGTTCAGGTGAGCTTTATTTCGGCCGCTGCAAGCTGACCTTTGTTTATATTTTGCCTGTCGTACAGTAGTACCTTGAGAAGAGAAACCCGCAGCGCCAGGCATGTTGAGTATGGGAGTTAAAAATAGCATCATCGGTCGGCCAAGCGCCGCTCCGTTACTACGCGTTTCAGCATTCTGCCCTGTGCAGGGGGGAGTCTGCAGGACTGAGACCGCGGCAACCCTCCACCTTTCTGTGTAGCTCCGCAGCATCACACTGAGGGCCATTTGTGGTTCTGTGGAAATAATAAACCGAGCAGGAGACATTTTTAATCATACTTACAGGCCTTACTGTTTGAAAATATGAGCCAATCTAAGAGGAAAGTTGTGCTGACATTTAGTTTGGTTTGTCTTAGTTTGCTCACCGTTTGCTCCCAATGACAAAACAGGACAGGGAGGTTTGGCAGCCAACAAATAATACCCTTTCAGTAGCCTATTAAATATTCCCTCTGCTTGTAAATTGGAAGGGAAAAGAGGGTTTGGGATAATTATAGACAAAAGAGGTTTTGCCTCCACCTTCAAAGTGGGAGATTCTCCACCTGACGTCAATGCCTATGTGACTGACGCAGCCCGATGAAGGAAGCCTGTGTTATTTATCCATCTGTTTTGGCGTTAAATATAAAACAAACCGCCCCGAGATAATATCATCATCCAATAAGCTCTAGAATTACCGGCTTGTGCGAGTATTTTAGCCTATTTTTAAAGTCTCAATTGATAGGGTGGGAGCGTCTTTGTGCGTGCGTGTGCGCGCGTTTTGGGGAAATGAAGAGGTGTGCTTTCAGCAGCAAAATCATGAATTATTAAAAGCAAAAATCTGCACTTTTTTTATCATTCCGTTTAATTCCGTCCTTGTGTTTTTTTTTTATTTTTTTTTTTAGCGTCCTTATATTCTGGAGATGCTGGCGTGCGCGCGCGTACAGACATACCGTGCAAGGATGGAGCAGCGGGAGCTCGCGCCAGTTCTCAAACGCCGCACGCTCGAAATTCCTCCAAGGAACCTCTGCGAGCTTTTCTTTTTTCATCACGCGCCAGCTAAAAATAGAAACGGGGTTGGATCGTGATCCAGAAATAGATAGGGGGCATCACTCATATAAAAGCCACACCATTCAAGAGTACAGTGAGAGAAACGGAAAACCAGAGCAGATTTTATGGACAAAGAGGCTCTTTTTTCTTTTTTGGTACTCTTACACGCTACTTTTCGGGGTTTTAGAGGACGCTCCTCTTCTGCAATGGTGAGTAGTAGTAACCTCTCACTGACTGCACCTGTTTCTTTTTTATCTCAGTGCTTTGCTTTAAATATCTATGCCTTTATTCGGTGTAAATCATCCGGCAGCTGCAACTGTTTGATTACGGAAGGATGTGTGAAGGTAAAAAAAATCGCAATGTCATGAATGTTTCTGAGAGGATTTCTGCTATTTTTGCGCTATGCTTGAAGGGATATCAACCGGTCTATGTTTGCAACTACACGGGGATCACCCCTAGTCATAATTTTAAAAAGGGGTAGATGTGTCTTCTGTCGCTCTATTTGAGTTGAAATGCTATTTTTTATTCGCACTGCTGTTACTATTTCCTGAAATTTGTGGGTTGTTTTGCAGTCGAGTGTGATCAGAGTAAGGAGGGAGCTGTCCTCTGTTTGTGGTGCTGAAGTAGTCCAAGACTGTGTTTGCTCTTTTTTACACGAGCACCCTTAACAATCTCTCGGTTTTTTTATATATATGTTTGGCGTACCAGGTTTCACGCTGAATGCTTGACGCTTTTCGGATCGTTTTAATTCATCGTGCACTTGCATTGCAAATCTCTACGATCGCCTCAGATTTGACAGATATTTCACGCAGGTGCTCAGAGGTAGCACCTCGACGCCACACATATCATTTGATATATGTTAGCTGATTTTAGTTTTCTCTCCTTCTTTTGTGCACGATGAGCCTCGAGTCGTGACTGCTAAAAGTGAGTAAGGCGCGTGCTGCGTCAGTGGCGTCTGGCTCCGGTGCGCTCGAGACAGATGGGGGGAATCGTGACCGGCTGGGAGACGCGTCCACGAATGAAAGACTGGACGGCCCAATGAAAACGAAGCGAGGGTGGGGCCCCTTATATTGGCAACTGGAGATTTGGAGCCAAAATGAACACTTTGCAAAATAAAGAAAACTTTATTATTAATTGCATTTGAGACATTTAAAGTAAAAGCTATAGAACAGTACCCCACGACACAAGTAGAGCTCGTGCGTTTTGAACTCTTAAAAGTGACACCAGTGGCCACTGTTAATGGTGAGGGGAGTCATGAAACCGTCAGGTGCTTTGGCTTCCTGCTGAGGTCCTCTTTGCCTTTGCGTTGCTATTGGTAGATGATGAGTGGCCCTATCCAATCAGATGATGAGCATTCCTCTGCTGCGCGTTAAAGTCTGAAACAGCAATACGATGCCGCCTCTCTCCATCGCCGCTCTTTTTTAATAACAAGGCTGCGTGTTGCTGCAAAGCTAAGACATTAACAGCAGATTTCATCCTTTGGAAGCTGCGGAGCAATCGACAAAACAATTGAGCTGTATGCGCACATTAAGAAGAAAAAATAAAACATCCTCATGAGCAAGGTGCTGCATTTAAAGGACGAATACCTCCGTGGAGTCATGGACTGGAGAGAGTGGATTTGGGAGCTGTTTTATGTTTTTATGTATTTTATTTTATTTTATTTTATTTTAATTTATTTATTTTTATTGTAGCAGCTGTCCGTCACGAATCTTTTTGCGGTCTGGGCTTGCTGTGCATACATGAATCTGGGAAGCCCTTACCCCAAAAAGCATTCGTGGAGGATGTTAACGTCGTTCATGTTGTTTGGACTGAGGAATCACACTGCTGCTGTCAAGACACGGGCTCTGTGGTGTATTGTAACACCGAGATTTGGACTCACAAAGTGCTCCAGCTCACACAGACAGGGTTTTCACATGAAACAGGATACAGATTTGAGTATAAATATTAATCACTTGCATCTCCAGATGTGATTAATAAGAAGGCAACTATCAAAACGTGCATGTCACCTGTAGAAATGTACTCCTCAGCATTTGATCCACTGTTGTCACTTTAGTGATGTGTATAATTGTGCACAATATTTGCTGTTATTTTACTTCAAATAAACATGTTTAAAAGAAAAAAAAAAGTCGTGGAAGACTTTTCATAACACTGTTATCAACAAATAAGACTCCATCATAAAAATTTGTTCTCAAAGCATGTGATTCCTTTTTGTCTGCTTTGTTTCTTTATAACATCTGGGACAATATTGAAAAGGGCAGATTAAGACAAAGAGATTGAATCAAGGAATGTATAAAGTAAATAAAAATAATTTATGATGCATTTGCAGATGCATCAGTTTTAAAAGTGGTCATAAATCTGCTACCTTATCAGGTTGTGGAAGTTTTGAAATGTATGCAGATGACAAATAAATAATTAGAAAGCTAGAAACATGTATTGGTTTAACATTTTCTTTTGATTAAATGATTTGCATTTTTTGCTTTTCTTTTTACTTTTGCTTTTCCTTATTTAACTTGCTTTAATCTCAGTAATATGTAGAAATAATTCATGCAAAATGTCTACCTGTATATTTCCCCCATTACATCCACAACATACGTATGGTTTTCAGGTCAGTTTTCTCTGTGACGCATGAACTGAAAAAGAAAAAAAGAAAATCAACATACTACCTTTACTATGGTAATAAGTTTGTTTCTGTTTGTTCTTTTCACTTTCTTGTTTATGCTTTTTGAACTCGTAGGTTCTCAACATTGTACACACACAACACTGAGAGACAGCAGCAGTGGCCAAAGCACAGCGAGGTCAGAGGGTGAAATCCACGGCGTTAGTGGGAAAACCTGTAAAAGGAAAGTAAACTATAGTTTTTCATCATATTCTGTCACATAGGTTTGTAACAGGCTCATGTACTGAGGATGTAACCCACACCCTCAATAAATGTTCTATATTTTTATCCTGTCCTGTCGTCTTTTCTTTTTCCTATTCTCTCTTTCTTTTGATCACCACTTGTAAAGACATATTCATAAAAAACGGAAATTAATTTTGTGTTAGTTAATTCTGGAAACTGTGAATGAGCCCTGATCACACTGATTATAAGAGCATTAATGCATTCAAAGGACAAAATGTCGTAATGTCACATTATGTTGGCCAAACATTCATACACACACTCTGAGTCTTTTAAACTCTACACATGTAAGTCTTTCAATTACTGCATACACACCTCAAATTTATAGAAAAATTAATTAAAAAAAAGTTTGGATGTAATGTTTGGTCATTCGTCAGAGATGCAAACAATCAAACCCATCGTTAATCTTATACCTGCTTTGATCAGCTCTGGCTTCACCCATGCTGACGAGCCGACAGTGAACTCTTCCCCCAGCTGTGGTTGAGTGGTCCAGCACCTCACAAAGTCAGAGGCTGAGGGCTGATGAGTGACAAAAACATCATTTAAAAATCATCATCTAAACCCCCCTCTTTGCTGCAGTTTCCCCTTCATGGTGTCTTTTTAATCATTTTACCTGCTTATGACAATTACAAAAAAGGCAGTCTTTGTCTGCAGGTTTTTCTTTTTTAGTGTGAGGGTTGTGGTGATGACAAGGTAAATAGAAAGTGACATTTACAGCTTTAAGTCAAAAGGATACTAAATGTGTAAATTTGTTAAGGGCAGGGTTTTTTTTTTTTTTTTACATGTTTTTACAGTGTTATCTAACATACACATTTATGCTTAAACTGTTAACTGGAAGATACTTTGGGAAGTGTTTGGACAGTTATTAATAACATAGGAAAGATATATTACAGGGAAATGATGCTTATAAATATATAAACATAAAAAGACTTTATCTATTACCTTTTATGTAATAGTATCACTGTTTCCTTACAACAGCAAAGCTCCGTGTACCGTATTAATGTGCAGCTGTGTTATGGTGTTGCAATATAGAAGTGTGTGTATCTTGATTTTTAGACAACATATTTTTTTAGAACTATTTCCAAACTGCAGTCTTAAAAAATTAACACAAGGACATCACCTCATCAGAAAAACTTTTGAACGTGTTCAAGAGCTTCGTATCAGACAGAAATGTATTATGCAAACGTCGCTAAGTGGGATCATGTTCATGCAGAAATGCTCATCAAGTATCACAGAAATCTATCCTAAAATTTGCAGGCAAAAAATGCATTTCCATTAATGATCATTTTTTAAAAGCATTAATCATATTTATTGAACTAGAATACATCAAATACACATGTGCAGCTGCAATATAGCATTTATTAAACCATGAAACATGTTTGAAAATCTGTCTTTTTGTCCGTCTATTCCACATCATAGAACATGGATCAAAAACCAAGAGCATGCTCTAAATGTGCATTCCTGTTTTGAGATTTGCGTGTTTGTAAAGACTTCTGCTTTACAATTTGACCACCTTCATGTATTTTTCAAAATGACTTTCTTCTTGTTTTGAAATTTGACTCATTTCAAGTTTTTAATGTAATTTTGTTTAAATGTGTAAAATAAGAATGCATAATATTGAAAACTTAAATAAACAGTTGTTTTGAAGGCACATATCTGTGTTTATGTTTATGTTGCTGAATTTAGTCATTTTTCTCTAATTATGAGTGAATATCCAACATTATATGATTCAACACAAATTCTCTAAACCATTATTCACAACAGATTTTAGTCATAATAAAAAAAGTGTGTGTAATCAGATTTGTGTATTTGTTTTACTTCTTATCAGTCTTTATAGAATATATATATATATATATATATATATATTTACAATTTTAATGTTTTGCTGTTAAGTTGTATGTTTAAATTATTATGAAAGTTGGAGATGATGAAATCTGAGGTATGTGTGTGTGTTTGCTGAATCTTATGAATGAAATAAAAACTATACACCACTAAAAGTGTACTGTTTTCTTATAAAATCCACAAAAGATAATATAAAAGAAGATGCTGTTATCGTCAAAAATATGGAGTTGAATTGTGTGTGTAAAATCCAAATACTTTTTTTATATGGAAATAATAAACAATCTAAAATGTTTAGTATAAAACTATTTCCTTTTTATTCAGTGATGCAACAGTTTAATTTCTCCTTGTTCACGTCACTTAAATGTGCAAACAATACAAAGAAGATTCTCACAGTTTCGGTCAGTCACTGGTTCATTTGGGTTCAAAAAGGTCCTTTAATTTAGTTTTCATTCAGGCTGCTTTACTAGACTAAAGCTTACAGTTTAGGATCCTGTTTACAATTGCTGCATTTCTATTTTTAGATGCATTGCGCTTATGTAACATTCACACTAACATTATGGACCACTGCTGTCTGCTCCACTTGACTGACTGTGTACTGCTTATGTCTGTATGTGTCTTTACAATTAGTTAGACTGAGTTGTATTGTTTTTCTATTAATCAAAATAAATGAAATGGAGAGAAAGAAAAACATGGTCATAGAATTTTGATATCTATCACAAATGTAGTCAGAAAAATGTTTAATTCAAATGCACAGTCCTACAAGGGGTTCAATATAGAGTTCTTTTAAAGGGTTTAAAGGGTGTCTGAACCTCCCTGCAAGGTTTGTATTCATTTCAAGCAATTCTTTAGAGTGGAAACTTATTTGTAAGCAAAGACCTTTTGCATTATTGTTTGCATCTATTATGATTTCTAAAGCAAAGACATTACAGCATTTCACAGAAAGTAAATTTTACAGTTAATGCCGCATTTTCCATAAAAGCTAAAAAATACATAAAGGATTATCAGCCTAAAGGTGAGACAAAATCTGCTATCTTAATCTCAATTCAGAATCCACCAAAACACACAATAAATGGAAAGCTCTCAGTTTGGTTTAAAGAAAACTTCAAAACAGTCATAAAAAACTGAGAAACCATCATGTCCAGTTTGTGGAACAGATGTACAGCTGTTATGTAATAAAGAAAACATAACTGTAAAAATATACATGGAAAAAGTCCTGGTCCTGACAAGGACAATCATAAAATTTACATGAAAAAATTGACATATTTAAGAAATAAACATCCTATTTAGAAAACTCTTTTGGTGTTGAAGCTAAGTCAAAAATAATTTATTTGTGTTCTTATTTATTTATTAAACTGCAACATATGATAACACATTACATGTACACATGTGATAGATAGAAACCAATAAAACAATAACGTAAGAAACATGGAGGATAAAGTTGGATGTCTAGGTTTATGCTCATCACATCACAAATGTATTGTGAATGTAGTTCTCTGCTCATCCAGAGAGCAATATACTGTCTTTCTGATAGAGTAACAAATATAATATAATATAATATAATATAAAGTAAGTAAGTAAATGTTTATTTATAAAGCACCTTTCAAGCTAAAAATCACAAAGTGCTTAACAATAAAACAGAACACAAAATAACAATAACACAGGGAAGATAAAAACAAATAAAACTAAGTAAAAGCAAGTTTTAAAAGATGTGTTTTAGCTGCTTTTTAAAAGAGGTTACGGAGCCCACAGATCGCAGGCTGAGAGGAAGGGAGTTTCAGAGGAAAGGAGCCACTGCTGCAAAGCCTCTGTCACCTTTGGTTTTCAGCCATGTTGGCTTAACAACCAGCAGACCTTGATCACTTGATCTCAGGGACCTGCTGGGAATAATATAATATAATCAAATATAATATAATATAATATAATATAATATAATATAATACAGCTAAGCTGTTCAGCTGTTATCTTTTCCTCAGTATTTATTTATTTCTGTTTTTTGCTACTTTTACTTTTTTTTTTTTTGGATGTGTATGTTATTGTTTTACCTCCACTATTTCCAACAGTAATGATGTTGAGGTATTAGGAGAACTTTTAATTAAAAAGTAGCACCCTTTTAGATCCTTAACATATGATTTGATGGTTAGTGTGAGGGATAAAAGAGCAAATTATGTCTGGATAAAATGTGGTTTTGGTTAGACTTTAGGTAAGTGAATTATGAATAAGAAAGAAATAACTTGCAACTTTATAGGATTAATAAGTGTTTAGATAAAGGGTATTTCATCCTTAAACCATCGTCAACTGCATAATGTTTTGTGTTTTATCATTTTTGTGGAGCAATATCTTGTATTAGCCATGTGATGGATTTAAACAGCTCTTTTTGGGGTTAATTAAAGAATTCAAATCTCTAGCAATAGTTATTTTGAGTGGGTCAATTAAAGAAAGGGATAAGTCATCATTTTTGGGGCCATAAATATTAGCAAGTGTACGTGCTGGTTGATGGATACCTTTATTTTATTAGGCTTCATCTGGTGTCAAGGTCTGTAATGAATGTGCTGTGAACTATTGAGATATTCCTCCCTTTATTTATTGGCGTACTGACATCTCTTTGTTTGCTGTAATGTGTTGTTTTAAACATAAAATCTTAGAAAATCATATAACATTTCTGTCGATAAAATTTCTGTAATCGTGACAAAGCTGATGTTCACCGGTAGGTGATGATAAAGCTGTGGTTTGCTGCATTGTTGCTATGAGACGCACGAAGATAAACGAAGAAGAAAATCAGCCTATCACCATTAGCCAAACTCTGATGCGGAAGTGTCTGACACAGGAGTCCGAGCACTGGCTGGCGCATGCATTTGCACTTTGTACAGCTGTTAATCTAGCGATTATAAGTCCAGGTTTTAGTGTAACATCTCACAGACCGTGCTGTCTGCCGTGCAACTATGTCTTCTAGTGGAGAAGCTGTTTTGCGGGTCGTTGAGACGCCGCTGTTCTGGCTTGGTGCTCTGACCGCGGCCTGGCTGTCCGTCTGCTCCGTGTGCCGGCTGCTGTCCGGGATCAGGGTGTGGGTGCTGGGCAACGGAAAACTCATGTCCCCAAACAAATTGGGGAAGTGGGCAGGTGAGGAAATGATCAACGACACTTCAAGAATGATTTTTAATTCCGAAAGATGATCTAAACAATAACATAAAAACAATACCAGACTAATTTCACGACAGAAATTAAAGTTATTGAACATTCACGTAAGTAGCAAAGATGGTTTGTGGAATTCGCCCCTTTTTTTTAGTGAGTTTATGTGCAATCTGAAGTTAATAAAACTGTATTTGAATTGAATGAAAAATGAAAGGAAACAAACTCCTCTGTCCCGTAGCCTAACAATATCAAGCCATTTCCCCCATTTGATTCCCAAATATTAATTGGTTAATTAGAAAGAGAGAGAAAAAGGGTAAACGTCAAACATATACTGGTTCAAATCTTTAAAAGGTCATACTTGTTTGTATAACAAAATGAAAACATGATTTTATTAGGTTCTTTAGTACTGTAATAGTTCAGAAACAGTCTGAAATACATCATGTGTTTGGCAACTATAAACCCCAAAACTAAAGAAACAAACATAAAAAAATAAAGAAATGATCTAAAAATATTTTAACACCGCAGTCATTGCTGGCCAAACAGGTAAAACTGTCAATTATAGCATTTAAAATCAGATCTTTCCGCTTCCAGTTTCTTTTAAAGTTGCTTAAACTCACTTCATGAGACCAACATTTGGAGATTTAGGTATTTTTGCTGCTGATTCTGATCGTAAGCAAGAACAAGTGTTTAATTTTCCTCAGTTCATCACTTTTGTGAGGGATAGATGGAATAAATCTACCAAACAAAAACAATGTTTTGCTATATTGGTTTGGAGGATTCTGTAGTTATCAGATGGAGAACTGGCATTGAAAGTGAAAACATAGCATTGGTGGAGTTTACAGGAAAGACAAAGCAGTCTATTCAGCCAGAGCAGACAAAATGCAGCTGCAGATGTGTGACGATTTTAAGGTTTCTGAAGAAACTCTGTTCTCCATGATAGACCGTATCTGTTGTGTGTAAGATCAGCATTTTGAAGACGGGTGCATAGCTCTTGACAGTAATATGCTGAACTGATGAAATATATAGACACAAGTAAGAAAAGAACACTGCATATGATTTAAATGCACATATCTGTGACAATCTCAAACATGCTGAGTTGTGAAATTAAAGATTGCATCAGGCTGCACTTGTATGCAAACTGAGTGACCACAGTGTTTCACAGACATATTTTCATCTCACAGTTAAATTTCAAATCTCCTACATCCCATAATGCTCCAGCTCGTGCATATGGCATAAATGCCTTCTTTGCTTTAGCAAACAGAAAGCTATACTTGACTTTTTGGTACTTTAAAGAAGAAGAATAGGGAGGAAGTTATCAGTCTTTTGTCATTGGTTGTAAACTGTAGTAAAGCTTGCGACTGGATTATGGTTCGAGGAGATTATCAAATCAGATTGAATGCTGTCCATCTGTTCACCCCGCTCACTGACTGAACCTTGACTTTACTTGATATTGCTTAATATTTGCAAGTCTGGAGCTCAAAGTTCATATTTCCACATAAAGTTTTGGACTGCAGGTACTTAAGCCGTTATAAGAAAATAGGATTTGTGTATAGATAAACTGTTAATGTTACACTGCATTCTGGGTAGATTGGTGGAAATCTAAAATCGAAAGCAAAGTAATTAGTTATACTGTGGAACCAATTTGATCTAGGCAGCAATGGGTAAATGCAGGAGGGAGGTTAAATTACATATTAAACAATAAGTAGTCTCTTTCAACCTGTGCCATCACAGTCACATCCGTCTGGATGAAAAAGCCAAATGTTTTGAGGTTGGGAGCTGAAGTTCCTTTTAATCTTTTTTTTTTTTTTTTTTTTTTTTTTTTCCTCCCTCTCTGTGTAGCTAAAATTAGAAACACATCACAATAGGGTGGAGGTGTTATTTTTGGATCACAGATGCAAAATGGTTCAGAATATGCAGCGAGGCAAAATCAGCCCGTTAGCCTCAGCTGCTACTTTCATTCACAAACTTAGCCTCAGTGAAGTGGACTGGATTGAGAGGACAGCCTGATTATACAACAGGAGCAGAGCTATTCATAAATGAGGCTCACATGAGAAGCAGTATCCTAGGGATTCTGGTTCAGTGGTGCCCATATCTCATGGATGTGTGTATGAGAGAAAAAGGTGTGTGTCTTTGAGTATGCTAAGTAAGCGAGAGCAGCTTTTGTACTTCACAGAGAACCATTGTAGTGTTCTAATGAAATATGGTCTTTAAACAAAGGCTCAGTCATTAATGTTACTTTAATGCATTTAAAAGGTTATTATTAATCAAATAATGTAAAGCGTGATATTTAGCTACTTCTCTGCTCCACGTTAATGATTATGTTAGAAGCCTGACCAATATATCTGTCAAGAAACAGGAAAAGTTTGGGCATTTTGACAAACAGAAAAAGCAGTGATTGATATGCCACACTAGAGTGCTGTAAAATTTGGGTGTATTTTGCAGATTTTGAAGCGTAAAAAGTTCCATTTAAATGGAACTAAGTGGAGCTGCATTAAAAAGAAAAGTGAATGGTGTATTTTACCAATGAAGAGTGCTGCTTTGATAAAGAAATGTTGTGACTTATGGCACAGTTAGCCTTCCCTATAGTATCACTTAATCACAAACATCTAGATCTACTTTGACTTCTGTCTTTTCCAATGTAGGGCAAAGTTGAGGCTCCAACACAACCAAGAGCAGCTTGCAACTTGGATTGCTCCACACATTCCTGCCCCCATATGGCAGCAGGATGCTATAGCATGCAGGGGAATGTTTGTGAAGCCCCAATACAGAGAGGCTACACTTGCAGAAATATTTTCAAAACATAAAGGAGAGATATTTGAGGACAGCAGAGAGGAGACAAAAGCATTGATATGGTTATATTGTCTCATAGGAAGTAGTTGTTTGCTGCTCTATTAAGGTTTTAAAATATTTTAATAAAATATTTAAAATATTGGTTTTTACTTTGGGGTTTAAACATCATGCTTGCCCTTGTGAGATTAATATTAATGTGTCAGAACTACTGATAAATATGTTCCATTAGATAAATTCTTTAGTGTCAAGATGACCAGACTATCAGGTATTAGAGCAGAATAACTTCTTCTAACAGTGTTGGTTGTTGTTGGCCTTTTAAAAACATCTGCTCCTCTGCTGACCCTTTCATGACCCACCCCTGCCATGAAAAGAAATTCATCCTCATCTGTCTCCTGGAAGATTCATCAAAGCAGGATATGTTTTTGTATTCAGTAGAGTCTGTACTCATTGCAGCCACAGGTTATTGTTCTTGGCTGAGTTAAGAGAGAGAAATTACCTCCATTATTGCAGTATTTCTGGTGCTTCAGCTAGTCAAAACATACATGCATGTAGAACAATAGGCACCTCTGGCCAGGCAAAATGGCTGATGGTCAGATGTGGAGGAATGCAATAAAATTTCTAATAGACATATGGTCAACCTGAGACCAGAAGGATTTGATGCAGCTCTCCGTTTTGCTCTGTGTTGGAAACAGGAGTTGTCCTGCATTAGCCAATTGATGAGCAAGTTTTCTTTATTGTTTTGTCTGTTACAACAAAAGTTAGATCAATTTGCATGTTTCCATTAGGAGAGTAGAAGTCAAGTTCTCACACAGGGGAAAAAGATGTATCAATAATTTTCTAATGGCACGTAAACCGTGATCTAATTGAATCGTGATATAAATTGTAATCCGTAGGATTTTGTGGACTGCACTGCTCGATGATGTTCCAGAGAAAGACTTTATTTTCCTGTTGCAGTGTTACATGTCACATTAGATTAGGCCTTTATATTGGTTCTCTATAATTTGCAAGATTTTTTTTTATTTATTTTTTATTTTTTTAATTACAGTGGTCCCTCTTTAATCCCGGCAATTACGTTCTAAGAATAACCCGCAATAGGTGAAATCTGCAAAGTAGTCAGCTTTATTTTTTACATTTATGATAGATGTTTTAAGGCCGTAAAACCCCTCACTGCACACTTTATACACTTCTCAGACAGGCATTAACATTTTCACACTTTTCTTTCCCCTCAAAGTTCAAACCTTTCTAGAAAAGTAAGTCCAGTATTATAGAATGAAACCGCAGGACCCAGAACACAATGTGCTGTAAAAAGCATGCAAAATTGCACAAAAAAAACCCCCAAAAATCTGCGAAACAGCGAGGCCGCGAAAGGTGAACCACGTCATAGCGATGGACCACTGTACTTCAAGTAATAAAGCTCCCATCCTCTTTTCACTTCTTAACGTCAGTGGTCAGAAATCAATTCTTTAAATGTCCTGTTTTGCATGATCTGATATAAAATAAAGGTGAAGTTCTTATATATTTAGAAAGATGAAGTGCCCCCTGTACTAGTAATCAAATTTAGGTGTCTCAGTTAATTTGCTCTGTCTGTAAATCAACTGCTTGCTTAAGCTAGAAGTCAGTTTCTCGACCAGTCTCTGTCAGCACTGCCTCAAAATACCTGAAAAGATGCTTTTTGCCTCTTAACAAATACCTAAGTTTAGTTGATGGCAATGAAGGCCCAAAGGACTGAAATGTCATGTTGATAATGAGAGTTCACGTGCACATAGTATCATCAGGACACCTAGCCAGTCTGACCTAGTTTTTCAGGAAAGAACAGCAGTTCCCAAAATAGACCTTGTTATGTTTGAGTGAAGGGAACATGCACTCAGCTGTAAATTCTTCATTTTTTTCCCTGTTGTGACTACAAAGCAGTTCATTCTTAAAATGGTTAAAAATAACCCAGCTCATCATTCTGCCTGCAGACCCTCCCGTACCCCTCCCCACCCCCACCCCATCCTCTTTCTTGTTCTCTTTGTGCTATTTTTAGTTGCCCCCAGGATCCCCCATGTTCATGTTTGTCATTTTCTCTCCTCTTTTCCTCCTCCACTCTCTTGTGTTTGGCTCTGCTGAAGCCCTAGAGGATGCTTGGCATCTCTGCATCATCTGCACTCAAGAAAATCACACAAAGAAGAGATGGGCACGGTAAAAGGGAAGATGAGCAGATGAATAAGAGGGAGAAGGGAAGACATTATCAGAACAACAAAATATTTGCCTAAAATAAACCTTATTATCACTGCAGGTATATTTCTGTTGGACCTCATGGCTTGCACAAATAGCATTTCATGAAACCAGAAGTAATTGTAGTGGTATTATAAATTGATTTTTACGTTGCAGCAAATAAGATTCACATTTATTGTGCAGCTAAAACTAGAGCAGCTGCCTGTGTTGATATTGTGTTGTTTTGTGCACTGTTACTAGGCAGTAACAAACAACCAAGGAAATCTGGGGATGTAATTGATTGTCCTGCAAAAGTCTGCAGTTGTTTTGTTCCAGCAGCCCTACATGGATTTAAAGTACTGTGTAAATCATAGATGCTACCAAGCCTTGCAGTGGGACACGTGGGATTTTATTTGATAGTGCATGAATAGATACTGAAATAAATGTGTATGACATTTATTATTTCCATATGGAAATCCTGAAATAGTGTAAACAGACTGAAAATTACACAACTCTTACAGATCAATGTTCTACTGAGAAACCTGCAATGGAAGAGATGGAATGTTTCTAAGACCAAAACATTTCCAACCTCCAACAACTCCCAACTGCTGCTACTTCATCTGATATCCACATCCTGACGTTTGCATATAAGAGATTGAAATGAAGGTTGTAAATAAATTTTAGAGCTAAAAATATTAGATAAAAAGAAAAAAGAAAAAAAAGATCTATTTTTCTGTTATCAACACATTAAAATTTATTACAGGATTTATTTTAGAGCTAAATGCATATTTATTCATTTTAAAGGGATATTCAGGGGTTTAGTTGTGATTTGCTATATGAGGGTTCTGATTGATGGAGGTTGGGGGGATCTCATCTAAGATTTAGACTGACATTACCCAGCAGGACTTTTATTTTCTTAATTGTTAAAATATTGTTGTAATTACTCAGAACCAAAAATAATGAGAGATTTTTAAGATTACATGATGGATTTGCTAGCTTATGGAGTTGCTAGGCCCAGTTTAACCCCTGTCATATTTATGTAAATATTTATATATGTCATATTGACAAAATTCATTCCATAAAAATGTGCTGTATTAGACTCTCATTAGTATTTTTATCATTTTAACCAGCTTATTTTTGATACTGAAGTTAAATTTTACTGTCCATTTATATAGAGATTGTGTGTAAAAGCCCTGAGAGTAGATCTAAGGCTGGACACCTCAGTGCATCGAACCACAAAAATATGTTCTCCCTTAACTAGCAAACATGTACAAACATTTCCTCCTTAAATGCACTTCACTCCCTCAAGTATATTTAAGCCACAGTGGAAAAGAAAAGGCACTGAATACCATCAAATAACAGCAAGATAAAAAAAAGAGTTTACACAAGCACCACATGAGTGTCCCTCTTTAAGCAGGTTACACAAGGACATAACGCAACACTCCCACTTTCCATTCACTTTTTGTTATATTTAGCCAGAGGTGTGATGAATGGTTCCTTTTGAAAGATGGGTGTTGCTAAAAATAGCCCCCCCTGATGCTGCTGTTTGTGCCAGGCAGTTCCAGGGCATCAGCTCGCTCTGCTGCCACCGATGACAGAGAGGACCTCGTTCCCTCGTCTCTTTGTCCTCCACCACCTCAGCTGCTTTCACCTCGCCTTGCAGCACATTTGCCTGCAACAACACTCAGCTCCTTACCTCATTCATTGTATTTTTCTAAAGATTTTTGAGCCATTATTTGCCCGTCATTCATGTTTTTACACAGCATTTGGGAGAGGTCAGAGAAGTTCCTGTAGGTGGCACTCTTTGTCTGCTCATCTGTGGTGCTGAGGACAGTCCAGTTTTTCTGCTCTGTTGTGGATTTGCTTGGTGCTTTATCATTGGTTTTGAATTAGGAAAGGAGCAGAAAAAAAATACTCATTAGTTTAGCATGGACCAGTTGAGACATTACGATCCATGTCTTTAAGATTTAAAATAATTTTTTCTGCTCAGACATGTTTTTGTAGCTGTTCAAGGTAACAGCCGTTCACGGCTGCAGTGTGTCTGATAGTGAATGTGTTGTGCTAATTTTTCATTTAGCAGGATAAGCAACTAGATGTTTCCTAATTTTGGGTTGGGTTCACACTGATGATGGGGTTTCATTGCTTTGGAAAGAAGAACCGTGGTGTTACTCTACAATAATTTTAGTTACCTCGCTTCTCCCCTTACAGTTTGAGGAAGACCACTTCCTGTTTGAACATGGCAGTGACCTCGTTAGTTAATTGGTCTGAGAAGAAGTGGATTTCCCTAACCTTGGAACCAGATGGTTCTAAGGTTAGGGAAAGCCAATTCATTTGCTGTAACAGGATTTATCTGATCATTGTATGATCCAAAAATATTCCTCCGTTGGCTTCACTGAGACTGAGGCAATCAGAGCATTTGTATAATTTGGGGGACTTTTGAGTCAGTAAGACTATACCGAGGCCTGTTGATGAGGTGTTTTGTTTCTGACTATGTCAGTGGTTTGTGGGTTTGGCCATTAAAGCATAGGTTTTGTCACTTTGTTGGAGGTGAACTCGACCTGCCAGTCCCCAGTTATGAGCCTCAAAACATCATCTGTGGGATAAATTGAAATGCTGACAATAAGCCAGACCTGATTACCCAGCATCAGTGCCCTGCCTCACTGATGATTTTGTGGTTGAACTGGAGTAAACCCTTCATCCAAGTTCCACGTTCTGGTTGAAAAATCTTGCCAAAGTACAGAAGGCTGTTACAGTATTTGATTAGGATCATAATTTGGTCCTGCAAATCAGATCCAGCAATGACTGTGAGGTATATTAACCTCTTTAACCACACAGCCAGACTTTTTTTCTCCCTTCAGTAGCAATCATTATTGATTAGGGATCTCTGTATATTCTGTATTTCTGCTCCTGTTTCTTTTTTCAAATGACAAGACAATTTCTACTTGTATTCTAATGATTCCTCATTAACTTTATTTATTTCCTTCCCACCCTTCCATTTCAGTTGTGACAGGAGCCACAGACGGGATCGGCAAAGCTTATGCGGAGGAGGTCAGAGTCCTTTTGAAATGTCCAAACTCATAAGCTTTTGCTTGAAAATATTTTTTTGTGTGTATTGTTTGTTTTTTCAGTCTGGATACTAAAGTTTGTTTTTTGTAATTGTAAAGACAATTCATGATCATATTTCCACTAACTGAGCATTTTGTTTTCATTCACTGAACTTTGCAAAGCCCCGATTCATGAAGCAGCAGTTAATAAATCTAAAATTTAGAAGTTTACTAAGCTAAAATTGCAGTGACAAATTAAAAATTTTATATGCACATTCTGTGCATAAAATGTTCTTAAGTATGCCTTAATGAATAATTTTATACTTGATAAATTTACATTAGTTTAAATCTACTTTCAGCTGCATGATGCTTAATAAAACATCCTGCCAGTGGCAGACTGATCATCTCAAGTTTCTCATGTTTTTTTTATGTGTGTATGTGCAGCTTGCTCGCAGAGGTTTTTCCATCGTCCTGATCAGCCGCTCTCAGGAGAAACTTGATGACGTATCTAAGGCAATTGGTGAGAGAGCCGCATGTTTGTTTTTATTTATTTTCTGTTAAACATGTCACATCACTAAACACTACAGAAGGTGGTGGAGTGTTTTTCCATTAACCTAGTAGCCATGCTAATCCCTCATCTTTAAATCAAGGGAAATCAACAGTGCCAGTGGTTCAAAGGCGCAAGACTAATATAATTCATGTTTTAAGCAAGATAGCTGCTGAGATGCGGTTCAGTCTTAAAGATTTGTGCAGCTGTACTCCCTCATTTATCCTGAGCCATAAGTATTCATAGTCCAAAGGGACTAATTGACAAGCCACTAAATAATATATCACTGAGAACGTGTTTTGCACATATGATCCTTGAGTGAGTTCAGATACAGCAGAGCCCATTTGATTACGAGGATGTAAAACCTCTTCTGGAGCTAGAAGTGAATCCGTACAGTCAAATAGATATTCCTCTCAAGGGGATGTTCTCGCTAACGGTCATTTCAAAGTTTGATCAATATTTTCTTTGCTCTGCTCTTCCCTTTTTATGTTACTATTATACAGACCTGTGGTCATAAATAAATGGCTTATATAAGTAAATTGTGACTTGGGTGGCTGGTGCCTGGCAAGACCAACAAGGCCGTTGTCCCTGTCCCCCAAGGCCTGTTCTTCATGTCCATGAGGGCTCTGGTTAGGGCTTTCCTCTCTTGTTTTGTGGGTGGGTGGGTGCTTGTCCCTGAAGTGGTCTCCCTAAGTTCCACACTCCACAGTGACATTTTATTGTCTGGGTATTGGGACCCTCTTTGTCTACTTCTGTTCCTTAAGTAGACAAGTGTGATCAAGAAAATACAACCACCCACCCACACACACTCAAATTCACTAACATGCATTTTTATACAGTTACTGTGCTGCCCTACAGGTTTAATCTCCAATTGCTACAGTTATGTTTTCATATAGTTGTTGCTGGTGTTTGTTGTTCATGTTTGTCCTCCTGTAGGTGCTCCTGATGATTCTCCGTATTGTTTTCTTACAGACTGTAGGATGTTTTATTCACAGGCATAGCAACTGAGGCCTGTACTATGAAGCAGGATCAACATACCTGGGATATGTCTCCGTTACCTAGGTTGACCTAACCAGACATTTGCAATCCTGATAAGCGGTACTACGAAGCTAGTTATCAACTCGATATAATAAACCAGGGTTTTCCATCTTGATTAGTGCACGCTCACATAAAAGGAGTGGTGTTTGCAGCATCTGACCAATCGCAAACATAGAGCAGCATACTTAGGAAGAATTCAAACACATAATCCAGGTCAACAGCAACACTGCTGTCGCAGCAACAGCCAAGAAGGAATGCTGGCAGAAAACTGACGACTCTGTCAATGCATAAATTTGTGGAAATATACAATATTAATTTATGGGACAAAACAAACTCAATGATCACTCAATTTCACTTTATTATTTCTTCATTAAAAGGATGCGTCTATCCCTAACGACTATTTCCTAAACACTCCTCTCATGATCTGTGCATCAAGGTGGACAGTATCTTCTAAATATGGGCAGGACATTTCCCAAGCGAACTGATTGGTAGGAAATGGTGCTTTTATACTCATTGATCCAGAACGTGACCTGTTCCCGAGCAGGTTAGCCATTCCAAGGTAAGTTGTCATGGTGATTTACCATGGTAAGAAGTGACCAGCATCATAGTATGGAAAACCCCGGGTTAACTCCGAAGTTACCTCGATAAGAGAAAATCCAGCTTTGTAGTACAGGACTCTGGTTGTATGGGTTTTGATTGTACAGTTGTTCTTGTTTTCTGTCCTCCTTTTTTTTATTTTTATTTTTTTTTATGTTTGTGTCCTTTTTTTTCTCTTCACTCTCCATTTTCTCTTCTGTTTACTCTTCCCTCTGTTGGTTTCCCCTGTCAGGTTCATAGTTTATATGTAATTCAGCAATTACCAAATTTAAAAAAAAATATATGTTTTTGTAAAAGGGAAATCACATTCATATCAATAAAACTCCCCCTTTGACACAGCATAATTCTGCTAGCCGGACAGGGTGTTAGAAAATGTTATCATTTACTGCTTTTCATATATATATATGCACAAGATTAAAACATGTTTGTGCCCTCAGCCAGCAAATGTGGTGTGGAGACCAAAACCATTGCTGCGGACTTCAGTGCTGTAGATATTTATTCCAAGATTGAGGACGGACTTGCAGGACTAGAGGTTGGAGTGTTGGGTAAGACTGCAGCATTTGCTGAGGCCACTTGATTGAATCTAGAGTTTCAGTGTTCACGAGTTTTGCATAAATTCATGAAAGTTAATTTATCTGCCTTTTGCTGCCCCCCTAAGACTGAAAGAAGAATTACACCTTGAATTTTTATCTTCTTCTTTTCCTCTCCTGCTTTTATTATTTTTTTTTAGTTGTTGTGTCTTAAAGTTCATTGTACTTTTTTGTTTGTGCTTTTTTATAGTAAACAATGTTGGAACCTCCTACTCTTACCCTGAGTTCTTCCTCAATGTTCCCAATCTGGAAACTGTAAGTTCAAGGTTTTAGGATTGTTGTGTTAAACACATTTTAAATATATGAGTTAATTTAAAAGATATCATGTTTGGAAGCATTTTACAGGATTATGCTGAATAAACAGCTGCAATGACATGTTGCACAGCATATACAGCCCCCTATGTGCCACACTTTATCGGATTTTAGTTAATCATCTTTACATCATGAGCATCTGATTTCAGCTGTAATGCTTTAAGCAGTCCAGGTTAGCTCGATCTAAGCCCCTTCAGCATAGATCAATATGCTGTAAGTGGACTGCTTTTGTCTGCTTTCATTATGTGCCTGTTAAACTGTTGAATTAAAGGAAAAAACCTTAAAGTGCCAGATCCGTATTCATTAAATCATTCAGGTTTGTAAGCTGTACAGTCAGTAATGTCTGTAATGCAGCCATGTTGTTCCTGAAAAGGGAGTTTAACTAAAATGCTGCATTATCTCAGTAAACCTTTGGTACTTTAAGCACAAAAACTGACTGAATTGTCTTCCTTTGCAAAGGATACAATACATTATATACACACATACAATACATATTTACACACATAAGTAGAAAGTTTGACCACCTGCAGTGATGCTCTTGTTCTTGTTTCAGTTCATCGACACAATGATCAACATTAATATAACATCAGTGTGCCAGGTGAGTGTTGCACCATTCATGTAATTAAAGCTTTTTGAGCATATTAATTAAAAATGACTAAAAATACGAGTGTATCAGAAGTGCAGAAAATAATCTTGATTCCATACGTTTTTCTTCCAAGGTGATATTTTAATCTTTTTGCCATAATTACAGCCTCAACTCTGCGTGGAAGGATGGATAAATTTGCTTTTGACTCGAGGGTGCTGCATTTTATTTTTCCTCCACATTTTGTTGAAAAACACTCAAGTTCAAAGGAATGAGAAATGTCAAAGCCCAGGGGCTGTTTTAAAGTATTCTAAGGTGCTCTTACGCAAGTCTGTTTGGAGACCCGCAGCAAGGATGATCATAAATGCCCGGCTCAGTCTGAGTCTGCGCTCGATGGACACTGTAAACTTTGATTTATGTGTTCATCATGTGACTCCATGTGGTGTCTGGGCTGCCTTTGAATAATTAAGTTTGTATAAGTGGATTCAAGTGGCTGAGATAGTTTGTGATCCACTGACTCTCAGTTCTGTGAAAACACACATACAGTGATGTAAAGTTCATTAAGTTACTTCTGTCCTACTTCTCCATGTTGAGCACTTCCCCCCTGAGCAGCAGCTAAGGACCGCCTACTCTCTTAACACTTAATTTATGTTATTCAATATTTCTTTAAATGGCTCCATTTGCTAACGTTAACATTTCCTCTCTCTCGTTGTCTTGCTTCTGTGGCCACCTCTTCACACATCTCCCACACACATCCCTGTTTACAAATATGGGCGCTCACTTCCACTCAAAACCTACGAGCTATAACCTTTTTCTTTTTAAAATCTGCCTAAATCTTCAATCCTGCATCTCTAACTTAATTTTTCATTGCTTTTTCCAGATGACACGTCTTGTTTTACCTCGAATGGTCGAGAGGTGAGTTTGTGAGAAAAACTGTTTTATCTCAAACACGACAAATGCCTGTTAATGTTTATTTGTAAGAATATAAAGTTTTTTAAAAATACAAGAAAACGGTAAGTGAAATTTTTTTAGGCTTCACAAACATTTTGTTCCAGATGATTCGGCCTCTGAAAAACTAGAAGATCTATTTTACTTGGAAGTTTAGTTTATAAAATGCTGATTAAAGCCTGTCAACACCAGATCAGTCTGTTGTTGTTCCATAGTAATCTGGAGCTCTAAATTGTCGTGTTTGTGGTGACATTCTTACACCGACGCACCGCTACCTTCAGCATCAACTAGAATTAAATGGTTTGAGAGACACGACTGAGGACACTGCTAAACTATAAGAAGGCCACAGCAACCAGGTACATGCTGACTGTGGCATCATAAACACATCAACAGTGCTTTCTCTTGCTACCAAAAAGAGAGTGGCAATAGTTCTGCACCAGAAGTTTTAATGTAATTTGTCTACAAGCTTCAAATTGCTCTGTGCACAGATCAGATGCAGCATGTTGCTGCTCGACATTGAAGTTGAAGGATTCAGAGGTGTGACTGATGAAATAAGAAAGGGTGAATATTCTGAAATGAATGAGGGGGAAAATGTATTCATTGTGACACATTAATCTTCATTTACAGAGCTTCAGATTTGGATGTCATTAGAACTGAGAACAGTGCATTAACTGAATACCTTATTTATATATGTGTATATTATTTTTTTTTCCAATATCTGAAATTAATGTCAGTGTAATTGTGTGTGTTCTAAGTGTGATACACAAAAACTGTGATCATATAGAGTCCACAGAAAAGGAAGCTCTTTCTACTGTTAGCAGTTTTTTTAAAAGATAAATAAATAATAATAATTTTTAAATAATCTTCTTGTCCTTAACACGTCTTAAAGTTGCATAAACACAACCTTAAGCCTGGTACACAACGATATTTGGACTGTTTTTGTCTCGATTTTGCCTCATCCCGACCTCGAATGGCAAACGCCCGATCATCGCGAAATTTCCCTTTCCAATCATGATTTGGTCTGTGGTGTGTTATGAGCCGATTTATCCCGATAATCCGCTCTGAAACTGGTCGTAGCCGATCATTGAGTCGACAGTGAACTCCTCTGCATACTAATGTATTCCAAAGTCAAACATGAGGCCATCTGTCTGACGATAAAAGCATGGCTGAAATTGGGTCATGCAACGGGGCAATGATCCCAAGCACAACAGCTAATTTACAAAGGAATGGCTGAAAAATAAGAGTTCAGGTGATGCAATGACCCAGTCAAAGTCCAGATTTCAGACTGTTTGAAGTGCTGTGGTAGGATCTTAAGGTTCTTATGGATAAACACATGCCTGCAAAACGGAACTGAAGCAGCGTTGTAAAGAGTGAACCTAAAATTCTCCACAACATGAGAAGCTGATGACAGCACAAAGAATTATTTCCAAGTTGTTGCAACTAAGGTTTGGTTTCACAGTTATTTAATCATGTTTTTTTCTCACATATTGATGCTGCATGGTTCTTTAAGTTTTAAGGAAATCAAAAAAGACATTTTAATGCGTCATGTGCTGTCATTCATCTGAAGCTGCATCTTCCTAATTTAAAGACCTGGTATCTATATTTGGAAACTGCATATAAGATATTCATATGTGGTAATGTAGAAGTGTCATGCTGCTAGATGCTGGTGGGTTACATCCCTTAATATAAGGTTGCTTGTGTTAAATGTGGCTGATTAAAGCCATAGGAGATGGTTTTTGAAAACTGCCCAACACAATAATAAATCTACTTATCCCCCCCCCCCCTAAAAAAACAGCATCCATTAAAGTCTGCATGAAGGCACCACAGGCTGGAGCAAAAAAGTCATCAGATTGTAAACATTTAAGTATTGATGCTGCTGTATCTTTGATCTCATCATTATCCACCAGCTCTACTTTGATGTACTACGAGTGCAGTTTTGGCTCAGCATGCAAGTACACGTACCACTATATTCTTTTATCTTGCTGGGATTGATTTCATGTTGAAGTGTCTGTTACACATACCCACCCCTTTTTCCTCTCTTTGCGTATGTGTTTTTTTTTTCCCCCTGATTTAAAAGAGCATTTGCTTATTTTGGGTTTCCAGGAAAAAGGGGGCCATTCTCAACATCTCATCTGCCAGTGGGATGTACCCTGTTCCTCTCCTTACTGTCTACTCTGCCTCCAAGGTAATTGCAGTACATGGTGCATGACCTTTTCATCAAGCGTTACCTGAGGGAATACCTGCAGACGGTGCCCAGCTTCATAAACAGTTTACATGTTAACATGCACTGTAGCCTTTGAGGAGAATTCAGTCTTTGTTCTCGCCTTATGAATTGTGCTTTGTAGTCCACCTACATACACTGATGCAAAACCTAATCGATATGAGTCAAACATTTGCTTAGACGTAGTGCTAAAGGGACAGACTACCTTTTTTTCTTATTTCTCTCATTATTCTTGTATGTGAATATGTTGCTGAAAAAGTTTGTTCCCTTGATAGTGTACAAGATATGAATCTCAAAAGGAGATGTGGTGTCATCATGTTTTCTTTCACTTGTGTTTTAACTTGAAAAGAGCCAAATGTTTATAGTTAAAACTGACTGATATGCTGCTGTCTTTATACTGGTTCAGCCTGATGTACTAAATTTTGTCTCTTCTGTTCTAATCTTTAATAAGATTATAATTTTGGAGTTAGACATCAACTTAATGACCTGTATTTACTTAAAAAATAGGCATTTGTGGACTTCTTTTCACGAGGACTGCAAGCTGAATACAAGAGTAAAGGGATCATCATTCAGGTAAATCATATGCTTAGACTTCATGCTACAGGACCACATATTTTAAAAATCCTCTGATGGTTTGTTACTGTATTCATTAATGCTTGCAACTATTGTCCTTAATAGCCATTATTTTGCTAATATATGAGCCTAGACACTGTTATTTTATATAATCCTTCTGTTTGCTTTTCTTTGTCTAGAGTGTTTTGCCATTTTTTGTTGCAACCAAGTTGAGTAAAATCCGACGACCTACTCTGGACAGGCCCAGTCCAGAACGCTATGTTGCAGCAGAGCTTAACACTGTGGGACTGCAGACTCAGACCAATGGCTACCTGCCACATGCCATAATGGTAAGTCTGGGAATGTAAAATGGGAGCAAAGACTAGAAAAATAAAATTCAGGCTTGGTTTGTTTTTGCACTATGAGAGTCAAACTAAAGAAAATTTAGTTTTACAGTTCAAATCTACTATATTTAGATTCTTAAGACCGCAGCCGACAAACAGTTGCTATGTGAAGACAACAGTGTTTAATGTCCTTATCAGAGAATGCAGCCTCTCTACCTCTGCATGCTTCTTGTTTTCCACTCTTAAGTTTCCTTGTTTTTTATTGTCCGTGATAGCCGTGCATGTGTATTTATGCACGCCTGTCTCTTTTGAAGCACGCAAAGTTTAAAAAAAGGTTTAAGATATATATATATATATATATAAAAAAAAGACTTCAGCAGAGAAGGAAATACAAGTTCGCATAACGCACTTTTTCAAAGTTATAGAGAACTATAACCTATTTTTGGGATCAAATTGACCTTGTATAAGTGTATATTTTATAGTAAAAAGTTTCAGGCAATGCTAAATTTATTTAAATAGCACTTTCATACCCAATGTGCTGCCTTTACAGAGTAATTACGATGTTAGGATGCAGAGAATACAAAATGGTTTTGCTGTGTCATTGTCATTTCAGAAAAACAGTGATACAGCAAATTAATCCCCTTCACTTGCGTCTCTTTTTTCCAGAAATTTAATGGTTCAGATTTGGGCCTCATTCTGTTTTCAAAGGAGAACCAAAATTCCACTGAAATTTTTACACATAAACCCTTGACTGAACTAAATTGGAAAAGATCTACTGTAGTGCAGTCTGTGCAGAACTATCTAAAATGTAATACAGAAATTGTGGCTCTTCAGCAGTGTAAAACCGCTTCTTAAAAAACATTTATATTTCCTTTCAGTGGTACTAAATTATCTGGTAAGATTTATTTATTGCGTCTTATAAGTCAAACACTGTAAACCACTTTTGCATGTTAAGGAGACATAACTGAGAAATTTAGTCTTTTCTGTGTGCGCTAAACTGACCACGGACAATGAATCTGCTAAAAAATGCAACAATTTAAACCCTGCTGCAGGCCAAAGCTTCCCCTGTGTTTTTAGTCCATTTATATAATCTGCATGAAAACCAGAATGTGCCTCCTGCAGACTGAATAGCTGTAAAAATGGTGGAGCACAGGTGCAGTACATGGACGATGCAATTTCAAAACTACAGATTTCTCTGTTGAAATAATGGAGCAGGTGCAGAATGACACGTTGTCAAGGTTGTGAAGGTATGTCATGGCAACAGTACTGAAACCTCATAAGGCTGCAGTTTCACTTCATACAAAAGAGCCTTCTTCCAGCTCATCTCATTCAATGAATTCATCTTGTTCCAACAGCTGCTTTTAGCATCTGTGACAGCACAAACACTCGCTGAAATAATGGAGTGGGAATGCTTCACCACCTTTCAGTACTGTCTGCATCCTAACATTGTAATTACTCTGTGGAGTCATGAGCATCAGAAATGAGATGGCAACTAAAGGTCTGATTTTGTTCAGCTCGTGTCTTCATTCATCAGAGGTCAGAAAGACACTCGTTTGTCTCTCCAGTTCATCCATGACGTGTTGTACAGCAGTGGACTGTGTGACCTGAATATCAACAATCATGTGTATTGATTTAGAAATACAAATAACTACAATTTATAATGGCATACAGGTGGTCGATGCATCATATTCAGCATAAATAAGCTTTTATTAATCCTGTTCAGCCAATGTTTTTTTTTTCTTTTTCTCCTGTGCAGATAACATAAATTCAGCACAGATGTTGTCTGCAGTCAGTCCCCTGTATTTCACAAACAACAAGCGGTGTTGTGATTATCAGATAATCCCCCTCTCCACTGTGGTGAAGCACAGTTCTGCACATTTCATTTATAAGCCTCAGTTCAACATTATCTTATTTAGACTGCTGTAAAGCCGCAGTCTGCAGCCTTCTGAAACATGTGTTCTGTCAGCTCTGCTGTAGCTTAATTTCTTTTTAGTTGTGTAATTATAACCACATAGCATAAGACCCCAGATAATAAACTGAATAGATATAGAGTCAAGTGAGATCAGAGTGCCCTTGAATAGGCTTACAAGCTCAAATGAAATCAAGTGTTCAAGCTAAAAGTTCAAACAAGCGTAGTTTAAAATTCCATCTTCATGTTGTGCTATAAACATGTCTTTGACCGACCAGATGGTGTAAATGTTTGGTGATGAGGCTGAACAGCTTTGTCATAATTTTGTGCGCAAGTCTCCAAATCAATCAGCCTCTCAGTTACACAGTTTGTATAAATGACCTGCAGTAACTGCAGTAAAGGTTTGCTTTTGAAGTGTTCGAATACACTGCTGAATCATTCAAGTTTTTTATCCATTTATATATATATATATATATATATATATATATATATATATATATATATAAACAAATAACAATGTTTTGTCTGTAAATCAAGGGGCACTTGAAAAGAAACAACGTTCCATCCCGATTAACAGAGAAGTGGAATGAACTCTTAACCTTCACTTAAGTTTTATGAAATTTGGTTTGCAGTTTTTCTTTTCTTCCTATAATCTGCTAGTAAAATGGATGAATAATAATGAAATGCTTCCTCCTCAGCTCTCTGACATGACAGTGGAATTTATTTAATATATTTTTAATAAGTCTGATACAGCATAAATCTGCCCTGCACTTAAAATTACTAAACTCCACATTATGATCATCCTCTACTGGGATATGACTGTGAGGGAGGTGGTAAAGTTAAATCTTACTCACCTGACTTTGTAGGGAAAGTAAAAGAGATTTTATTAGTCTCATTTGAACTGCCCACTTATGTACCATATTTAAATAGTATGCAAATTCACTGAATTTATCTATGCACCCCAGAGACACAGACCATCTGACTATAAAAACAACTAAGGGATTGTCTTTGGAGCTTTTGAAAGCAACATTTAGGGAGGGTTTAAAATTTGCCAAAATGAGGACTTGAGTTTTACGACCTCTCCCGTCTACTGAAGGGCTTGTAGTTCAGGCATAATTAAAAAAGGTCGTAAGCATCAGAATGGCCCAATTACTTGAATTTTTCTTTCTGCAAACACGCTTGCCACAGTCGTTACTCCTCTGGGTTAGAGATTAATAATGAATGCTAATCTGTTATTTGTAAATGCCACCAGCTGACCATGTAATTTCCCTCCGTAGGGTTGGGTGACTACAGCTTTGCTCCCTGCCAAGATGCTCAACAGCTACGTGATGGGGATGGGTTTGTCCCAGCGCGCTCGTTACCTCAAGAAGCAGAAGCAGGGATAGATGGATCGGCGGAGGCTGCGAGCTGCACTAGCAGCAAACAGAGGGGACCAGCTGTGCTAATGACTCATCCAACTATCATCATCATCATCATGGACCAAGCAGAGACAACGTGACACTTTCTGGGCAACTTCTCAGTTTTCCTTCTTCCGATAGTGAAAGATGATGTGAGCTGGTATCTTAGCACGGTGCATGTTGTTTTAACAAGTTGTGTGAAAACTATTGGACCAATTGGTGCTCTTTGTTGAGTAAACGGCTTTAATGGAACATAGAAACTAAAACCAACTCCCAGAACTGACCATCTGTCCGCAAAACATGATGAGAAATTAAGCCTATTCGGTTTTGTGTGTGATGTAACAGCTATGTGTGAGTGTGTTTGAGACTCCTGTGGGTGTAGCTTAATGGCATTCAATAAGATACTGGAGGTAGTGCTTATTGTTTTTTTTAAAGCACTTAAAGAGATTCAAAGACAAAAGTCAGTTTTTGTCAACAGTTCCTATGAGACATTAACATCGTAGATTTCTTTGTCTAGTTTCAAAGCACAGAGTTGAGGGTTTTTTTTCTCTTTGTGCTGGCACGATCACTAAGTTCTTGTTTTGTTTTTTGAATTAAAATCTTAAGTGTGTGTGAAAGAGCTAAATCTGTTATTTAACCAAGCTACATTTCGCTGTTAAAAATAGTAATTTAATGAAGAGCAGGCTGGGTGGATGAATCTTGAAGAGAGAATAAAGTATAAAATTTGTGTGTTTTGTTTACAAACTAAATTCCATTTTTGAGGCATTCTATTAGTTTGCATTGATCCTGAATGTGACTATCTACTCTTAGATTCTTAAAAGCTTCCAGAAGTGGATTTAATCCCGGTGTGATGAGTTGGTGGTTTTGTTGTGCATGTCCGACAGATAAATCTACATTGTCTGTCTTTTCACCTGCTTCACTGCATTTATTAAAATACTAAACAAAAATGAGATAAACCAGGAAAATACATTTCTGATAAACTTATTTGATTTCTTTAAAGGGTTTGAGTTTGTTCATATAGTTTGTTTCTCGACTTGTCTTGACTCAGATTTTGTGTTTAACTTGTCTGTGTGTCTGACGTTTGTTCTTTACTTTTCACCACTTGTTTTAGTTCAGCATCCAGAAATCTGCTTTGCTGATTGTTGCTGAGGGGTAGTGTCTCGTCTTTGGGTAAACTAGATGATTGATGCACTATAGAAAACTTAATTTTGTTTGTCCTTCCTGATATCAATAAATATCAATTTAAAATAACTTGACCCAGTCATTTTATTGTAATTTGTTCTCAGTTTAACCAATCTTGTTGCTTTGTTTTTTGCCCTGTTAAGTTGCTGTAACCTAAAGGTGTAACAAAAAAGTCTATATATCGATTAAAAATGTTTCAATTGTCATCTCTGAAATAATATATTGTTATTCTCTTAGAATGAGCCATTTATGTCTACTTGCTCTGGGTCCACATGGCAGCTGCCATATTTGTGCCACCAGTTTTACTGCAGTGTTTCTGAATGAATAAACAACTCTGAAATGAAAACCCTCTGAGCTTTAAAACTGCAGTACTGGTTGTGCTTGACAGGTGCTAGAGTAACACAAAAAGTACACTATTTTGAAGTAGTTACCTGTAGAGAAGTCATCGCTGCACTTGAGACCACTAGAACAGGAAATCCTGTTTTGCTGGAAGAATTTTGGCCATTTATGGCCACCATCCATTCACAAATGTGCCTGGCTTATGAGTCATCTAGCGGCAAATCTGGTTATAAAAATATCAGGAAGTCTTACACACTGGAGAGCATAGAAAAAAGTTTATTCTAAACCAAATTCAGCAATAGTTCTAGTTAACTGGTAATAGAGCCTATAACATCCTTATTTCCAGACTCATAATTATGTTGATGTGTAGAAGAGCCTCCGTTTAGAAATAAACATTAATTGACTTTTAACTTCACATTGCAGCAGCACCGTTTCTCACCTCCTGCTGGAAACACCCAGTTTTAGCTCCCGACTCTAAGCCTTCCCATTCCCTACAATGTTTGCTCTGAGGAAGTTGGAATTTCTGAGTTCCCAGTAAGAAAATTCAACTGGAACATCCCCCAGAGTAAGACTTCTGGCTTTGTAGATCAGAGATGTCTTAGAATCCCTGTCCTCAAAATTTAAAAAATGGCTACTTGACACATTAAAAGTGGCAATAAATACAGCAACAAACTATTAATTAGTACTCAGGTCAGTTTGTAGCTCATTAACTCAGTCACACAGACATGAACCTCTGCTAGTTTGAGAACAATGAGCAAATTAAACAGCTTTTCTGACTTGCAACTTGAACAAAGTCACCTAGAGTAACATTCCCATTTCAGAGGCTGAACTCATAATGAGGCTTTTAGAGGCTGTGTTTTTTGTAAAGGAGCACTTCCTTTGGTGTGGGCCTTGGGACTTGTGAGTCTGCAGACTGTTTGCCTACACCACAAGCTGTAACCAAAAGCTGTCAAAAACAAGTGGAACATTTCCTTTTAGAGTGAATGTGAGCTTTATAGTCAAATTACTGATGTAACAGGTGTAATACATCCAGATATTCACAGTAAAAAGGTCTATAAACTTATTGTTTAAAAGCATATCTTACATATCCATGTTCTCTAATATTCTTGTACGACCCTTCAGTCAGTCAACATAACTTCCTTCAGCGATTATACAATTACTCATTATTTTCACAGTCTGATTAAATGTGTTGTTTTTTTTTCACTGTTCTGCTTCTTCCCTCCCAAACATCACCATTTGGTTCCCATGCCAACCGTTTCTGGGAGATTATTCCGGTGCACTGGTATGGAAGCTGCGGAAATGTGTCATCACTGAGGATGTAGGAGGGGAGAGTAGCTCTGTACGTGGAGGGATGCCCAAAGGAAGAAACGAGTGGGTTGCAGAGATGTATATAAAGAAGGGCTCAGTGGTGTTCAGACTCAACGGCTCGCTCAGATTCTTTTTCTCAGACTGTTTTTAAAGCAAAGAACAGATTAGAGAAGGAACAGAACAGGTCATCTTGTCAGCTGGAATCCCGGGGAACATGTTTACCAACTCTTATTGATTATTTCATATTGTTGCAAGTTTTATTTATTTATTATTTTTTTGCATCATCTGTCCAGGAACAGTTTTAAATCCTGCATCCTCTACCACATCTCTCTCTGTGAGCTTTACTGTCTACAGCTCATCTTTCTCAACATTTGGGCCTCTCTTCACCATGGCGACCAGCATGGACACTCTCCCTGCCCATCTGCTGCCTTTAGTGATGGAGGAGTTCCCCCAGTCTCTGGTGGCAGCTTGTGTCTGCAGAGCTGGACAACGTGAGCCCCGTCTCCGCTGCGTACAGTGTGGTATCATTGAGGAGGAGGAGGAGGACTGCTCCACCCTGGAAGAGGACCAGGCCCAACGTTCCTTCCTACAGACAGTAGAGAGCCTGAGGAGGAGTACCAGATGAGCGCCTCTACAGAAACTTCTGACATGACATTCCTGATCTATTTGGCTTCCCTGCAGCCAGTTTGGAAACCAGTAGACATCTAAAAGTGGACTCTTGTGAGTGGTGATGGTTTGGAAAAAATGCCATCATTGCTGTGGAACATATCTTGTGATAAGAGACTGCACTAAGTGGAGACATTAAGAACTGTGAAAAGCATTTGTTTCGAAGAGCTTCTCAAACGGCAATGGCAATAAAATTTTGTTGTAGTGATTTCCTGCAAAGCATCCCCTTCACCTTGTCTAATAACTATTGCATTATGCACCCCAATTTATATTTTATGTTTAGAATGCTTGCTGCTCCTAAGAAAACAATTTTAATACATAAAGTTGATGTTCAAACTTGCATTGGGTGGACTGTATTTTCTATTATGCTAAATATGAAGAAACAGTTTAATGTTGTGTTGACAATACATATCTGATACTTAAAATGTGTATTTTAAGTGAAGACATTTGCATGCAACAAGCATGCATTAGTGTTTTAGGCCCTTCCATGTGGTGGCACTATTGATACACTTTCTGGAGCTTAATAGCCTACACTGTGTTCCTCAACACCTCGCCTTAACTTCATATTAACACTTTGAATGTTTAAAATACCCCTGCAAGTTCTGCAGGTGCATTTTACTTTTATTTCTATGTAACCAGACCAGAAGGAATTATATATATAAGGAAACAATACAAGAGGGCAACAGTTATAATCCACCTCTCCTTGAGCTTTTGAACAAGACCAAAATCTAACCCTCTACCTGTGACAGTTCATTTCTGCCTCCTGTGATCATTTTATTTGCATAATGAAGGTGGTCTCTGCTCAACTCTCTTACAATACTCTCCTCTATGAAATGCCAAAAGAAAGAAAAAAAAATATTGTGAAGACGCTATTACAGAAAGACCAAATTATTAGGCAGCTGTTTAAAGCAAAGATTTATTAGATGCTTTTTCCATTTACAGTAACTTTCAGGAAACAACCAAAAATGTTTGCAGATGTTTACTCCATCAATAAATTAAATTACATTATATTCTGTGCCATCTGGAGCCTGTTTAATTTGGCTGTTATCTGCTTTTTTATGTGAAGGAGCTTTTTTTAAAAACGTTTTGAAAGCCAAAAGAAAGAAACTCTCCCACTTGTGTTTGCTTCATTTAGTTTAGTAATTACTGCAGAGGTGTTGAAGCACAATGAGTCTGAAAATGCCTGAAATGTAAAACTGAAGACTAAAAAGCAATGTGATGAAATGTCTTTGCAAATCTAATTAAGGACTTTAATATCAAAACTTTTCTGCTGTAGTATTTTTCACCATTGATTTCTTTACACATACATCCCTGTCGCTTGAGTAAAGACAAGTTATGGGTAAGTGACAAAGAAAGGTCACACTTACACCGGCATCTGAAGGCAGCTGTAGAGTTGCTGACCTGTGTGTGGCTGTGCCTGTGGGAGCAGGAAGCCCACATATACAGGTGTAGGAGAAACTCTTGCTAACTCAGGACAGTCTTGTGAGGTAGCACAACAAATATTAAGCCCATTGAAGCATTTCTGAAATATTTTTGTTCAGTGTCCTGAGACATCCTGCCACACTAAATCTGTGCTTGGGGGTGAAAAAAAAGGGCACTGCATACACCTCAGCTGGAAATATACTAATCTATACTGCATCCTGCAGGGTTTCTTAAACTTTCTGCCCAAGTGGTAGCTCTGAGATAAGAATCCTTGCAGATAAGTGTTAAAATTCACATTTTGATGTGGGATTTTTCCTTAACTTTAAAGCTGTGTGGAATAACTATTTTTGAAACACAATACATTTGACTGAATAAACTGTATTTCTAGAGATGACTACACAAATATAACAGGTGTTGTCATATTTGAATTAAAGCTTGATTTAAAGCATTTATTAAATTACAAAAAAAGGAAGAAAACAAACAATAAATATAAATTTTCTTGCAGGAACTTTTTTTTTATCTATATACAATTCCTTGTCTTTCACGCTGAGACATTTGGCAATAATCTGGCACACAGGGAAGCTCTTTGTCACTGTGGATAGAAATAAGTCTTATTTGGTCTAAAGCAAAGGTGGTGTAATGGCATAGACGGCTTCAGTAAGATGGCAAATGGGATACCAGACTCCTGAAGCTAAACCAAACTTAAAAGAACTGCAGTTCTGAAGATCACTAAGTCTTCTGATTTTCCCTCTTTCATCATGTTTGTGTGTGGTTCGTTGTGTCTGTTATCAGTTATGTTTATTTTTTGTGGAGCTTGTGTTTCTTGTGAGCACCAGTCCCAATTAGTTTCTTTCTTTCTTTCTTTCTTTCTTTCTTTCTTTCTTTCTTTCTTTCTTTCTTTCTTATTTTTTAGTTAGTATCTATTAGTATTTGCCGCTTGCAGGTAATACTGACAGTTATTTACAGCATCACCAGCTCCCTGCCTGATGAACCTACTTCAGGATGTTTTTTTTTTCTTTTTTTGCATTAATGGTGTAATCATGGTTTCTGTTAGCTCCAACATTGTTACGTTATCCTCTCTGCTCCTGTTCTGCTCTATTTGTGATACCAGTATGTCAAATTTAATGGGCAGTTAAACATCTAGTATATTTTTTTATCTCCCTCTTTTGTCTTTTGTTGTTTTTTTTTTTCTATTGCGTTTCTTACTCTGAAGCTGATAACAGCTAAAAGGTAAGATTATTTTTCTCTGTCCTAGTATTTATTTTGTGCATGTATATTTTAGTAGCCTCGCTAGGTCCATGGACTGTGCATACAGTAGCATACTAACATTACAATTTGCACCAGCACCTACACTAATGGAGGAATCTGGATTCTCCTGTCAGCTCTGGTACAGTCAAACCCAATCCATTTACTTCATTTTGAGTCTGTGCAATTTAAACCCACATCTGGCTTGAGTCTTTTTTCTTGTCCCATCTCAGTGCATGGGATAGATTTTAGAGATTTCCTCTTGTCAACAGGCTAAATGCTGCTCAATCACATTTGATCAGGTTGGGGCTAATATTTGATATATGCTGCAAGCATATAAAAATGGAGGACACATTCTTTTACTACTTAAAATGTTAATTTTATGTCAAATGTGGGTTTGTTTGAATGCCGTAATGCATCCCTGCTTACTTGTATGTTTGCATGGACCCTGCCTTCAAAATCATGTTTGTATCACATACTGTAAAATTTATCTAAAACGTATCAATCCATTTTTGCTCTTAACAAATAAGTGCTAAACATCCATTAAGAGTAAAAGAAAACACTGTATTTAGAATATGATTCCTTTATAAACTGGCCCCCTAAAAGCATATTCACTTTCATTTATATTGTAGGGGTTTGTGAATTAGCAGATTTCTCACAAACAAAACAATTCAGCTTCTCCAGATAATGTCTGGCTATTTTTCTCTTTCCTATATAGCTGTTAGGAAAATTCTCTCAATTAACAACCGATACTCAGATCGGTGAAAGGACACGGACGTTTATTGTGATTGCAGAAGCTCACAACACAGCACTAAAGATAACAGCGTCCTGTATAAACAGTTCTGATTAGAATCATTAATGACTAGCTGTGTCTCTCACAGATTTATCCCAATATCATCAATAATCACGCTACAAGATTTTTCCATTAATGTTCTCATCCCCCAATCAGATTTGAACATTTTTGGCCATAAACAACAAAACAAAAACAAAGGAACGTGACAATGACAGCAGCCAAAGGTAATGGGAGAGCTCTCTTGCAAGTTGGTGTTGCTGTCCCAGCAAACAACACCAATACCAATATGGTGGATGCAAACACATATCAGCTACATGCAGAGGCCAATGTGATATTTTGCATTTCTTTGCTTATAGACCTTTGTCAGCTTGTTGGCTTGGACACAAACCTTTATCACGAGTAATAGTCATAAATGTGCTTTATAATCTCCCTTATGATCACTGACTCGCAAAATCATTTCATCTCAGTATTACATACTATTTTTCAAATTGTTATTTTATTTGTCCTGATCAACCTTCTTCATGGCTACTTTATTGTTAGTGTATTAATCATCATAGGCTGCTCATCGCTATATTCAAATGAAGAGGTTGTTCAGAGGTCTTCAGATTTTTATTTCTTTTCCTGAATTTGAATGAGTTCAGAATTATCTCCTGCAAGCTTATGCATCTCACATTGCTGCTGCAAATCAAGGGGATTGCTGGGTTTGGATTTATCCTCCTCACTTCACTAAATATATACCCCCCATCTGGGTTCAGGTACCCAGCAGGAGGGACGGCCACATGGTGGTTGATGCTGCTGGCATTTTTGCTAACTCTGCTGCAGAACCTTGCAGCTGCTGCAGCTGTTTTCTTTTTTTATATATATATTTATTTAATTTCTGTCATTTTTCCAAAAACTCCCACCCTCCCCCCAAGATCCACCTGTAGGCTTTGAGTCTAAGTTTCCCTTAGGGTAGTTTATTATCGTCATTCCCCAGTAGCTGCTGTATTGAAGTTTGCGTCTGCCTATGGTGAATAAAGAACTCGGAGTCAAAGACCAGATATAAACTCTGAACCTGCTTCTTTACTTATGCAAGAAATCTGCAACAAATTTCTCTGAAGAAAATAATATAGAATTCCATATTTATTCACAATGTTCATCATAAAAAAGATGTTCCATTCAAATGCACATTTTTTGATGTGTGACAATCACTTTTAGTCTCCTTTGACTAAAAATGTCTCACAGTATTGGTCATTGACACCATCTGTTCAAATACAAGTGCTGAATTGATTTTGTGCCAATCTTCATGTTTTATTGGCTTTTTTGGGCGTAGTTTTAATTCATGACAAACCAGTAGACATTAAATACTTCTGTGTTATGTACACCTGTTATTATTTCACCACAGTCTGCTGCTGAGCACATGTACCAACATGATTGGACTTAACTTTCCATTTCACCAGCAAATCGCTAGCATGTTGTTGGGTTCACTTCATTCGGGCACGGCATGCTATTAAGGGGTTATTTGTATAATTTACCACTTCTAATTCCAAGGCTCAGCCATATTGGCAGGAACATTCAAGACTAAATTGAGTGTGAAGATTGAGAGGAATTAATGTCTGCTGGACTGTGAGCTGAGTGCATGCCTTCAGCGGGCTCTCGGCCACAACAAGAACAAGAGTCTGAGCAGTATTTGTACGTTAAAGGTTGACTTAGCAAAGTCAATAATTGAGCTACTCTGTGGGACTTGGACCACCCCAAAGCAATCATCAATTCTTTTCTGTTGTATGAGAGAATAGAGGTAGGCAGTCTAATAAGACTGTATGGAGAAAAAATATTTAAAGTAATATAAGTTTTAATGGGCTGTTCCAAGGTTTCTGGAAGCTACTTTTAGGCAAATATTCACTCTTCACACACAGTGTTTATGTGATGTTTCCTTTTGTGAAAATTAAAATGCATTCATGGCTTTTCGGAAAAAAAAATGAGTAAAGACCAGTCTGCTCAAAAAGGTATTATAAATAGGTGTAATAGATACACTTAGGTAAATGTTAGTAATTTTAAATTACATTCTAATGAAGCAAAAGTCTCTGATTCAAATCAGCAGGTTGTATTACTAAAAGAAGGAAAGAAAACCAGTAAAGAGCAATTTAAAGACAAAGAGCCCTGTCAGTCAGTGGCATGTGGATTCTTTCACGTACCATCAAATAAATTTAAGACTTGTTATCACACAGGTGGACCTGCCTTTGTTGCTGCTGTATGTGATTCTAGCACTTGTTGAACAGTTAGATGCAACTTGATTAGTATTCCTGCCATGAAAACAAGGCTAATTTCCTGTTTGTTTGTTCACAATCAAAACTTTAAATCATGAGCTTCCCTTTTTCACTGTAAGCCTTTAAGAAGAACAGCTGGAAGATAACGATAAGAGGAATGATGAAAAAAAGGGACAAAAAAACTTGGTCAGTTTGTCATGGAGTCTTTTAGAAAATTGTCTGTTAGAGTAGTCTGTTAAAGTATTTATTTTATTCTAAAGTGCTTTTAACCTCTGAAAATTATATGAACCTTGAACCAAAAATACTCCATCATACACAAAATCAAGAATTACAAAGGTAAATCTTGATTTTAACCAAAACTTTTTGACATTAACAACCTTTAATTATCTTAGCCTAGACACCAACAAAACTGTTTCATAGAAACTAGTTCTTCAAATATTATAATATATTTAAATTGACAGAACATAAAAACAAATAGTTTAATGCTTATAAACCACTGAAGCTGCTTTGCTTTGTTGTATGATTTTTATTCTAATACATGAAAAAATCTTAAGTTATTGAGTAGATAACCTGTTAAATGACTGTAGTTACCAATTATAAAGGAAAAGGACTGATGCATCGCTGGTGCACTGACATGCTTTGATCGGATTCCTGTGAGAAAATGGGGCCATAGATTGCAAACACTCCAATTACCCTGAAAGAGGAGCAACTCTGTAAACAGAAAGTTTTTATAGATTAGGTGTGATGATGCAATTCCTTTTTAGCATTTTAATCTTTAAAAAATGTGGGATTTATTTATTTTTTAAACCTGTTCAGTTCTATTGAGCCTTAATTCCTGACTCTCCGCTCTAATTCTTACTAGTTTGTCAACAGTGACTGCCTGCTTCTTGTCTGAGATGAGCAGCTTTATCTTAGGGTGAAAATTTAAAGGCAAAGCAAGTGTTGAGTTATTGATTTCAATCAAGCCTCTCACTGAATGCTTAGCTAAACATCCCATTTGTACACTGTGATTTCAGTTTTAATTTTATTCTATGTATGCATGCTTCTTTGATTTTTATTCATTTGTTTTTATCTTTTTATCTATTTAGATTAAATTGCTTTGTGTGTCTTCAGATTCTTTTGGGTAAAGGATGCTGTTGCCCCGACAACCTTCCACACAATAGTTAATTCACATAATTATGTTTTAAAGATTTGAAATATTTCTGTCATTGTCCTTGCTTTGTTTCAGCTCTATCTTGCAGTGTCTGATAACAGTTTTTTTTAGAGATGCCCATCTTTCTCTCTCTTTCTTTTTTTCTTTTGTCAAGTGAAACCATGTCATGCACAGCAACACGTTCTGACACTTAAGCTTGTCTTTGATGTGGAAGATTGTTATTATGAATCAGAAAGATCCAAAGCACACAGTCTGTAATACCTGTAAGACAAAAGATGAACCACAGCGAAACATCTACCAGAATGTCTGAGACAACAAAGTTAATCTGACTCGAAGCAGATAAAATTAAAACGAGTGAGAACACACAACCACAGCCACCAGCAGCCTCTGATATCTTGCTTGGCATTAGCTATGCTAAAAGTAAAGCTATGAAAGGAATGTTGTGAAATCCTTGGCGATGCATGGACAGCAGTGTTTTTGTGACTTTCAGAAAGCTGACATCAAATGAGCTTTTAAAGTATCCAATACTGAGATGGACATTTTTCTAAGATGTTGCATTAGTAAAATTGTTTTTATTTTATTATTATTTTTTTTTTGTCTCATTATGCATCGTGGCAAACAGAATGGTGGTATGGCTCCCATGTTGTGCTGAAAAATTTTAGTTTTATGGATATAAAGGAAATTAAGTTTGGTAGATATAAAAGAATGATGTTTCAATCCTATGTTATTGAAAGCTAGCCCCCCCCCCCCCAAAAAAAAAACATTATTTTTACAACAAATGTTGTCAGAAGATATGATTTAATTCCTTTTAAGTTGGATTTCATTGTACACCTCTGTACAAGTAACCTGTTGCACTTTGTATGAGATTTTGAAAGACGGAAAGAAATGTCACATTAATGTGGTGTAGTTTTAAATAAACTATATGGTCTGTGGTTTAATATAAACACATAATCACGTTTTCATTTTAAAAAAAATGTGATTATGCATGCTCTCTGTTTGTTAGCAGCAGAGAGAGAGAATCTGGCCACAGATTTTATTTGTGGGTTAGACCTTCAAAAGAATAGAAAAAAGCAATAGGTTTGTTGAAAGTAAAATCATATGATTAAACTAACGTCAAAATTACCGTACAACAAAATTCAAGCACATCCTTTAATCTAAAGCTATGCTACATTATCTGCCAAAATGCTGCATTCAAGATTGGATTTGACTCCATTCATTTTTAAATGACAACGTGATAATGAATGCTAAGAAAAAAGGAGCATCACATGAACTTTAAGAATATTTTAAAAATTTAAATTAAAAAAGGTGAGGATAGCTGTAAGCGGGTGGAGAAAGGTGATGTTTGTCTGTATGTCAGATTTCCATCGAACAGAGCTTTTTTGCAGTAAAGGGGCAATAAGCGGACATTCATCATTTCTAGACTAAAGGAATTAAACAACTGCAGTGTGAAGAACTGGAGGTGTGATGTCATCTGGAGTATAGCATGACATGACATTGTGTTGATCTCCAGCCCCGTGTTTACAAGCTGGTCTGGCTGCGCGTTCACGGCTGCGGCTCCCTGCCAGGCTAAAACATTGTTCTCACTCATGGAGAAGAGTTAGCATTAGTGCCCAGTATCAGCACTAACTGGAACCCAGCGATGACTGCCGCCAAGTTGGCCGATTGGCTACTGGAGAAACTTACAGCTGTGGAGTGATGCACCTCACAGATGTTGAGGGAGGTGTGGCTCACGACACAATTTGTTTTAGTCTGCAGGCAGTGCCCAACAAGAGACCTTGCGGTGAAACCATTTGACTTTTTGCCCTCCTAATATGCTCTGGCTGAACACAAAAAAGCTAAGCTCTACATTCAGCAAGAAACTGTTTATTTAAAAAAGCATAAAATGTGTCTTTCATTGTGTTGTGTTGTTCACATAGATGATAAGCATTACTTGTGCTTAATTCTGTGTAGGAATAATTTAAAAATGAAGATGGTCAGATTAGTAGTTTATGTTGAATAACCTCTCAGTATATTTAATTATTCAATTTAGCTCAAGCATTACAAAGAATATTTACTTTATTCTTGTTTTCTGTCAACAGCAGCAAAAAAAAAGTGTTTATTTTAGTCTGAGCCACACAGATTGAAGCTACTTTGCATCTTTGTGTGAAATATGTGTTTAAAGCATGATCCACCCGGGAGGTGCTATCTTTATCATCTTCGTCACGTAACAACTTAAAATGCTATGCCTTTCACACATTTTTCTGTCAATATAGGATGGAGCTTCATGCATCATGTGACAGTCTGAATTGTCTTGCCTTCATAAAGCCCACATTTACCCTGCAGACTGTGAGAGCTCTTTGTGTTTGCCTGACAGCAGTCTATTCTTCAAAGGTGGAGTGTTTTTTTGTAGAGATGTGCTTCAAAGAGATTAATATAATACTTACAAAGAATATCTATTGATAGTGGGATTGTTCAAGCACAGTAAACAAACTGTAATGCCATTCAAAATGGCACTCTCCCTTCTTTGCCAGGTTTGTCTCTGAAGACTAAACATTTGTGATGATGGACAAAAACCACTGCTTTTTGTCTCTCTCTCTCTCTCTCTCTCTCTCTCTCTCTCTCTCTCTCTCTCTCTCACACACACACACTCCCTCTCTCTTTTTCTCTCATTTGCTATTTCCAACTTCCCCACCCTGCCTGCCTTAGTGGCAAATAACCCTTTCTCCTGCCCACAGTTCAGCCAGGAAATGTACACTCCAAGCCCCAATCCAATCAACACCGTGCAGAGCCACAGTGTCTCGCCACTCATTGTGAGCCCTAACATATATGCATCTCTTGCCTCTGTGGCCTTATGTGCTTAACCTCTATTTTCAAATTGAACTGGATGGATTGGGATTTTGAAAAGGACTTTTGGCGTGACTCATTTTTCTCATATGTACGGATGCTTAGAAGGACTATAAAAATGTATATTCAATTTCATCCTTAATAAAATAAAAGACCCTACAAAAACTTAGACTATGGGGGGAGATGAAAATGTCCACTTTAAGCACTGCCCTTAAAAAGAGTTCTCCTGGTTATGATCTGACTTTCTTTTTCCTCTGAAGAATTTATTCCATTCAGACATGGCATGAGACATAGTTTATTTAATAAAGTGGACTTTTGTATTAGATTAGATGACCAATTTGAATGATGCTGTACTGGCAGAGCCATAGCTCTGTCGTTTTAGCATGAATTACAAAGCAGAAATGTTGACAAAAGCCATTTTGCAAGGTCACTTGTCAGAAAGAATTTAAAGGGAACTGAAATTGATTGATTGACCTTGCAGAATTAGTAGAAGAAGAAGAAGCACACATTGCTGCTTGTGACGTTAAACTACATAGAGATGATTAACTGATAAATTATGAAATATTGGTCACTTGATATAAATTTATCTTGAGCTACTTAATGTTTAAAATTAAATTGTAAATATTGTTTTTCTGTGATGGAAGTTACAGCTTGTAATTAAGTCAAGTACAGAAAGTTGAGTACTTTGAGAATCACAACATTTCTTGGTTATTTTATTCTAAAAAGAAGAATCTGCTCAACATGATTTCAGCTTTGTTGTTTTTATAGGAATCATTCCACCCTGTATTCTTAGCAGATTAAGGTTGTTGGTAATTGACTGTAGAATATGTAAAAAAAACAAACAAACAAAAAAAAACTTGCTACTCCACATAGCCTATATATACAGTAAGAAATTGTTTGCTTTAGAAATGTGAGCAGTGTGGATCTTCCACATGAACTCTGACAGAAAACAGAATTAATTTCTTCAAGCAGGACAAGATTAAGGCTCCAACCAGCAAATTGAGCTGGATTACTCTCGGTTCTTCCTGCACTCAGTTTGATCCTCTTTTTAAACACAAACAAACTCCAGTTTGTACTTGGCACTTTTTTCATTCACCTCTCATCCACTTTGAGGAGACACTGGTGCTATTCATCAAGGACAATGTAAGTGTTCACCAGACGACCGATAATTCCCCTATTCTCCCATCCCTGTCCTTCTCGTTTGATTTCCATCAGTGAGGTCTTGTTCTCTCACTCTCTTCCACCCACCCCCTCACCCCTACTTAATTAGCCTCAAAGCAGCCACAAAGTGGAAGTTGTGGTAATGAAGGAAGTAAAAGGGAGATTCCAATTTGGAGTACAGCTAACCTTTCTGAGACGCATTATTTAATTCTAATTCATCCTTCCAAGCCCACACGGGAAGTTTCTCTGTAACCGTGAATTATAAATTTGAGCGGTAAATGTTCAGCTGAGTTAGACTGGCCATAACATTAGAGGGGCAGAATCTAAAAACACTTCCTATTTAGTAAATTTCAAGGTATCCACGCTGGTACTGAAGCAACTGGGTCTTTAATCAAAACAAAAAAGCCTAAATCATGACAAGCCTTTAATATTTTTGACTAAGCAAAATTGTAACAAAAACAAAATAAATGCTGATGGATATAGATTATTCTGTGTATCTGGGGATATGGACCAAAATATATTCAGATTGTAAACGGCTTAAAATATCTCTCTCATTTAAATTAATCCTTCCCCAGACAAGCAGAACGGATCAACCACTACTCTTACATTTATTTAAAGCACATGGTGAATGAGTGATTGCAATCCCTGTGGGAGACAAACTGATAAGAGGATTGATTGACAGATCAGGGGGTGTTGCAATGGGATGAATTATCTCTGAATGACTGCTACAGGGTTCACATTGAGGGAAGTTAATGTCATTTTGAGCCTAATAAGCTAATGGATCCCAAATCCATTTTTTTGCTTGCATATGAGCTGAACACCATTACTCTAATGGTGATGCACAGACCAGGAATGAGAGAATAGCAATCAATGTTATTTGAGTTTAAACCCACTCTAACCTCATACATGTGGGTGGTGAATTATGACAGAGGATGTGATGGATGCAGGGTTGTCTTTCTAGTTAACTTGGCCTTGGTGTTAAGTATTTTTCTCAGAGGGATTAGATTATATTAGTTGGAATTAAGGCAGTTTATCTTTAATTGTGGATGAAACTGTAAACTATTTATTATGAGCTTATGTTCTATAAAGACACCTGTTTCAAAGTAGTTTTACATATCTGGCAATGTTAAATACAAAAAATAAAAAGAAAAAAGCACATCTTTAGTTTTTTTGTTTGTTTGTTTGTTTCGTTGAGTTGCACTGGCAATAGCTGACACTTATTTTGGCAGAGACTTATCAAGACCTCAAAGGCCTATTTATGCAGAAGATGGAGACACAGATGGACAGACAGTTTATTCCATCTTCTGCATTGTTTACACGCATAATTTGGTCCATTTTAATGCAGCTTAGCAATGCATCGTTTCATGCAGAAGATGGAGCAATACCACCGGAAATCATGGGGGCAGTGCTGAGCAGAACAGCTGACATGCGACACGCCAAAGAAACAAACCAGAGAAGAAGAAGAAGATCAGGAGGGGAAAAAAAGGCAGACGAAGAATGTAGACGAGCACAACTGTAAAAATTGTGCGAGCTTTGGAAGAAAGACTAAATGCAAGTGTTTAGGGTGTGTTGGGCGGTTGTTTTGTATGACAACAGCAATGTGCGATGTTTGCAACGGACATCCCTGTTTACGTATGTACAGGAGCATAAATGGGCCTTTAGTGTCCAGTGTTTAGTGAAATTATTCAATACCGACATGATTCAATATTGCTGCGTTCCACTTCCATTGGTGCAGAATTGGGACGTTTGTCTTACTTCTGTGATGTCAGAGTCTGATGAAATGTAGCATTACCATTCAGACTGAGGACTGAGGATCCGATTTAGGACTGCATATGAAAATGGCCTGGGTCAGATTTAAAAAAAAAACTCATTTGTGCCATTCAGACTGTCATTAATATATCAGATGAGCCAAATGTGCAAAGAATCAGAATTGAGCTGCAGTGTGAACATAGCTTAAGCACTTATATCCATCACTAGCAGCATCATTTGGTCACCTATGACAATGCCTACACCTGGCCTCAATCTAACGTCCACTGATAGGGAACAAGATATTATATATAGAACTTCACAGATTTTGTAAAGAGCATCACACATCTGAAACTAGCTCTAGCTGAAACCACTGTGTCCTTTGATATCACCTCACTTTTCACATGAGGTTTCTGTTAGTGATAACACCACCTGCTACTCATCTTGTCACTAGTTCTCTCAGTAGATACTGTATACCCCTTGATTTCTGTTCTTGGCTAGATCCTTGTTGCTGCTTTTGCATTGTCTTTCCTTGTCCTCCCAGTTTTTCCCCTAGAGTCTTCCTAATTTTTTTCATTTATTTTTTGGTTAATTTTAGCTTTTCCATGTACTGGTTAACCCTGTTGTGGCATTGCTCTTTACTCTAATACATACAATTTCTTATGTCTGCTTGCTTCCTGCCTCTTCAACCTGCATTTGGGTTGGGTTTGGCCTTTTTCATCTATGCACCCTGACAGGGTGGACAACACTTGGGTAAAATCCATGCTGAAGAAATGCAATCATTCTGGGAGGATACTGAAGACAAGTTGCCTTTTTTGGACTGTGTGGTGCACACTGAGGAGGATAGAAAGCACTGAGGTTTGCTGAAAACCTACACACAATATCTACTTTTTGACTCACACCACCCACTGGGAAACAAACTGTCCATTATCAGAGCCTTATGCAATCGAGCAGAGAATGTTCATATGAGGGAAAACTGAAGGAAAACAAACAACTCAAGGAAGCAACTCAAACTTCTGGACATTCAAAGTGGGCGTTCATCAAATCAGCTGAGGAATCTTTGGAAAAAAAAAACAAAAAAAACAACACAAACAGATGAGACTAGAAGAACGGGTGGAAAAGGTCTGTCATTCTGAAGATCGAACCCAAAATCACCTTCAGACACTTTCAGAAACTGACTCATCCACAGGACAAAACATCAAAACACAAGCTGATTGTATATAAAGTGTAGTTCAGCAAGGTGTGCTCAGACCTTTATGTAGAAGAGACCAAACAACCACTTCATAAAAACACAAGAGAGAACTTTCTCAAGAGTCATCAGTACACCTGCATCACCTAAAAAGCCACCCCTAAACAGAGGAGGTGGCATCAGATTTCACCATTCCAGCACCTTCCCTTCACAACAAGTCATTTTGAATAAAAACATTTTGTTCAGGCTAGTAAACAACTCACTGGGGGCGGTTTCTTGAACAACCCACACAATGGTCAGGTGAGGAAGCGGCACACGTGACACTTAACAGAGAAAAAGAAGTCGTGTTGTCATCATTCATTATGTCATTAATTTTTGTCCGTTGAGTCACACCCAATCATGATAAAGCCCAGAACTTGTCTGTTACTATACATGTGTTACGACACAAGTTCTGTTTTTTTAGTGAAAGATTTGACATGCACTGACTAAAATCCTAAAGGGCTTACAAAAGCATAGCATGTTCAGATAAATGTAGGAGGAAATAAAAGAACTCTAGATAAAAAAAAAAGAAACCGATATGAATTTGAGAATCAATAAACACATTCAGCCACCCATGCCTACTTTTGCCTTCTTGCATGTATCTTATGAATTCATTTTTTGTTTCAGGGACTTTCAAATACATCATTTCTCTTTCATGTCTTGCTTTTCACATAATTAACTGCTGAGATGCTGAAGTTCAATGTGCTGATTTCTTTGTTTGGGTCCTGTTTTTTTATTTCATTGCCTCTTTTTTAAAAAAAAAAAAAAAATCAGCTTCAACTTTTATTTTACACCAGATGCTGTGTGTTATTTTCTCTCACTTAACGTTTTCTGGTGCATCTAATCTTTAATTATTCAATGTTGATTGCAACATTAAAAGAAAACCTTACTGGCTTTTGAATTAAAGCAAATTTAATCATGTTTTCTGCAGTCTCTCCTTCTAATAAAATGTTCTTATCTGTATAAAAACAACATGTTTTTTATTTGTTAGGATAGGATGACCAAATTTGAGTTGGTGAAAAAGAGGACACTTTGGTAGAGGGCAAAACCTCTCTCTGGGAAACGTTTGAATGACTCTGCATCCTCCATGGGATCCAAGCCCATCCACGTATAAGAGGATGGAGAGTGACTCACGATTACGTCTCAGTTTTGGACAAACACAAAGTTACTACTCTTGTGCTGAGACTGCCTACTCTCCCCCTCCCTCTCCTGAGAGAGTGGATATCAATAATAAGCAAGTGTGTGGAGTGAAATGCAACACAAATCCACTGTAAACATATTTGGGGCTGAAATAGTGCAAAGTCACGGATAATTTGAAATTCCTGCCAGACACATGTTTTAGCTCTCAGGAGGACAGCTTGGTAAAAGAGAATGTTTGGTCACCCTAACTCTTGGAGCAAAACTGGGTTTTAGAAACGAATACACTATTAAAAGGAAGCATTTAGTCTTTGACTTCTCAGCTTTTAAAGGTGCTTTAAAAACATTTCTTTTATCAGCACTCATTTTGGCTTGGCTCATTACTTTGAATAACAATTTCTTTATGAGTGGCTATAAATGCAAAAGATGGTTGGAGGGTATTTTTATGATATGATTAATCCTTAGATGAATTCAGACTATGTCCATGACTTCCAAATTGTTTGTTCGATATCAAGGCTGGACTGGACAAAAAGTCAGGCTGGGAGTTATACACTCACACAGGCCACCTCAACTCATATACTGCACACATATGCTTACATGGAAGTGCATAAATGCATGCAAGCATACGTTCACACAAAACTATAAGCCACCAGTCCAGTTCTTTCATCTGTCCTTTTCTCATCAAAAGAGTCAATACAACAGTAACAACAGGGCTCCATTCATTTTAGGATTCATGTTAAACCTGAAACAATATAATTATGTCATTTTGTCGGCAAATAATTTAGATACCAGTTTACGATAAATATAAAATGTTAACACCAATATTCACGCAACAGTAAAAACAAGAAGTGGTCAATAGCAACTTGATCTGATGTGATTCAACCAACACTAGAAAATGAAAAAGTTGACTCTACTAAGACAGATAAGAGACTGTCCAACTTAAAGAGTGGTTCCCAAACCTTTCCATGCAACACACCTGTGGAGATATGACAGCCTCAGTAGGACCCTTCAATAAGTCATGCAGTAAAATAAGTCATGTCATTACCAAGTAAACAGAAACATACACAAAAACACACTTAGAGTTGTCAACAAAAACCTAAGGCCACATTTTACCAATAAGTATAAAAAATAAATAACAAAAAGCAATCACATAATTTACAATCAGATAAACACACTGACACTTCTAGTCAAAAAGTTCCTTCATTATCATTTAACCAGGGGTCCAGTCCTTGAGATACTATCCTGCTACTTTTAAATGAAACCCTTCTCCAACACACCTGAATCACCGGAATGGCTTGTTACCAGGCCTCTGCAGAGCTGAATGACACGCCAATGAGGGAATTCAGCCATTTGATGCCAGACAAGAATAGCTGAGCAGCCTTATCATTAAAATATCCACCTGTCGGTTTAACGCAACACATAAAATGAACTAACAGCCTGCTTTATTTATGATACCAGGAAATCCTATACAGGTCCTGCTGTGCAAGGTTGGAATAACCAGTAGCTCTTATGTTTGGGCTGATGGAAGATACAGTATAACAATAGCTTACTGCAACAAACCATTAACAATAGCAAGAAGTTTGACTCCAGGTAGTATCAGGATCATTATTACAGCTACATAAAAAGGCTCATGGAGAATCCCAACTAGTGATCGTCACATTATATTAGATAAAAGTTTACAGCTCGTAACACACCAACCATCTCACCTCTATCACTCATTTATTAAATGGTGGTGTTGCTGCTTCTGCTGATTTGAAAATATCCTAAGTTTCAGCTACTTGCCTGCCTCGTCCTCACCTGCCTCGTCCTCACCTGCCTCATCCTCACTTGTCTTCTGTTTGTTCATAAGGTACCTCTCTGCATGTTGTCAGGTTCCTCTGCATCTCAGCTGTTCTGCCTCCACATGTTCTGATCATGTTGATCAATAAAAAGAATGTTATCATCATTCTAACTGTTGTGTATTCCGTAACACTCCACGTAGCCAGAGGGCGCTCTTGGCTATGTTGTAATTGCAAAAGAAGAGTGTGGAAAAATAAAGAATAATAGTGAAGCTTAAAGAAGAGTCTGCCTCCTTACTCGGCTGCTGCTGACGTTCTATTACCACCCAAAGTTACAACACTAACCAAATGAATTTTCAATGAAAGCTGACAGGCTCACATTGTTTAGTCTGTGCACAGGTCTCAGTGCAAGGCAGACCAATTAGCTGCATTGATGTAACACATATTTGTATTTATTTATTTATGTATTCTTCTTCTTTCTAGACTCATGCAGACAATCAGTCCACTTTTGGCCCACGGCACCAGTAATCGTCCCACCCAGTTTAGGCCTGTTCTTTACTTATTTCAAAGCCAATTAAAAAAATATCTAAATTTAAAACAATATCTCAAAGTGGGATACAGCCGATGGCTGCTGGCACTGGCTCCAAAATGCCTTTGGCTCGAGTAGTTCAGTTTGGTTTAAATCAATTCAGTCTGTTTATCAATTTATAACAAAAGCCATCTTAATCATCTCAGAATGCAATTCATGGAAATCAAACATTCCAGTTAAATTTAATTAACCCATTTATCAGACTCTCATTCCAAACACAATAACCATGCTAAAAGGTACGTCCATCAGCTTTTCCTAAAATTCTTTTCTTTTCTTAACCTTTATTTTATCTGCTAAGTCTCAATGAGATTATAAGATCTCTTTTTCAGGGGAGACCTGGCCAAGGGGTCAGAAGTCCAAATTCCATTACAGACAGTAATCATTAAAACAACCAAATTAAAACTTTCAATAGACAGCATCCAGTATAAAACATATAAAATATCATAATCCCAAAAGAACAAAAGAATAGGGAATGTATAGCTAGCTGGACAAGCAGTTACAGATGCCTACTGAATCAGCCTCCTAACTCTTTAAGACATGTTTAAAAGCTCAGCTCCTTTATGGTGAATGTAACTGGAGTCACACCTACTGATCAATATGTCCATGGTCCTTCTCACAATAATTCAGTAAGTATTAATCCTCGAGGAGTTTTGTCCAGTCAGGTTAAGTACTACTTTCCAGTTTCATCTGGAAATATGGTGACTGCAATTTCCAGCACTCTGTCCATCCTTTTTTTTGGGGGGGGGGGGGGGAGATAAAATCACAAAGTTGTCATCAATGAGGTATAAAAAAAAGTATGTGGCATAATGGGTTTACTCTAGTGAGAATTTACACACATATCACACACAGACGGTCTTACAGAGAAGAAAGGATATTTAAAAATTACATACTACAACTATTTAAGTAGAAATAGTATTATCTTATTTTCTATAGATTTTTTTTAACATTATCAATATGAATAAAAAAGTCAATAAACCGCCCAGTCGGGCTACTCTCATTGATATTCTTCCTCAGTTTAATGGGATTAAAATGGATTACCAAAGCCAATGTTATCAGTGTGCCCATTATTCATTAATTTCATAAAGATTGAAAGTGATTATCCTGTTAACCGTGGTTTACAGGGGCTGAGATAAAATTGAAGTATGCTATAGGATATGGTTGTTAATGAATTATAGTGTCTGTGAGACTGAAACTGATTATTTAAACACAGCAAGTCAATATATGTGTGCAGGCTGTGCAGACTGTTCAAAACAGGTTACATAACAGAAACTTTGTCATATCTTTCAGATCGAATTGCAACTAAATTTTGAGTCTCTCTCAAATGGACACTTTGTCAGGGCTTCTGGTGTCATATTGTAAGCCAACTGGTAAACCTTTAACTTCATTTATTAAATGTAAAGGGAAACTTTGTTTAAGGGTACATTTTAAGTTGAACCACGATGTTTTAATAACAAGTAGTTTTAAGGTTGTTCTTTTTGGTGCCAAATCATGTTTTCAGATAGGTCTCAGAAAAGGTTCAAATTATAGTTTCCAAGGCAGAAGTCGAACAAAACTCCTGCTGCATATTCCACCAACATCCCTCCTTCTTCCTTTTGCAGATTTGTTGCTTGTTTATAAAGCAAACACACATATGGCTGGACTTTTTGCTCTGTGTGTCATGGCTGGTGAGTCAACATCATCAGGAATCTTTGTACATAGTCTTTGCACTCAAATACACCCACTGTACAGCTAAAATAAATTTAGCATTTGATGCCATTAGAATGACAAAAACTGTCAAAGTAGGAGGAAGATAGCATGCTTTAGTTGTGTATTGTAAAACTGTAGCTGGTAATTTGATGCTCTATAAGTCTGAGGACTTATTTCATCTAATAAGCATAACCTCGATCTGATTAAGCTTATTCCGCTACTGTGGTGGCAGACTCGCTTGCTGTCAGAAGCTGGTGGGAGAGGACTGAGAGAGAGGGCTGCACATACATCCAACGTTTAAAATCTGCCTCGCATCAATTTATGGCTGGCAAACAAAAGTTTAGCTGCTATCAGTAATGTTTGTTATTTTATTTCTGGCTCAGAATGTCAATTCAATATCATTGTCATTATTCTACAGTATATTACTGTCTTTATTATTTCAACTTTTATTCTTGACACCTCTCATTTATTTTACTTTTTATATTTTAGTTGTATTTTTTTAATCATATTTCTCTGTAAAGCACTAAATAAAGAGTTGAGTTCACCACTGCTGACATTCCTGATTATTTGGAGAAGGTAAGTATACAACATTTCATGCAAAAAAACAACTTCACAAGTGCTCCACATTTCTCAAATGCAACTTTTCTGTCTAAAGAATTTTAAGAACAAAGTTTTAACCCATAAACTGACAATGGACTGTTTCAGTTTTAGTACTTTAGTACTATTACTCACTTTTGCATATCAATAATTAAAGAAGTTGAGAAAGTTACTTTTCATAAATGTTTAAACCAGCATCCAGAACTTATTCAGAATACAGTTCAGTGAAAATGACAGAAAGGAGTGTGTGGTTATTTCTGTAATGATCCGTCTGATAAGGGTCGGACTTCCCAGCCTCCCTGAACGCAACCTAATTTTCCCACTCTGATTGGTAATACGCTTCACCTGTTTGATGCCCTTTAAATACCTGCCTGTGACAGCGTTTCTTCGCCAGATCGTCTTGGTTCTACCCTGCACGTTTCCAGCCGTTGTTCTACCTGTCTGCCTGCCTGCCTGCCTACCTGCCTACCTGCCTGTTGTTGACCTTGTTTTGGACCTGGATTATCGTCTCTGCCTGCCCCCTGACTGGTATCTCTGTTTGTTATTGGATTTCTGGATTATTGACCCCTGGACTGGTTTTTGGATGTGGATTTTGGATCACGGAATAATCTACTCTGCCCAGACGGAGATATTCATTATCACCCACTTCTGTGGGTTGGAGACCCTGACCCCCGCCAATTATTCCCCCACTAACCTGTTCTTTACCCAGCAGTTATCCACCCACTCCAGTGGACTCCCCGTCCGGCTTCCCGGGTTCTGCCTGTACGATCTCACCAAACTGCACTACAGCACCCAGTACGTGGATTTGTAACATCCTGCATCATTATCACAGACTCCCTGCCTTCTAACACCTGTTCTCATACCCCCCACAGAAGAGCTGACCGAATGAGACCGGATAGATCACCAGTGCACATTTACATTGTTCAAATAAATTCCTTTTTACCTTTCACTGGAATCCTGATTCTTTTGAGTCCAATCTCCGGGTTTGTGACAATTTCTGCATATCTCTGTCCTGAAATTGAAATAATTTATGTCACAATTTGTGCTCAGCCAATGAGGATGAACCTACTCAGCCCTAAAAAGTCAAGGCAGCAACAATCTTGCAGCCTATCCACTTTTTCATAGCTGAGTACACTGACAGCATCAATCTTAGCAGAGACTCACTCATCAAGTTCTGTGGTCTGCAGTGCTGATGGTATACTGATCAGCTCATCTGGCTTTGCACCAAGCTCATTTCTGCATTACTTAATAATGCTACAAAATGCTCAGTGTTAATATATGTTGTCTCATTTTGGGTCTTTTTTATGGAAAATATTTTAGCCTACACTACCTGCTTCAGCCTCCTAGCTAGATTCCCAGCTTAATTATGTTCATGTAACACTGAATACAGACAGCTGATGATAGATTTAATGGCTAATACTCTTTAGTTATCTAGAATGAAATAATTTTACTTTTTAGACCAAGGTTTGTTTACTTAATCGAGGGAGAGGAAGATCAGTCGCAGAACTGCTGCTCTCAAGCATTTGGCTACCGCTGGCTTAGTCTTTAGTATCATGCTATTCATGCTGTAGATAGTGATAAAAGTAAAAGTAAGGATATAATACTAAATAAAATAAAATGTTAAAATAGAGCATGTCTCAGAATACCAGAGAGGCTATGAGATAAAATAAAAAATGTAATAGGTACATTTTGAAGTCCTGTTTTAAAACCTGATGATTATAATAAGAAGCCGTTCACAATCTATAACCTCACTGAGGAATTTAGAGTGGATAACATCAATGCGGTTTTGAGACATAACCACTAAGAACAGGTTCAGCAGTTATGATTTTACACAACACCTCAAAGCCATAAAACTCAGCAAAAGAAAAAAATTTACTGTACTTAAAGAGAGAAAAAAAGAACAAAAATAATCTGTTTTATGACTGGAAAAGACAGAAGACGTGGAAGTTAGATGCAGTTTAGGCACAGGAATTAGGAATAAAATCAAATCAAAAAGTCATAGAATGATGCAAACCATGAAAGTAAAATTTATTTATAAGCACATCTTTAAAATGATAAAAAAAATTACGTCATAATAATTATTTATAATTCAGTATAAGCCATCGAAGCTTTGTTTTGAGGCACTGGAACCCGAGGGCCGAAGTTTAAGATGCAGCTATTTAGACTCAATTAAAATGATTAAATAAAGTTAGTAATTTCAATTTATTCATATTAAGTTGTAGCACAACAAGCACTTTACAGTGTGTTCACTGTAGAGGAAGTGGCAGTTGTTGCATTGCTATAAGTTCATAGTCAGCTCATCCAGCAGGTGTTTGCTAGTGTTGTTTGTACTGTTTAGATCAGGGCTACTCAATTCGGTCCTACGAGGGCCGCAATCCAGCAGGTTTTCCATGTATTCCTGTACCAACACACCTGAGTCAAATTAGGTGGCTCTAACAGCCAATCAGGTTCTACACAATAACTCATTAATTTGACTCAGGTGTGTTGGTGCAGGGATACATGGAAAACCTGCTGGATTGCGGCCCTCGTAGGACCGAATTGAGTAGCCCTGGTCTAGATGTTTCAATGACATGGGTGGATCAAGATGAGGATAAGGATCATTGTCCAGACTGCAATTTAACCTGCACAAATCTGATGCCATATCCTTGTGTGTGCGCAGCTGCATCCTCCTAAAAAGGTTGTGACACAAGAGCTTTTCATACTTCTAGTTAAAGGCACTGATGTGCCTTTGTTGCAAATCATCCTTCTCTTTGTTTCTGAAGCGTGGAGTTGAAAACAATGTCTCTTTGGGCCAGAGCCAGCCCTAGCCACTTTGGTACTCTAGGCAAAGTTTATGGTGGACAAAGCTTTTCACACAGATATGTGCTCCCAACAAAGACACATGGTCCCCTTGAAAGCTCAGGGAAGATGGGGGGCAATCCACTCACAACTGTCCAAACTTGTCTGCTTTTCTACTTCCCTCATTATCATATTGGGGCCCAAAAATACACAAAACCACTTTATCCTCCTTATTTATAAAGATGTTAATAGTTTCCCAGCCTTACATTTAGAATTTTTTATCATCGGGTGTCCAGAAACAAAGTTATTACTGGTGCTATTTTAAAAATCCGAATTTGGCCCTATCTCGGTGAGAGAAGCTAAAACATGCCAGAGGTGTTCATCCTCCTGTTTTAGTATTACTGACAGCTGCCTCTGATAGTTTTCATGTGTGTTTCATTCCTTGTTTGTGTGTGAGTTTGTGTTGCTATGCCACCATGGTTTGTGTGCGTGCGTGGTCAAACGACTGCGAGGTTGCATTTGAGAAAAACTTGCCGGTTACAAGTTTGAAACCTGATTTACAGCAGGGATAACTAATTTCGGACCTTTTGAGCCAGTCTCCTGCGGGTTTTCAATGTGTCCCTGCTGCAACTCACCTGGTTTAAATAAAATGGTTCTCTAACAGCTCGTTAAGTTCTGCACATGCCTCTTGACAACCTATTAATTTGAGTCAGGTGTGTGCAGCAGGGACACATTGCAAACCTGTAGGACACTGGCTCAGGTCCGGAATCCCTGATCTACAGATTCATTATGTGGCAGCTCTGCTTTATTTCAGCTTAGCTAGTCTCTAGGTGGTACAGATTAAAAGTTAAATTGCATTTTCAACAATAAATAAAACGGCCACACTGAAAACCTCTTCTTCTTTTCTAAACTTTTTGAAAGCATCTCCTAAACGCTTGTAAGGGGTGTTTGATTTCTATTAGCCTTAGCCTCAACCTGACATGCGGCCCACCATAACTTGTACCTTTTCTTCTCTCATAGTGGATGGAACAGGACAAATTCTGGCCATATCAATCCAACAATGAAAAACAATGAGGGGTGGGGGCTATTGTTAATATTTCTGTATCTATTCACCTTCTATTTATATAAGACAGAACACAAGGAAGTGTTGTCAGTCGGGGCACTTTTTTCCACCATTTTTTGTTATTGTTTATCTTGTTATTTTCCTCATTCTCTTTGACGTGTCACGCACCATATAGGCGGTCGCCTATATGGCCAATGCAAAGGGCCGGCTCTGCTTTGGGCCAGCAACAGACATAGTCACAGAGCCAAGCTGACATATGTGTCAGGGCCAGACAATATGATGGTGTAAATTTTCAGTCATCCAGGTCATGGTAATCCTTGGAGCTTGAATAAAGGCAACTGGACTTCTTTTCTTGGTTCTGGAAGACATTTCACATCTCATCTGAAAGGATTCTCCAGTTCATGACAGATGGAGGCAGAACTGCTCGCTCCAACCAATAATGCTGTTGCCATCCAGCTGATTCCGTGTTGCTGGCTCGAGTTCTGAAAGCACACACTGACATAGTGCCATGTAGCCTCTGTCAAGTCAATATCAACAACATAAAGGAAATGGCAGCTTCAGGCAGCTTCAGCTCTCTCTCTTTTGTCTTTTTTTCTTTTTCTTTAGTTTGAGAGCTGTGAAAAAGAAAAGTAGAAGTAGAAAGATGGAGGCAAAAATAGACACTGGCTGTAGCTTTCCTAATTATTAGAAGCCTTGCTGAATGGACTTATGGAGTTTTTGGAACAATAACCCAAAATAATCCTCATATGAAGTCCATTGTTTGCTCTTATATGCAGCAGTAGTTTGCAGCAGAAATTAGCAAAAAACATGTTTTGTCATTTGAACGTTTTTTTTTTTTTTTTTTTTACATGAAAGGAATCAAATAGGTTTAGCAAGTACCCTCTTATGAAACTATAGTATGATAACCGGCTTATTATGGCTGGTACTATCATCACAAGGTGACAGAAGTGCACCTAACTCTTTTTCAACAGATGTTAAATAAAAGAATAATACATTATTGTACAGCTTTAAGCTTAGACACTAGCAATATACAAGTAAGAGAATATTATTAGTCAAGTCAGAATTGTCATTTTTATCTAAGATTCTAGAGAAAATTGTCCTCCAGCAGGCTTCTTAGATGACACTCATCATAGCACAGAAACAGCTCTTTTAAAAGTTTTAATGAATTGTTTGATACCGATTCTGGTAATTAGTGATCTGTGAATCAATACTGAAATACTGTATAGATAGCATACTGCTGATACCAGTTGTCATAAAAAATTTAGATGTTTCAGTAATTTGGACATACATAGTTTATCACTAACTGCAGCTATGTGTTATTTTTTATTTATTTATTTTTTTAACACATTAACATAAAAAAATCTGAATCAGGCAACAAGAAGAGAAGATGATTTTCGGCAAGTAGGTTCTCTGTCAAAGCAGAATCAAATCCACCAAGAACTACTTTATTCTCCTTACTTATGAAGTTTCTAACCATTTTCAAGCCTTACATTTAGATATTTTGTCAGTAGGTGTCCACAAACGAAATTATTACTGGTGCCATTTTAAAAACATCCAAGTTTGGCATTATCTCAGCTAGAGGAGTTTATTTTAGGTAGATGCCTTATCACAGGGGTGAACATAATCACCAAAAACTTTTTTATCCCAACAGCCATGAATTTAGATGATGGCCAGATGACCTATTTGATATATCACACAGTTAAACACTCAGTCATCACATCTGATATTCTGGTTCACACTCCTTACCAATAGGTGGCAGTAATACTTCAAATAATTGCATACCAACAACCAAGAAAACAAGAAGTCACTGAATTTATGCAATGTCTGATTGTGATTAAAGCACGATAAAGGAAAGCTGCTTTGAAAGTGATTTTCCAAATGCATGATGTTTTTGTATCGGATCAGAAGGAAAATCAGTGGTATCGCACATCACTACTGATAATGCTGCCCTTTTAGTGCTTTATCCGAGTGCCGCCTTTGATACTGTTAACCACAATATTTCATTTTTTTAATTCTGGGTCTTCGAGGCATTGTTTTGGTCCCATTATGTTCTATTTATCTGGTAAAAGGATTCCAGGCAGCACTGATCATAGCTTTTCTGCCACAGCTCCTGTGTCATGTGGGTTTCCTCAAGAATCCATTATTGATCCTTCACTGTTTTCTTTGTACATGCTACCCCTTGGAAGTATTTTTAATGAAAGCCAAGAGCATTTCTGAAGGACATTAAAGTCTTGATCCATCCATCCATCCATCTTCTGCCACTTATCCAGAGTCGGGTCGCTGGGGTAGCTGCCCAAGTAGGGAAACCCAGACTACCCTCTTCCCAGCATCATTCACCAGCTCATCCGGGGGGATCCTGAGGCGTTCCCAAGCCAGCCGAGAGATGTAGTCCGTCCAGGGTGTCCTGGGTTTTCCCAGGGGCCTTTTTCCGGTGAAACGTGCCCGAGCCACCTCATCTGGTTCCTCTCGATGCGGAGGAGCAGCACCTCTACTCTAAACCCTTCCCGGATCACCGAGCTTCTCACCCTATCTCTAAGGGAGAGCCCGGCCACCCTGCGGAGAAAACTCATTTTGGCCACTTGTTTTCGCGATCTTGTTCTTTCGGTCACTACCTACAGCTCATGACCATAGGTAAGGGTAGGAACGGAGATCGACCAGTAAATCGAGAGCCTTGCCTTTTGGCTCAGCTCCTTCTTCACCAAGACAGACCAATGCAGAGTCCGCATCACTGCAGACGCCTCCCCCCCCCCCCCTTTTTTTTTTTTCTTTTTAAATTCTGTCCAAACTGAGGTATTACTTATTGGATTTATTACTTAATGGTGTCCAAGCACAGAATGTGAAAGACTGCCAAGAATCAGGGAGTAGTCTGTAGAATAGAATAGAATAGAATAGAATAGTGATTTAACCCAGATGAACCCGGTTGTCAAAGCTAGTTTTTTTTTGTTTTTTTTTTTACCTTTGATGAGTTAGAGAGGGTCATTCATGCTTTTATTTTACACATATGGGTTACTGTAAGTCCCTCAACAAGGGCGTAAAAAAGTCCAACCTTTATTGCTTTTAAAAGCCTTCTTGAAACTGCATTTCAAGATTAGTTCCACATTGTTTTTAATAGTTGTGTCTGTGTTTGTGATTTCATGTTCTCTCTGTTGGTTTATTTCAATTTTTTATTCTCGGATTATTACGGCCCTGTGTGTATTTTTTGTGTATTTAACATTTTCATCTTTATTTGTTGGTACATTTGGTACAAAATTTATTCTCTACTTTTAATCCATCACTAGTTACACTAGGAGTAGTAGGATGCCATTTTCTGCCACCTGGGGAGCAGATGGGGGTTAAGGGCTCATCCTTATGCTTATTAGGGTCAGGGCCCACAGTGGTTCACCTCTGTTGCCAGGCCGATGACTTGAACCCAGACCCAAGCCCACCTCTGTCACCACTAGGCAAGGGAAGGCAAGTTTATTTGTATTTCAAGTACAAAATAATTTATAGTGCTTTTATAGTGACATGAAAATATTACTAAACAAGGCCTTAGCTAGTGAAAAGGTGTGTAAAGAAATGCGAGTCAGTTTCAGAGTTTAAATTTCTTTGTGGTCATGTTGAACTTTTTTCAACAGTTCATGCATGTGCTTGCTAAGGTAAAAAAAATGCTTAAAATAGTTTGAACACTGTTGCAACTCAAACACGTCTTGACTTTTTAAAAATTTTTTTCCCTGCCTCATGAAGTGGCCTCCTGAACCAGTAATTAGTGTAATCTGCAGAGAAATCTATCAGTCATTGTTAAATTAAAAAAACAGTATAAGCAGTACAAGCACAGGCAAAAAAAAAAAAAAAAAAAAAAAATTCTTGGGCTTTCATGGGAATTATTATCTTTATGTTTAGATAAGTATCAGGACAAAAAATTAAGTTAAAAACTGTCACTTAGTCTTATAATAGCTTACTTACAATACACATTAATGTTTAAAGGCAAAATCAGTACCATTGACACCCAGTGTTTCAAATCAGAACTGCAGTCGAAAGAGAAAAACACAGAGAACGTTCTTACCCCCTCCCCCTTGGAGAGTTTCGCATAGGTTGCTGGTTTGTGAGAGGCCGGTTCTTTTATCCAGTCTATGAAGGACGGAGAACATAGCGCCATCAAACATCACGATGACGAGCGCAGATGATTCACACACACAGTAAGTTGCTATGCTTTGCAATGCTACCGCTAATTTCAAGAAGTTGGAAAGAGCAATACAGTGCACCCAAGTTATTCCGGCACGGAACTCTTATTTTGAAGGAGAAAAACTTGACAAAGACATTGTTGATGGAGGAGACAGATTGTTTATAGGGAAGCTTTCTTTTATCCCTCGCAGCAAATGAGGACATTTTAAATTATTTTTAAGGAAAAAATCCCAATTATTCAGCCTTTAAACCTTTAAAGAATTTTGAATGGAGTTAAACTGTATCTTTAAATGATTTGTCTAGTCACAGTGCTGGAAGATTCATATTCCAGTAAATTGAAGCTTGATGGCTTTACAATGCAGACAGCCTAAAAACCTGGCAACCAACTCCTAGATTATTTATCATTTATCCAAACATCATCATATTTTTTATGCACAAAGAATCAAAATGAGCAAAACCATTTGTACAGACTGCAGTTATGTTAACAAGAAACAATGACAGAATAATTCATTTCAGTTTTATTGTTTGTTTTATTATAAATGTATTTAAGTGATCTATACATATAAGCAATGCACATGGGATTAGCAAGTAGCATAATGATTTTATGAAATAAAAGATATTATGATTTTGTCATTAAAAACTTACCAATTCCTTTTTTTTAAATATAATCCAAAAAAAAAAGCAAAAGCCATTTTTGTTCCACAGACAATTAAGCAGGAAATGCTCATTGCATGTGAAAGAAAATGTCATGGGCACTTCCAAACATCATTATTATGGCCGTCCTCATTACAGCATTGTAGATTTGACTCATGAATGATAAAAAAAGTGAACATGAAGCCATCAACTCACACAAATAAGCCAAATTGATTTGTAAAAATGTTCAGTGGCTATGAAGTCTAAATTTCCAAACCCTCTATGCCCATAGGTCATAACAAATTGGAGTGCTGCCATTCACACAGCAAACTTTATTTTCAGCTTCCTCCTTCTAGAAAAATATTATAGAGTAATTAATTGTGCTCCCAAGCCAGTGCTCCTTCTCATTACCACACAGCAGTGTAGGAATTAGATGGATGCATCGGATGGCACAGTCTCTTCATTTTAGTAGATTTTTTTTTTATGTGATTGTACTTTAATTTCCTCTGTTGAAGCAAGAGAATCATTATCGGGGAGTTTCCTATCCACAGCAACATAATTACATTGTATTTGTACCCAAGTGAAGAAAAGTTCTGATACAAGGGATGATTTAATGTGTTAAAAAACTTCTCTAGAGGGGACATGTTTCATAAAGCAAAGCAGAACCTGATTAAGTGTGTCCCCACATTCAACAATAGTCCACCAAAGCAGCTATAGTGTTTCACGCTGTACTTCTTTATTATTCATGCATAATCATTCAGATTTAAATATACTGTCTTAGACTGAATAAGAATAAATGTGACTTTTACATGTAGACATACTTAGTGAGAAAATTAAGTATGAAGGTTTTATTAAAGTTTAAAGTAATATTGGAAACAATTAAAAATAATAATAATAAAAAAATAATAATGACATCATCTATTAATTAGTAACATTCCTTACTGGAATTTACGATAAAATATGTTTCTTGACCAGGAAAAAGTTCCGTTTTGAACACATAAAAAAGTATAACTTACTTTTTTATGTCCAGGTTTTGCTTTTTGTTGCTGAACTCTGAAATGTTTCCTGTTGCATAATGACGAATTTCTATGGTTAACATAGGAATTAAATTTAGAGTGTTCTCTGTGTTCTTAAACTGTTGCAGCTTCACTTTTCTTTATTTCATTTGAAAACAAGACTTAAGAGTGTAAAAAAAATCTATTAAATGACCTAAGTGGTATTAGGTTTACATTGTAGTGATCCCAACAGCTTAAGTTTATACACCGAATGAAACAGTGTGATCACGGAAGTAAAATTGAGAAGATCTTTGATTAGTCTTAATATACTGTATAAACGTGACTTCAAAATGAGGCTGCATGGTGGTGTGCTGTTAGCACCTTTGCCTCATAGCAAGGATATTTTTCAGTTTTGTATCCATAAGCGGTCTCTCTACATGTTGAATTGTGATTTTACCCGAAAAGTAAATAAAGAGGAGCTTAGAAAAAAAGTGGCCAGGTTAAAAAATAAATCAAAAAAAGTTTTAAAATTATCAATGAAAGTTGCTTTTTGTTATGCCCGCTCTGGATTACTGATTGCCCGTACTTTCCAGCCATGCATCACAGCAGTCACGCTCCGGATTACAAATTATTCACACCTGTATACAATCTGCTCACCCGGCTACATATACTCCAGCACCACACTCCCTGTTGGAACTTGTTTTATCACACTTGGACAAGTCCTCATTCCATTCCCGCCGCCGTGTTTCCAGGATGAGCTGTCTACGCCATCGTTTGTCCAGTCACAAGATCATTTCACAATTCACTATTTGTTCAATAAAGCTTTGCTAATCATTATCTGTCTCCGAGGAGTCCATCATAACACTTTTGTGTGGGGGACAATGAGTAATAGAAATCTAAATAGATGTTGGGCAAAAACAGTCCTTTGTTTGCTGACACAAGTGCAGATGAAATGAACATTAAAAGAAAACTGATTGGACATTCTTTGTCCAACATATTGTTTATTGATTAGCATTCGAAAATTCTTTTTCCATAAAACCACAAAAAGCTAATAAAGACAATCAAAGATATTTGCTGAAGCACTAGCTTTTTATGCCAAGCCAAAGGACTTGAAAGCAAAGAGCAAAACAAGAAGAAACAACAAATGTATGTATGTATAATGACTTCTTTTCAGAATTTCTTGTTTTATAAAGTATACCAATGGTTTATGACATTTTTATTTTCACATTAATATGAGGCTTCCAACAAATCTTATTATCAATTGTTACTCTAAGAAATCTATTTTCATACACTTTTTCAATTGCAATTCCATTAACTCTGATTGTAGCCAAGTTTTTAAATTGTCTGGTGCTGAAAATAAGATAAGCTTTGTTTTTTTTTACATTCAACTTATTTTTGTCAAGCCAGTATTTTAGTATATTTAACTCCTTTTCAGCTGTAGTCAGAAGCTGTTCTAAGTTTTATACTAGAGCAGTAAAGAGTGGTATCATCAGCAAACAAAACACATTTTAATAATTTGGAAAAATTACAAATGCCATTGATAAATAATATAAATCATTTAGGGCCTAGCACAGAGCCTTGAGGAACTCCACAAGTTACCTTCAGTTGATTTAATTTTACATTATTTAATTGCACATATTGATATCTATTATCCAGGTATTTTTTATCCATGTATATGCTAACCCTAATATACCATATCTATCTAGTTTATTCATTAATATATTATAAACAATATATTAAATTCCTTTTTTAAATCTACAAAAACACCAACAGTATGTTCCTTATTATCTATTGCAATAGATATCCCTCCTACAAGTTCCATCACTGCCATTGAAGTGGACCTTTTTGCTCTAAAGCCGCATTGGCTACTCACTTAAAAGTTTGTTTCTCAATATATTTATCAAATTGATGAGAAAATAATTTTTCTAGGATTTTTCAGAACTGCGGAAGTAGTGATACCGGTCTATAATTGTTAAAGTGATATCTCTCCATTCTCTCCATTTTTCTTGCCATTGGTAATAACATACTATTTTCATTTTTGAGAGAAACATACCAGTTTGAAAAGACAGGTTACAGATGTATGTGAATGATTGCACTATATATTCTATGATAATTTTAACTAATAGCATGTCAGTATAAAAACAATCAGTGGACCTTTTATTCTTACGTGTTTTCACAATGTGAAGTATTTCTCTATCACTTACAGTACCAACAAAAATGGAAAAGAAATTTTTAGTAATGTTCATTTTGCTAAATTATAACCACCATGTACAAATAAATCCTTAAACTCATTTGCTATTTCTTTCATTATATCAAGCAAAATAATTTTTTCTTTTATAAAAAAATATTCTGGATAATTCTTTTTAACCCTTTTTAATTGTAAAATTTATAAGTCTCCATGTTTCTTGTGTGTTACTTCTGCTCCAATAATTTGTGGTAATATTCTTTCTTTTTATATTTACCAGTTTATTTTTATATAACTTGTACTTTATTTCAGCATATTTTGTCCTGTTTTATGAATCTCTTGAGTTATTTTTCTTTGTACATGCATCCTCTATGCACTTTGTGATCCATAGCTTATTTGAGCTGCAATGCTTTTCATTGATGATTATTAAAGGCCAATGTTTCTTATAGTGAAATTAAAATTGAGAAGAATGCATTGTTGGCATTATTAGGATCTTTATTTGCAAAAACAAAATTTCAGTTTCGCTCCTCTACAGTAGTTGTACCTTAAGGGCAGCAATGTCTCTTGGTGTCCTATGTATTGTCTTATCAAATGTATGAGACTTTATTTTTAATCACAAAATAATTTTGAAAGATTGCAGAAACAAACAGATGATCACTTATATCATTTATAAGAAGTCCACCTATTTCAAAGTCAATGCTATTTGTGAAAATATTATCTATCATTGTATCTGTATCATTGTTGTTTTACTTGGTTTTATAATTATAGGGAAAAGGCAGTTATTATACATTGTATGGATACAACCTTTTGTTTTCTTGTGTCCATTTAGGTTTAACAAATCTATGTTGAAATCACCACAAATTATTTGCAGTTCTTATCCTTTAAGTTGCTAAACTAACAGCTAGTTTTACATTAAATGTGTCAAGGCATGATTCTGGTGTTCTATAAATACAACTTATAATTATATTATTAGCTTTCTTTTTTTTACATTGATTTCAATAGTTACACATTCCGTTACATTATCTATAGTGTTTGACATGCAGTCATCTCAAAGTTTATATTGTTCGTTGAAGCCACAAGGCCAAAATGCTTTCCACATCATTATTCATAATATCCAGTCTTCACACACAGTAAAGCATAGACGCCTGATCATTTCCCTTTTTATTTCTATTGTCCTAAGTCTTTGAGTTCTCTTATCATCATCATTCAGTCTTATCATTACTTTGCAGATTCTCATCCACGTCACTTGTTTTGTTTTCTCAGGCCTGCCTTCATTTTTTCAGCGTTTTCTTTTCTTTTGTTAAATGTTAATTTAAAAACACATCGGCCCCCTTTAGCTTCTTTGCCTTTTTCAGTAACTCAGTAACTGTTTCTCACAAACCAAACAAAATTTGTCGGCTTTGTTTTTACTGTCATTCCTGGGGAGTGTGGGACATGTTGCAATATGATGACTTGGAGGAATTTTATTACTTGCTGTTCAAACGTTTGCGGCTCCTCTGCTGGAGCATCCTCACTGTCTTTACCCCGCCTGCTGCAGCTCTGCCGTAGACTCGGTGTAGCGTCTCCAGTCCATTTATGACTAAGTCATCCATTCTTGTGTATTGTTCAAGGTCCTCGATTCACTGTACATCCTCACTGTCTTTACCCCGCCTGCTGCAGCTCTGCCGTAGACTCGGTGTTGCGTCTCCAGTCCATTTATGACTAAGTCATCCATTCTTGTGTATTGTTCAAGGTCCTCGATTCACTGTACCAAGCTCTCTATTTTCTTATCCTTCTCCTTTATTAAGGGTTTTAGTTGTTGTTGTTTTAGTCAGGTAATGCAGAATACCTTGTTGTTTAGCCACTTTGCTAAATTCATCTGGCATGAAGTTAAGCGATCTCCTGATCTCCTCCTCAACTCCTGAGTTTGCTTTTTTTGGTGGCATTTTGAGGCTGGATTCATGGTTTTCTTTGTCTCTTAGCCCTTATGTTGTTTTTTAGCAAGTAGCTTCTTCCTCTCTTTGTTTTAAGATTTTTCTAGCTGGCTGGCTAGCTGCGTGCTGCGTGAGCCGCAGGAGTTTTTAAACTTTCTGTTAGCTAAAGCAGATAAGCAGATTTTACACTTATGAGATGCATTTTTGCAAAAGAAAAACAAACAAAAGAAAATCAATTTAAAAGGATCTCCATCAACATATCTCACAGTTGCAAAATCTCAGCTGTCAGTGTTGATCTAGAATGAAAATGTGCAGCTCACCTTGAAGCTCCTTGATGTCAAAAGATACCGTAAATTCTTCTTTGTTTTATTACTTTTTAACTTAGCATTACACCTGTTTTTTTTTTTTTTTTTTGTTTGTTTGTTTCTCTTTTTCAAACACGTGGAGAAGATAAGTGTCTGCTATTGTCAGGATTTAACTCCTTTTAAAAAAATAAGCTCTGTTAAAATGTATATAGTCTTTCCATTTCAGACACTGTCACACAGTCCTCTAAATAGCCTTCATGGTTAAGATATTTGGCTCCTTTGAAGAAGATAAATTTGTCAGCATGAAGTCAAATGTGAATCTTTTTAAATCGTTCTTTTGCTTGTTTAGGGTGAATCAAAATTAGCTTACTCTTGCCAACATATGACACACTGAAACTAATGGCTGGTGACTATCATTCCGGGCTTAAAGCACAAGCTAAAGCTTTATTATAGTCTGAGGATTTGTTAATGTTAATCTTTTCTTTGGTGAAGTGGGTCGTCTGCACTGGTACCAAGTTTTGTTTTGCTAAATGTGAACAAGAGATCACTTCCCCTATTTTATTTTGTTCCTGGCCGTGAGAACTGTTGAAGGTTTACCCTCTAAAAATTACCTCAATTCAGCAGCCGTAGAGGGTCCACCCTAGAGACGGTTTTTAAAAGGTTTCTGGAAGTTAAAATATTTGTTTTTCTTTTGAGAAACTAATGTGTGCAAAATACTGATGTCATATAAAAAGTAATAATAATTTGCAGTAGCTATATCTTTTTAAATTGATGGTTGTCAACCAACTTGCCTCACAGTTCAATATTAGAAACATGAGGTAACTATGCAAAACTGTTAATGTCTGTTGAATGGTTCCTTCAGTTATGGAAACATATCTTTGTCATCAGTTTAGCCTCATACAATCATGCTTCCATGCTAAAATTAAGGATACACATATACAGTGTATCAGCCCAGCAAAGGAAGGGACTGTTATTTAACTGTTAACTGAAACAGGCCCTGGCAAAGTGGATAACATTAATAACAGTGGTTTATATTTATTTGGTGTTTCCATGTAATCCCCGAATTATCAAGCTGAAAATGTTTAACTGGCCTACAGGTCTTTTTAAATATTTTCTTTGTCTAATACAAAGGTTCTTTTGTTTTTTTTCATGGGCTGCAGGACGACCACTCTACCTACTGAGCCATTCCGCCCCATGATTTACTTAATTGAATTAAAGAAATTAATAAACACACAAAGTTGACAGATTATTGCTATTCTTTTTATTACTTAAAGATAATTTGATGAAAAGGCCCAAAATGCTTTAAACTGCTCTGTTACTGACAATTTTTTTTATTCAGCTGTTTATTTTAATTAAATTTATACAGCATATTTCATTGTTTCAGTTTTAATAAAGCAATCAGTACTAACCGTTTGAGAAAATATTGCTAAAGTTATTTTTCATTGAAATTAGAACGTACCTAGATACTGGCAGATATCTCAGAAATATTTACCACAGTTTAGAATTTTCTTTTAAATGAAGTGCTTGACTTAAATTTAATTTTGTGGTACACAAACATGACCTTCACCTGCTTGACATATTTCTATTTGAGCTTGTGATCTCCTTTATTGCCAGATATGACTGAACAACCTGCAGAGAAGAGGGCTTGAACTTATTCATTTTAATCAAAGCAGGAGTAAATGAATAATTGTCTCACCAATACATTCTTGACCACTGGGGCAAGTCTATGATTGCGGCCGAGCCCTTTACTGAAACATCTCTCAGCAACATTGCATCGCTGTAATTTACTGCATTGCTGTTAAAGCAAGTGTGAGAAGAGAAACAAGTGTCTTTGCTTCTCTTGAGGATTTCCTCCTTGCTTTTTCATTAGCTTAGGTGACGGCTATCAAGTCTTAAATTCACTGTAATAATTAGTTCTTTTTTTACTATTTGTGCTTGATCATAATGTGGTCACTTAGCATCAGATACAGTTGTATTTTTTCACTCTATACATGAAATGTAAATGTTTTGCTGTTAAAACATTTTTAAGATTTTTATTCTTTGTCTATCCTTTGATAGGAAATGAGCAGGCTCTCACTTCAGTACCATTTCACAAAAGCAGTACTTTGCATTTATATTTGGTGTCATCTTTGCATACAGCTCAATGAAAGAGAAGATATACCCGCGGGGTTCCTTATGGCTCATTTCTTGGTCTTGTCTCACATTCACCGCACACAATTCCATTAAACTGTGAGGTTTTTTTGAGGAAAGCATGCTCCGTCATGTGCAACACAAACAAATGCATCCTTGATACACACCCTACAGGCTTCTTTTGCTGGCAAGGGAGTGCTCACTTAGTGAGGCAGCAGAGTGCAAAGATTGGAAGCTCAGTAAGTGGTATGAAACTCTTGATATTGAATTAGGGGATGTTTGAAGTTAACAGAAGAGTTGGTACACTTTGCTGTTAAGACTGATTGGCACTTGAGAGATTGCAATAAATTAGACTATTTTGGGGAATATAGTTCCCTCAGAGTATACTGTGAATTTTGTATTTTAGGACTGCCGGTGTGTACTCTCAGGACATTTGAACAGCCATGAAGTTTGGGTGATACAAAGTATATTGTTGTATTAAGAAAACCAAAAGGTATGGACTTTTTGTATCATCAAAAACAGAAACTGCTTGGTTATACTGGGACATTCAATCTGGTGGCATATGTTGTCATGCACAATAATTACATTACTGATTTTATATATATATATATATATATATATATATATATATATATATATATATATATATATATTACTTTTTATAATGACCAAATATTAACTTAGTTTTCTCTATATTCAGCGATGATTTATTACTATCATTCATATTTTCAATTGATATATATGTCACTAAAATCATTTTCAGAATAAAATATATTAGTATCCTCAGCAAACAGTATTAATTTCAGCAATTTACAGACTTGAAATATAAATATATAAAAATTTAGGACCCAATATTGACCCTTGGGGGACTCCACCGGCAATCTCCATACATTCAGACACATGTTCACCCATTTTTACAAACTGCTGTCTCTCAGATAGATAACTGGTGATCCAGTCAAGTGCCACTCCCGTAATGCCATACAGCGGTCGTTTCTTAATGAGTACTGAATGAATTATTGTATCGAAAGCTTTCTTAAAGTCTATAAATATACCACCTGCATGTTTCCCTTGATCTAATGCATTTATTATTTCTTCTGTTATTTCCATCAATGCCAGAGATGTACCTTTTGCTCTAAATCAGTATTGACTGGTTCAGTATTTTATATTTATTTAGGACCTTTTCTATTCTTCTGTCAAAGTTTTTACAGTTTTTTTGAAAATTGTGGGAGGAGTGACACTGGTCTCTAGTTTGTTCATAGATGACACATCATGACTTTCTGATGCTAAAACAGTCATTTATATTAGGTAGACCATGGAGAAATGATCTCAAATTGTCTCAGTGGCCCATGAACCAATTTTGTTCACTTTCACATTGTTCATCTGCTGCTAGATAGTTTTGTATAGGCCTGCCACTTCTTCTTCAACTAATTGACCAATTTCTTAAAACATTTAAGGATTTTTTTAATGTATTTTGGCATTTTTTTATAAGTCAGCATTATCACACTTGATAAACTAAAAAAAGGAAAATGTTTAGAAAACCTGAAGAACTAGATTAGAATGATCACAAAAAAAATCTGGCTTTTTGCAAACAAATTGTAAAGAAATGAGAAAAGACATTCACTGTACTGTATGTAACAGTTTTAATTATCATTTATGAAACTAGAAATGTAACCCATTTATTTAAAACAACACTTAAAAATGCACTTAAACTGTCTACATTGGGTTTATTAACCTAAAATAATTGCTCACAGCTTAAAGAAAATATCTAAGATCTACACCCTCAAACAAATTACCAAACTTGCAGTTTGCTTTTTTTTTTTGTAAAAACAAACAAAATAATAATAATAATAATAATAATAATAATAATCTAATATATAACAGACAAGACCTTTCAAAATTTCAATGGGAAACCAGCAACCATGCATATTTCAAAACATGTTAAAACTGACCTATTTTATTTTATATTTTATGGACCCCAAATATAAAACCCACTGTCATCAAGCAGTAATTGTAATGAAACTTTTACATATTAAGTATGTAAAATTTTATGACATACAAGCAATCATCAATAATTCATTTAAGTTCCTCTAAAGTACCATAACTAAATACTATCAATCTGAAAGTCTCAGTATTAACACAGTGTATTAAAGGACAAATTTAGGACAGGTTGAAATGGTCATTTACTTAGGCATTTGTATGTATCTGGTGCTAAAAAGGAACCCCAGGGATTAATTTGTTGGTTAACAATGTGGCACACAGAAAAGAGCCTCCCAAATTATACAGAAATATACAATGAAAGGAATCATATGGAAATCAAAGGAGTGATTCATCATTCAACCCCGCAGGGTCTAGTGTTTGAAGAGCATAAATCCTGTAGGCCTCATGCTGTTTGAGTGTTTTATCGTGGTCACCAGTGGTGGGAAGTGATGCTTTGAATGCCCAAAAAACAGTAAAGCAATGTCATAGTGAGCATAATTAAAATGCACAGCTATAGACTAATCCCTGTTGCTCTTGTGTCTTTGGTATCACTGATCCTAAATTTATTCTTCTTGTGCATGCCCACAGAGATAAAACACTGCATTGATCATGGATGGATACACCAGTGATGACACTGGTGATGGAGACACTTCACAGGTGTGTGTGTAGAATTGTTGCATTGTGTCAACTGATGATGCTAAAAGCTAATTAATACTGATCAAAACGTGGCTTATCCAATCACTTATCAAGCTGATTATATGTTGTTTTCTTTCATTTTATATGCCAAAAACAATAAAATAATATTGGTTAATACAGATTCTGTCTGGAAGAATTGTAGGTGTAGCTCTAGTTATAAATAATAATGTTTGGAAGTTAAATCCAATATCTTTTCATGTGTATGCTTTGATTATCTACTAAATGGGGGTAAACAACCACATGACCTGTTATTGCAAACTGGAAGCATGACAACTGAATAATGTCCCTGTTTCTCTAAAATGAGGGTTTAGTTTTTTTTTACTATAAAAATTATAAGGTAATTATTGCCTAAAGAATAGCCCCAAATATCAACTGTCATTTCATGTTTTGTGTAAGGACAAAAGGAAAGAGAAAATGCTCTGGGTGTTAGACCTGCTTTGAATTCAGAAAGCCTTGAGGTACCCTTGAAGATGAAAAAGTCATCACAGAGAATAAAATGTTTTTCAGACAGACTGAGGCAGAGCAAGCAGAGGAGCTGTATTGAAAGCCCTTCACTGGGTCAAGCATATTAAATATCTTTGCCGAATATTTTATCTTAATCTTTATTGACATTACTCTGGAAAAGTGCGGTATTACAAAATTTGATTATTTAACTACAAAAACAAGATGACATACCTTTGACATAATAGTCATGAATGGGTTTAGCTTTAAAACTCTGCAAGATGGTATTTTTTTTAAACTACTGTCAGTGTGAACTGATCGACCACTGTAGTGCATCATGTCTCAAATACCACATGCTGTGCAGCACATATGATTCCAAGTACCACCCTCCTCTTTTATAGATGGTTTGCGATGGATAGCTTCCAGAAGAGATGTCCTAATAATTCTACAAGCAGCAACCTTCCAACAGCTGATCTGGATAAACTAAAAAGCTGGAAACGGAAATGGTGCTAGAGCATTGGAGGCAATTTAATGCTGCTTACAGGCTATGTTTGCTATTAAACGAAGGTGAGGCTGTCAGAAGTGGTATGGGAGAGTGTGTTTGTAAAGGGGTTATGTGTGTGTGCATGCATGTATACGTTTGGATGTGTGTGTATAAAGTCATTTGACTTCAGTTAAGTAAATCTAACAAGCAGAGCATAGACCCTTGGCAAAGACTGCTTAGGCAGGGTTTGAATTCGGGGGAAGCTAAGGGGAGCTCGGCTCCCCTGAAAGGCAAAGGAACTCCCATAAAGACATTCAGTCCTAAAAATGGTCCACTTTCAGGTTACATTTAATTTTTCAACAAGGTTCCTGATGTTTCTTAAAAAGTGTATTTATTTCTTTAATTCAATTAAGTAAATCATGGGCCGACAAGGCTCAGTGGGTAGAGTGGTCGTCCTGCAGCCCAAAGATTGCCGGTTCGATCCCAAGACACCGAACCCCTAATTTCTCCTGATGGGTAGTGGTTAGCGCCTTGTATAGCTGCTTCTGCTTTCGGTCTGTGAATGTGTGTGTAAATGAGTGAATGTGGAAAAAAAAAAAAAAAAAGAAAAAGGTGGCTGTACGGTGGTGTGGTGGTTAGCACCGCAGCCTCAGGTCGCTGGTGTATAGGTGGGTTCTCTGGCCACCGTCCAAAGACATGCATGTTAGGTCAATTGGTCACTCTAAATCAGGGGTAGTCAATGTCGGTCCTCGAGGGCACCAATCCGCCAGGTTTTCCAGATTTCCCTGCTCCAGCACACCTGACTCAAATTAAATGGATCCAGCAGCCTATAAGGATCTTCACAATGACTCGTTAGTTTAAGTCAGGTGTGTTGGAGCATTGAAATCTGGAAAACCTGCCGGATTGGTGCCCTCGAGGACCAACGTTGGCTACCCCTGCTCTAAATTCTCCCTAGTAGTGAGTGTGTGTGTTTGCCCATATCTATGTTGGCCCTGCGATGGGCTGGTGTCCTGTCCAGGATGTAGCCTGCTTCTCACCTGCTAAAATGCTGGGATAGGCTCCAGCTTATCCACGACCCGTAATGGACCAAGATAATGAACAATTAAGTAAATCTTCCAAATGATCCAAGTGATCCGTTCTGGTTCCTTCAGCAGCCTGGATAGCAGCATTAAGTTAAGTATTGGTTGTTTGTTGTGTGCTGTGATCGCCACAAACAGGAAGATAAATAGGAAGATAAAAACAAAGAAAAAAATAAGTGCTATTACAACCAAAATATTACACAAGCCCACAGCAACATAACCTTATAGCAATAGTCTCTTAAATAATAATATTTAACCAGACATGACTAAATAGGATTAAAACTTCTAAAATGGTACAATAGTCTGGCACCCAGGAAAGGAAAATAAAGGGAAAAAAATAAAGGAAGATGAGACAGAAGACAGAGGTACAGTAATGTTATTGTGATGAAGTGAATGAAAAGAACAGTTTATGGTTTGTACTTAATGTTGTTGGAGCAGTGTTAACTTGCTAGCTTACTTCAGAAGCTAGTAGGATTGTTCATAATCAAATTAATGTTACTTCCACCTTAGATTCATCGGGGATGTTTGGAAAGTTAACATCAATCCTGTTTAGGTGACAGTGTTTTCCAATGTCAGTTTAAAATGCTATCAGTTTTTCAAAATTTTCAACCACCATCAACTTCATTTGCTTCTGTCCTTTCAGCCTAAGCGCAGCTTAGTAACATAGCATTAAAACTAAAGGCTTTATCAATGGACATATGTCATATGATGCAAGGGGACACCAGCTAAAATCTTACCTAAGGCACCAAATTGGTCATGGCTGGCAGTGCTAAAGAGTAACTAAAGTGCCTGATTCTATAACTGCAAGTACATAACTGCTGACAGATCTTTGGCTGAGCACTCTTTACGCTCACCCAATATAATAATTCTCAGTGATTTTGATATACACATGGATAATGTAAATAATACTCTCACCAGGGATTTTACATTTTGTCTTAACAGTCTTGGCTTGCAACAGTTTATTATCGTTCCAACTCATTCAAAAGGACATATTCTTGATTTAATTTGCTGTTCAGGTGTAATTCCCACAGGTTGCTGCCAACTGCCTCCGCCCCTCCCTCACCTTTCAGACCGCCGCCATACTCGTTCACAGTCTTGTCACCTCCCGTCTCGACTACTGTAACTCCCTTCTGTTTGGTCTTCCCCAAAAAACACTCCATAAACTTCAACTCGTTCAGAACTCAGCAGCCCGGGTCATCACAAGAACCACATCCACCCATCACATCACCCCTGTCCTGCAGCAGCTCCATTGGCTCCCCGTCACCTACCGCATCCACTACAAAATTCTACTGTTCATCCACAAGGCCATCCATAACCTCGCTCCTCCCTACCTTTCTGATCTCCTCCATGTCTCCATACCAGTCCGTTCCCTCAAAACCTCTTCCTCTAGTCACCTCACCATCCCCCCAGCCCGCCTTGTTACTGTTACGGCCACTGCCTATTGTTGGCAGCTGCGGCTCGTTACTGCCGCTGATTGCCTGATCTGGAGGCTCTGTTTGGAGTGGCTGGATTCAACACACCTCAGTCTCCTCCCTTCTGATTGGCTAATCGTCGGACCAATCAGGCTGCTGCTTAGAAGAAGCCTATGCTGAAAAGGCTGCAGCAGAAGCCAGTCAGGGGGGGGGATGGCTTAGGCCGCTTTCCTCTCACGTTGTGCACTGGGTGTGTGTGTGTTGTGGTAGTACCTTTGTCACCGTGGGTGTTTTGGTGCTTACTTTCATTTACGATTAGTTTCAGTGTTGGGCTAGGTTAGCTTTTGTTATGTTGTGACGACGGTCACTTTAGTTTATGGATCTGCTGCCTTTTATTTGGTTTTAGTTTCCTCGCCGAGCTGTGGTCATGCCATTGTTTGTGCTCGGTGGGATTTGGGTATATGTTTTGGTTTATGTCTTTCAGCAGGTTCGCTAACCCCAGCACTTGGTTAATCTGTATTTTTTGTTACAGGTTTTGACACGTTGTTTCACGGGATTCTAATAAAATGTGCTTATTTTAATTCACCATCTGTCCTCAATGTTATTTTTTGTTGTGCCCAATCATGCCCCTGAGTCGGGTCGTAACAGTTACCATGGGGAGTAGAGCTTTCAGCTGCTCTGCTCCTCATCTCTGGAACTCGCTCCCCCCAGACCTCCGTAACTCTGATTCTGTACAACTGTTCAAATCCAGACTCAAAACACATCTGTTCAAACTGGCATTCTCACTGTAATATTTCACACTGCTTTTTATTATTGTTTTATGCATCCTTTAATTTATGAGTATATTTATTGATTTGTTTTATTCTTGTGTTTTATCCTGCAAGGTGACCTTGTGTGTCAAGAAAGGAGCCCACAAATAAAATGTATTATTATTATTATTATTATTATTATTATTATTAACAGGAGTATTTGAAAAAAAGGATAAATATCCTGTTATGGTCCATTTAGAAACAGATAAAAAAAATCGCATTGTGATTAATCGCATTACAATGTGAGTAATCACAAGTTAACTCAGGATGCTCATGCAATTAATCATGGTTAAATGCTTAGAATAAGTGACAGCCCTAATATATATATATATATATATATATATATATATATATATATATTAGGGCTGCAACGATTAGTCGACGTTGTCAACAACAGTTGACTATAAAAATAGTCGACAACGAATTTAGCCGTCGACTATTGTCGGCAAAAAAAGCAAAAAAAAACTACAGATTGAGACATAGTCTTTTAATTCTATCTCTGCTGAGAGTTGCACAATGCAAAAGAAGACAATGTCTCACTCTATATTTTTTTCCCCTCTTTGCGCATGTGCATTGTGCAACTCTCAGCAGAGATAGAATTAAAAGACGATGTCTCAATCTGTAGTTTTTTTTTTGCTTTTTTTGCCGACAATAGTCGACGGCTAAATTCGTTGTCGGCTATTTTTATAGTCAACTGTTGTTGACAACGTCGACTAATCGTTGCAGCCCTAATATATATATATATATATATATATATATATATTACTCTTTTTCTGTCTCCCTGGCTCACATGGCACACAATGTTTAGACAATTGTTGCATTATAGCACTAATTAGAATTTTTTTTTTTTTATTCTAATTATTTATATTTATTCAGTCTGTCTCTCTGGTATCTCTTTTACTTTTATTTCTGGGTCCACAAGATGTTAAGATCCATTCATATTTAAAACAAAGTAAAACTGTTTAACTAATTAATTTAATTTTTAACGGTTTACTTAGTCACATCTTGTCATCTTTTGTCTGAAACATTTTTCATACTGTCTCTTTAAAGTTTCCTATGCTGCTCTGCCTGATCAACTCATTTCACATAAAAAACAATGGAGCACAAGGGGAGATGCACATCCTTTGCCTAAGGCATTCCTACTTTGACATTAATGCATTTCATTGAAATGTAGACAAATAAGTGAAGAATAGCCTGGACTACAAACTTGTTTCAGGCAGTTTAGGAGTTATGTGAGAGAATAATTCCCTTTGGTGTGGATTCCAAGCTTTGGAACTTTCAAGTCCTATTACATGCAAAAGATAAATAAACAAAACAATATATATATATATATATATATATATATATATATATATATATATATATATATATATAATATCACTTATTTCCCTTAGTAAAATAAGGGTGAAACCCCCAAAGCATGTGTCCTCCTTAATAATACATTTCTTATTTGGTCTCTGAAGAAGAGAAGAGTGCCTGGAGTGTTGCAAATCAGTTCTGAATACATGGTCAGATTCCTCATTGTGCCTGATTATTCTTTTATACAATAGTTTCCAAGTTAAATAATAATCATGCAGATTTCACCATGCGTAGCTGATTTTAAACCAAATGAAGTCCTCATGCAACTGCTTGTGCTGTTTCTCTTCATCACTGGTGTAACTCCACTAGCTCTACAGTTACGAGTCAGCAGGTTCTACTGGACCGCTAGGCAGTCACATAGTAATTTGGTTGCTATGGCTTTTAATGCAGATATAGGGGAACAGCTTTGTTTTTAGTACTGTACTTATATGCTTTTTGAAGGTGTAACTGAGTGTGGAGCAAAGAGCAATTTGAATTTGAACAACTGGGCCATTTCATGAGCTACGAACTGAAATTTTGCTTCAATATACAGTATGTGATTTAGACCTTGATCTTTTTTTTTCACTGTTCATAATAATGTTAAATGTCATATGTATCTCAGCCTTTTTTTTTCATTTTTAAGGTCAAAGCAAATTCTCTAGGTGGTAGCTGTCCTGCAGTGTTGATTTGAAAGTCCAAGTAAGTGAAAAGAATCATGTTGCAGACATATGAATGTATAACTCAGGTTGAGCTGCAATCAAAGCTATAGGAGAAAAAAACAGGCTTGAGTATAAAAACAGGCTTGAGTATAAAAACAGGCTTGTCAAGTACAAAGGCAGAAAAATCTTGAAAAATGAATCAATAAAGAGCATCACTAATGGCTGTGAGAGCACCTCTAAGACTTTGTGAAGCAGCTCTCTGGTTTCAAAAAAGAGGGTGTTGCTTTGTTGAGAATGCAGTATCTATAGGTACATATGTCCAATCTGTACTTACAAAAACAGAAAAAGGATTTGAAATAAACTTTGCCTGTATACACATGGACAAAATTGTTGGTACCCTTCGGTTAATGAATGAAAAACTCACAATGGTCACAGAAATAACTTGAATCTGACAAAAGTAATAATAAATAAATATTCTATTCTATTCTAACGACATTGCTTTTCAACCATGCTTCAACAGAATTATTTAAAAAAATAACCTCATGAAACATGCCTGGACAAAAATGATGGTACCCCTAAAAAAGAAAATGTGACCAAAGTGACATGGTAATCCAAGGTGTGTCCACTAATTAGCATCACAGGTATCTACAACCTTGTAATCAGTCAGCGGGCCTATATATAAGCTACAGGTAGTCACTGTGCTGTTTGGTGACATGGTGTGAATCACACTAAACATGGACCAGAGGAAGCAAAAGAAAGAGTTGTCTCAGAAGGTTAGAAAGAAAATTATAGACAAGCATGTTAAAGGTAAAGGCTATAAACTTGCTTGCTACCACTGCTCACTGTTTCTTTGTAAAGCAACTTTCAGCTATTTTATAAAATGGCCAACTGCATTTGAGAGACTTTACCTAATCTGACTTGATATTGTTGCAGATTCAGGTGACTTCTGCAAGTGTGGGAGTAAATCAGCCAATCGGTTATACATGGCAGCAGGCCCTCCTCAGTTTGTTACCTGAGTTCTTTCTATATTTGGGTGATGAGCTTCTCTGGCTCTATTCTCACCCTTCAGATCCTGTGCTGGCTGTACCACACCTTCGTACGGATATTTTTTTCATGCCCTGCCAACAATGCTTCCATTGGGATTCTGGCCAGATTTTCTACTCTGATTACTCCAGACCAATAAAGTCATTTGGTCCACCAACCGCAACACCAGTCAGGTTGTTGACAACAGTTTATTGGCCAACCTAACCAGGTGTAGACAAAAAAAAAAAAAAAGTGCAGTTCCAAACAACTTCTAATAATTTTCACCCCATATCCATTCATCCATCACAGTTGCAACTCAGCTCAGTTGCATCATTGACATATACATAACATCAACTTGTTTTTATTTTCAATATATTTTTTCAAATTAATTTGAAGAAGCTTTAATATCATTGTACAAGAATAGAACAAAATTCTGTTTGGCAGTATCTGTCTCGATAACACCTACAAATTAACAATGTTAAAAATTCATAAATAAAAAAATAAAAGTAATTTCAAGTGCAGGTAGAAGGAACGAACCAGAGAAAAAGAAGAGGAACAGGACGAAGATGATACAAAACTGCCAAATAAAAAGCACCCGAAAAAGAAGATGCACCCCGAAAACCGAAAACTTGAGCACTCGCCCTGAGCCCCTGATGACTAAATGACATCACCTGCATGAGGAGTCGAGGGTGACAGGCCACAAGGGCTCGAAATGCTTTAAATAGGATTGGGACAGCACTTTGAGACCTGCACTGCAAGGAGAGAGACGCCAAAACGAGAGGATTACAATTCTTTAAAAAAAAAAAAAAAATGACAGAAGAGAAGTTGCTGCAGCGACGATTTGTCTGTAAGTATAAAACACTGCAGCCATGATTTATTGTCATGAATGTCTGAAAGAATGTGGCTAATAACAACGTAATATCTCCATCAACAGGGTCTGAAGACCAAACCAAAAAATTAATTTGTCTCAGGATAAAACATGAAGCGCTATTTACGGGCTTCCGCAACGCGTCCTTACAAGGATTTGAGTAAGTGTTGAGTTCTTGTAATCCATATAAAAGTAAATGGGCTGAAAACAAAAGAAAACCAGTGTTGATGAGCAGCATTTGTGTCTGTGTGCGTATGTGTATAGTGTTATCATTGCAGAAAAGGGTCTGCAGAAGGTTGTGACCCCCAGCCAGGCTGCAAAGAAATGGGAAAACTTAAAGAAGAAATATAGGGTTAACCTGTTTAATGTTTATGCACATGGGTTGCTGGGTAACGACCCAGCGCCACAATACTGAAGAACATGTTTCACACGTCGGCTTCTCTCGGTAAACTCCGTGTTTCACGTGACATCGCAGTGATTTATGGGTAATTCCTTAGCGAAAGTTGGCATCGATGCTGACTTATGGAAAGGGGGCAGAAAGGGCTCAAAAATGTCCGCCATCATCCCTTGATCACTCACACAATTCCAATTGGAATACCACTGAACCCTCGAGCCCCTCGCGGGAGCGCGCCCGTCAGTGCAGGAGTGCTCAAGTGTTCCATTTGGGATTCGACCGCAGACGAAGTTAAAACTGCTTCTTCTTTGTGGTTTTCTTCTTCTTCTTTTGGTGTTTTTGGACAGCTGTAAACAACTTTATAGAGGTGCATTACTGCCACCAACCAGGTCAAAATGCTGGAGAGAACTCTGAACTCAGCATTGCCCACTCGCGGATGAACTTACTAATTACCCATGGAAACGTGAAAGACACATGGAAGTATATAGGCAGTGACATATGACAAAACTGTCTGTCTTCTGCATATCCGTCTCCTGCGTTAAGCATAAATGGGCCTTATCACAGTTGGAACCAATCCAAAGGAAAGAAAGATAAGGTCTTCACCTATGACAGACTCTGGAGATTCATCCAAACGGATGAGTGTGCTTGTAAAAATTAAACCTGTGTGACTATAACAATATATGCTAGTACTGGTAAACTGGTAAATTAAAACAGATGCTAGTCATTCATAACTGAAAATGAAGATAAGTATTTATTTAAGATAAATGGCTACACATATTTCCTTTAAGTTTTTCATTTCCAATGCCAATTCTGAAAGCTCCAGCTTAGATCTAAACAGTATTAGGAGAGATAACCGTTAAACATTCAATCTTCTCCGTCCCTGTTGAATAACAGTTACCCTGGCAAAACATCAAAGGTGGCATCAGACTCAGAGCTAAACCATTTTCTAAAGAAATGGCCAAAATGGAGTCCAGACATTAGCTGATGAACCAGAACTACACTGAGCCATCAATAAAGGGCAAAAAAAAAAAAAAAAAAAAAGACAGGGTATAAGCATTGAGAAGGTGATTGGAAGGGATGCAGGTGAGAAAATTAGGGAAAAGGGTGCAGGCGGCAATCCAGAAAAGGTTAGGGAAACAAGCAATGGCAAGCAATAGGAAAATCAGAACCCAACAAGAAAACTAGTCTAACAAAAACTGCTAAACATAAAATACAAATGTTACGGCCCTGCTTGTCATAGACAAGCTGTGGCCATTTGTGTGTGATTAGGGGCGGCAGAGCACTGCCCGGAGTGGCCAAGGCCAGCGCCTTTGTCCCCGCCCCTGTGTGACTGGCACCCCTCTGGACCAGTCAGGCTGCAGCCTACGGAGAAGCTCAGGCTGAAAAGGCTGCGGCCGAGGCAGGTCTGGAGGGGGAGATGCCAGAAAGGCTCAGGCCGCTCTCCCCCTCATGTTGTGCACTGGGTGTGTGTGTGTGTCGCGACCACCTCCCTTTCACAATGGGTGTTTAAGTGTTTAGTTGTGTTAAGTTTACTTTGTGGTGATTGTTTTAGGGCTGGGCTAGGTTAGCGTTTTATTGTGTTGTGACGACGGTCACTTTAGTTTATGGGCCTGCTGCTTTTGTTTGGTTATAGTTTCCTCACCGAGTTGCGGTTGTGTCTGTGTGTGCACTCGGTGAGTGTTTGGTATAGGTTTTGGTTTGTTTCTTTCTGCAGGTCCGCTAACCCCAGCTCATCTTTATTTTGTTTACAGGTTGTCCATCACTTTCACGGGAATTGTAAATAAATGTGCTTTCATTATAATTTACCACCTGTCCACGCCGTGTTCTTTGTTACGCCCTTCCATACCCCTGAGTCGGGTCGTAACAACAAAGAATAAAGCAAACATTATCTAAAACAGGAAGAACTTGCAAAAACACAAGTAAACCAAGAATAACCAGAATATCTGCAAAAAAACGTAAAATCAGACACTAGACAGCCCCAAAGCTGAATATCCAGTTTCATCTAAGAAAAAATAAAATTATTCATTCATTATCTGTATCGCTTTATCCATTATGGGTTGCAGGTAAGCTGGAGCCTATCAGGTGAGAGGCAAATGGACTGGTGACCCCGCACAGGTCATCAGTCCATCACAGAGCCAACACACAGAGAGACAAACAACCATTCACACACACTCACTCCTAGGGAGAATTTAGAGTGACTAATTAACCTAACATGAATGTCTTTGGATGGTGGAAAGAAGCCTGAGTATCCGAAGAGAACCCACACATACATGGGGAGAACATGCAAACTCCACACAAAAAAACCACCAACCCCCAGGTTCGAACCTCCCCCCAGCTGAGACTCAAACCAGCTGTCTTCATGCTGAGAGGCTGCAGTGCTAACCACCACACCACCGTGCACCGCCCAAAATTAAAATGACTTGTCTTTATTTGTTTAAAAGTAAATGTGGGATATAAAAATGAATAGGTTGAAAAATTAAAACGTGGCTGATGTTTTTTGTGACAGTTATGCGAAAATTGTTGGACTACACTGTCACACGGTGAATGACGTGATTTTACTACTCGTGTTCTCGGTGTTCATAGTTAGGCAAAGTTGAACCACAGCAGTGAAGAGTCAGAGATGACAATATAAGTTACTGTTGATTATTTTATAGTCACAGATGCTGAAAGCCAAATAAAATATAGACCACTTCTTCTGGTAAGTATATAGGTCTCTGAGAAAATAAATGATCAAAAGAAAAAGGTGCTTTCACAGCAATGTAAGAACATTTTTTTCTGTCCATTTAAGTGTAACAGAAATAGGAAGCTCAATGTTCACCTATTTTTGTGTTTCACAAACATTTGAAAAACAACGTAAAGGCTCTTCAGGTCAGGCATTTTCAAATGAGATTTAAAAATGGCTGTGGTGGAAAAAAAATCAGGATTAAATGAGCCTACACAAAATTTAACAATTTTTTTTTTCATTTTTTTTCATTTTAGGTCTATCAACCAATGAAAACATCTGCAATTTTCACATTTTGTTTTAGAATTAATTTTGCAAAATATCTGTATGCTGTGGTGCAGATAAAAGTAAACATTTTTCTACAGCTTTATTTGTGTCTACAATCTTTTACATAACTATCAGTGGCTATGAGAGACATGCCCTGGGAAAGATTCACATTATGTGCAATTTCTGCCATTCACGCAAGATTATACAGTAAGTTAACTGTGAAAAGAAAAGAGAGAAAATCAAAAGAAAGGAAGAAAGTCTATAATACTAAATTTTGTCTCACAGCATGTGTGCTTAAGTATCTTTTGTAAAATGCTGCTAAATCTAGAGCTGCTAATCTCATCCGTTTCTCATTGTTCTCCAACAATGACAATTTTGCATTCATATTACAGAGCAAATCCTGCTGTGGCTTGTGTGGAAAAAGGTAACTGGAAATATAATTTTTCTACATGTTTAGCTTATTTATCACTTATTATTATACATATGAGGGTTTGATTACAGTAAAAAAAACAAACAAAAAAAAAAACCATAAGCTTACTTCACCTGAGCGCATCATTTTCACAATCACTGCTTTTTCTCAAAAGAAAAGCTGCAGCATTTTTGCACTGTACGACATTCTAAAGTTCGTTTTCTCATCACATATTATTTAGTCATTTAATAATAATGCTAATATTGAGTCAACAAATATGCAGTGCTTGTGTTAAACAATATAGTGGTGGATAGGAGCAGTTGAACATATCAGTGTAAGCATCTGGATGGAGCTAATTGTGTTCTTTCTCCTTTTTCCCACTTCCTGGGTTTGATGGTGAGCCCTTGATGCAAAGCCCACAGCTGTGGAGAATTGCTGATCAGCACGCCAATCAGTGTCTCCATAAAAGAGTGCTCTGCACACCAGTCAGGTTGGCCTTTGTGAGAGTGACCAAGGCAGAGGTGGCAAGCCAGCTGTGGTATTGTAAAAAATGATAACTGAGGTCAGACTGTGTCACACAGTCTGTGTGCACTATTGTGCTGTTATTCTGTGAATTTAATTTGAATTTCTTTTGTTACACATGGTACTACAAAAATACCATAAAACCAAAAAGACCACATCTCTTTGCAAAATGTATAATTTTAACGGTAACTTTAACATGATTCAATCACTATTATAAAGAAATATGCCTATATACCAACATTTATTTCTTCCTAATTAGTACAAAATCAAAACACCTTGAAACCCAAGTCACATGATCTAGGAAAATGAGCAAGGCCTTCCTATTTAAAGAAAGCAATATCCTTCTGCTCAGTTTTGCCAAACAATGTGGGATGCGGCCAGCATTTTATGTGCTGCAACAACTGGTAAGTATGTGAGTGAAATGTATGCCTAAACCAGGTCCAAGCCACCAAGTGTGCACCCTTGGCTACGCTTCTCATACAGAAAAGGATGGGGAATAAACAAAAAGGAAAGATGATGTCAGTTACTAGCAAAACAGAGGGAGAGAGAATAAATTACGTGTGTGCTCGCACTAGAGTATGTGTGTATGCATGTGTGCGCCCAGATGTGTGTGCATGCGGTGATCAGTCAGATGGAGCGGTGGCACTGCTCCGTGACATTCAGTCTACGATAAAGTCTACATTATTTTTTGTAGCAGTCTGTTACTGTGGTACTGTGTTAAAGAGAAGAAGTAAATCTTGCTATTTGTTTAAATGTGCTGTCTTGCTTTGACTCACCAAGATGCTCTGCTCAAGGTGTGCATCTGCTGGCCTTTGCCCTGTTACATCAGTATGGTCAGAGTTCAAAGGTTTTTGTCTATTTTACTCAAATGGTAGCTTATCATGGGTAAAAAAAAGTATGGAGGAGCAAAGTGTTGTCATTTATTTATATATTTAATAGTGCTGGGCAACGATTAAAATTTTTAATCGCGATTAATCGCATGACATGCTGCGATTAATCGAGATTAATCGCAATGTTACCCGCAAAATGTCTCTTTCCTTTAAAAAAAAGGCCTACAGCTATAAAAAGAAAATGCAGTAAGTTTTGGTTTACAAACACGACATCAGGGGTCTCCAACCTGCAACTCTGGAGCTGCAAGTGTTTTCTCTGGACCTTCCACAATGCCTCTAAATATGTGGCTAAAATATTTTTTTTAAATCTATCTTTCTTGTCATTAGGTTGGAAACCATGGACTTTTTTTCCTTTCTTTTACATCATTTTCCACAAATATCTACATTCCTTAGTAGAAAGTCTGTCTATCCTCTTTTTTTTATAAAGGTTTTATGTTTTACTTTATTTTAAAACCTTAAAAATGGAAATAAAAATGTGGTTCTTCAAAAGTAACAAACATCCTATAGTGGCTCTTCATAAAAAATATATATTAACTTGCCTTTTTGAAAAGTCTCATAACATTTGCGTCTCTAAAGTAGTTTTATTTAGCTGGCTGAGGGAAAAATGGCTCTTTGGATTGGAAAGGTTGCAGACCCCCTGCACTAAACACATAAACATACATAAACACGAACAAACGACTCCTCTAATGAAAGCTCACATCTCACAGATTCCACAGCTGGAAGTTTCATCTCGCTACGACCAAGATTTACCGAACCAGAGGCAGAAGAAGACCCGATTTATGCTTTACGTTTGTAAAAGTCAGAAAGCATGTCTTACCTTTGCTGTCTTGCATAAATTAAAACCGCATTTATTAAAAAAAATAATAAAAAAGTTTTCCATCCAAAAATTACGATGTTCTGTCCATCTGCATGTATTTTGACAAAGAGAAACGTTGGTTCTTTTTTTCTTCTTCTTGTTCCAGACAGTAGAGATGTGACGTTCATGAACGAATCGATTCTTTTGAACGACTCTTTTAAATGAACGATGGGAATCGATTCACAGCTGTGAGCCGTTCATTTATGAGCCATTCTTTTTATATACAAATTTTTGACACTGCCTTCATCAAATCAAATCAAATCAAACTTTATTTATAAAACGCTTTTCATGCCATAGGCAACACAAAGTTCTTTATATGATTAAAAACCTAAGAATAAAAACACTCAATGAAATCTTTTACACAGTCATACGCACACACGTATACACACACACACCAAGCCCAATCCCCTCCCCCCTTCCAGCTAAAAATGACTGACTTAATGAATAAATAAATGAATAAATAAGTAAATAAGAAGTAGTACATTTGAGTAAAATGAAATAAAATAAATAAAATGTGACATCATAGAAGTCTGATGTCCAACACGCTCCGTTCATGTGAAGCATCTGTGGGCAGAGAGTATTGTTTGGTAAACAAATACTGTGAGTTCTATCCAAAACATTTACTAGAATTTGCACTGACTGCTCAGGTTTATCCTTTTTATCTATATTTTTCCTATAATTACTTAATCTTGTATAGTAGATTTTATATAGGTACATATTTTGATTGTTTGTCATTCTTATATAATGTGAAATTTTGTAAGATATTGTGAGAACGAGCCAGTCTTTTGAATGGCTCTTTGAAAGGAACGGCTCCTCAAGATCCGGCTCCCTTCAAAGAGCCATAAATCCCATCTCTACCAGACAGAAAACATCTCTTTGTTTTTAATAAACACGCTCTCTCCCGATCACGTCAGACGCACTGCTGCAGCAGGGATATGGCAGGCCAGACCTGCCACAATTACGCCACTAATCTGTCACGTTTCACCCAAAGAACGGCGAAAAAAACGCCGTTTTGTCAGTAAACACGGCGTTTTTGTCGCCGTAATAAAAGGCTGCGCCGTTAAATAGGTCTGGCCTGCCATAAAAGCCAGCGGCCAGCAAAAAAAAAAAAATTGACGCGCGATTAAAAAAATTAACGGCGTTAATTAAGCGTTGCGTTAATGCGCGATTAACGCGTTAACGTGCCCAGCACTAATATTTAACTGAAATTTCTCTAAGATTTCTGTGAATAGCCAGTCATATCTCAAATTATCCCACGGTTAATGTGCTACTGTCCATTATGATAAAAGCAGGAATTCACCTATGTTGTGTTGAAAGTTTTACATATTTTTCCTTAGGTCCAACCTTGTCAGACTGTTTTTTCAAAAGGAATAAACAACCAATAACTGTCTCACAAAAGGGAAAAAAAAGCCTAAAAAATGATATCTTTTTTAAAACTATATAACTTGGCAAGAAATTGGTGTATTATGCAAGTATACAGTCGATCGGGGATGATAACTCTAAATATACAGTTAAATAGTCTCAAGGTTGTTATGATTGAGGGAAGTGAATACAACCTACCCAGCAGATATAAAACATAAACCAATTAACAGCTGTGTCTGCAATTTCCATAAAATCTTAAATTCAATTAAAAGTTAGCGATAACAATACCAAAGGCAGAACTGCTGGTAGGAGTGAAACAAACAAACAGTCAAATTCTCTACTAAGAGGTCATCTGTGACTAAACAAAACTGATATATTAAGTCTTAGCAAAGTATAAGCAAGCCTGTTATGAGGAAACTATAACAGTCAGTTTGATTTTGAAAGGTTTTTGTTGTCATTAAAAACTTGTCTTCCAACTATCTGGCAGAAAATACTGGCTATGAAACATTAGGATGTACAGAGCGTACTCTAAAGTTCCTCATTCATATATCTTATTTCTTGCACACATTTTATGTGTGTGTGTGTGTGTGTGTGAGACACAAAAAATGCTGTTGTCACCAACTTCCTAGACTACAATTTGGTTAACTGTTGGACATACAGTAAAATAGAAATAAAACTGTGATGCCATTTACTGAATTTATGTATGCAAATTACTCTTCTAAATCCAGAGTAAAAATAAATGCTTGGTGTGTGATTTCTTAACTTAAAGATCCTAAAAATATGTCTAAATGATCATTATTCATGTATTTGGCATAATCTCATCAGAACATCATTTCTGCAACCTGAACACCACAAAAAATAATCATGGTGAAAGTAAATAAGACAGAATGAACTGACTAACTACAATGCTGGCACATTAATCACTGCGTGTCACATCATACATTACACTGTGTCTTTATTGCTTCCTTCCTATTGAAATGCAGATGTAAATTTGTGTGCATGTGCAATTGGTAAAGGAGGAAGAGGAAGAGCTGTGTACAGAAAATAGGGTATCCCCAGGGATAGTGCTTTCTCCTGGCGGAGCGACCTGTCTTAAATAAATCATTCCATTTCCATGCCCAACTTCTCTATCTTTCTCTAATCCAGTGTGGGAGAGAGTGGAGAAAGATAGGGGAGTAAGCTGTTTTCCTTCCTCCTCTGCCTGTGTGTTGCTTTAAGCCTTTAGTAACTTGAGTTCTGAACTTTTTTCCCTTCTTTTTTTCTCCTTTTTTTATTTATTTATTTTTTGTTTGTTGTTGACCCACTTAAATGTGACTGTAAACCCACAAACTGGGTTGTACAGTAGTGGGGGGAAAAATATCCAAAAAATACTTCTTTCTGTAAACAAGACTGTTTTCAGAAATGCGTATGCTCAGCCTGCATTAACTGCACAGGTTAACTGCACAGGTTAACTGCACATGGCGCACGGAGGATTCCACTGCAGGAATTTAAGATGATCAGCATTTTAAACCCCTAACACCTGAATTTATTTACACTTGTATAAAACCAAAATAAATACAGAAAAAAAATTACAAAAAAAAAAAAAAAAAAAAGACTGGAATAAATAAAATACAAATAGATATCAAATAAATTATTACCAGTTAAATAAATATGAATAATAAAAAAAATCAATTTAATGACCAAAAATCAATAAATAAAACAAATTAATTACGTAAAAATAAATAAAATAAACAAAAGCCTGAAGCGGTTTGTCCCCATTTTGTGACACCAGGCAAAGAAAAAAAAAAAAGAATATTTGATGTTTATATATGACATAAAAAATAACAAAAAAAACTAAAGACATCTCAGACAGTTTGAAGAAAGTAAACACAGTCCAATTCTATCCACTTATAATCCAAAGAATTCCAATTAAATAGCATAATGAACTAAATTAAACCAGTAAAAATCCAACCCATTCCAATTCAAATCCAGTGAAAGACAAGTTTAGTCTGACTGCAGTTCAATTGATTCCAATTTAAATCCAATGGAAAAGAGTCCACTTTAATTAAATAATAAAAATCAAATTGTAAGCCAATTATTTCTAACTCAGATCCAATACATACACACTCAGTTCAGTCCAAACTCATTTAATTCCATCCATCCATCCATCCATCCATACCCACTTTTCCCTATTTATTGAAAAATATAGTCAAATCTATTTAAATATTACAATTAATTGCATTTTTGCATTTCAAATCCTATTATATGCAGTTAACTACAATTAAATTATTATCTACTTAATTCCTTTAATTAAAATTTATCCTGTTTCCAACTACAAACCAATAAAATAATACAATACTATAGTGTGTGTGTGTGTTTATATATATATATATATATATATATATATATATATATATATATATATACATACAGTGGTCCCTCGTTCATTGCGGGGGTTACATTCTGAAAACACCCCGCAACAAATGAAATCAGTGAAATGACGATCTTATTAATTTTTCACAATTCAAATGCATGTTAAGGCCTAAAAATCCCTGCTCAGGGTGTTTATAGACCTTTCCCAAACTATAATGAACATTTTCAACATTCTCACACACTTTATACACTCTCAAAAACCTATATGTATTTAACAACATGAATTTCTTAATAATTACTCACCCCATAAATTCATAATAGCTTCTCTGTTGGCGCTGTGTCCCCACCCTTGTCTGTAATGTTGTTTTTCACAGAAGGCCTAGGTGTTGCTGTCTTTTTCAGAGTGAAGAACATGGTTATGGGAAGTTGCTGGCGCTTCTTTTTTTCTGGGCGAGAATGTTTTTATTCACCGATATGCCACTTTCGACCCAAGCAAGAAACACAGCACAGTGGGCTGATTCCTACTTGAAACATGATTTACATATACTTAAATAAGCAGTGCTGCATACAAAAAAATCCACGAAACATTAAGACCGCAGAAGATGAACCGCGATATGACGAGGGACCACTATATATAATACTATCTAATCATAACTAAATTAATATTTCTATTTAAATATGTTGAAATATTAATCCATTCACAATCAAATTGGTTTAATAAAATCATGTTAAATATTGTCAAACTGAATGCAGTTATAATCAAGGTTTATCAAATTAATATTGTAAATAGTCCAATTTTTTTTTTTTTTTTTTAGCAATCTGAGTGTCATTTGTGTAAAACTGTTTTTATTTCATATCAACTCACTTATTATTGCTGAAGGTAAATGCTAAAAATAACCACCAAGTGTGTTTAGAGTTTAAGGAACCCTAAAGGAAAACAAAATGGAATTCAGAAGTTGTTGGTGGTCTTGTTGTTCTTTAGCTACCCTTGGCACAATCCCATGGGTCTGCCTGAAAAGTGCACATACTGCATAACAGATCAGATGACCCTGTCAGCTGTGTCTTGCAGTGATTGACACTGCACTCACAAAAGGCTGCACACTTTTACTAGTGCTGACAAGACAAGGTTTTCCCCTCAAACAGATTTCTCTACCTCTGTGTGCCTCACTACACCTCAGACCTGCATGGTGTGATCAAGAGCAGGAGATGTTTGTGAAACCCTCATGGACCCACTCTTGATTTTTTGTTGAGCTCTGTGCTGGCAAACCACAGCACTAGCTCTAAACAAAACAAATACAAACCATGAAATACACAACCACTTTAGAAATTTAATGTTCACTTCATCACCTACATTAAAAAATGCCTGTGGTGTTGAAGCACCACTTTATAAAGACTCAGTTTGAGAAATGTACTGTAACATTAGATAAAAATTGAGCATTTTTGTAGTGAGGATGAAAAATAGTCTACAGTGTTCCACAGAGGCAAAGAGTAGCAGTACGCTCACAGCAGGCAGTGATAATTTACCATAATTTACTATATTTTGAGGATGTGTACCTACACTCTTAAAGAATGGTTTCCCTCTGTTCCTCCTTAGCTCATGGGTAAATATATAATATTGAAAATGCCCAAACATTCTCAGTTAGAATAGTTGAAATTCAACAGGAGCAGCTTTGTACAACATGCATTTGTACTGTCCAAATCAAATTTGTCTTCACCACAAGAAATTTAATGAAATGCAAATTGCCAAAGTGTGTCTTCACACCATTGCATGACAAAAACCATTATGTCCAGTTTTCCAGCTGTCCCTGAGCGCAACAGTAACCATCATCCCTCTGAGAAAGTAACTCTACGAGTTTCACACTTACCCATTAAATCACATCCCCTGGCTTGGAGCATATACTACATCTCTTGGAAATCAGCCATTTTCAACATTAAATCTTTGTCTTAGTTACTGGTGCCCACCAGGAAAATCTCATACTAGCTGTTTTTGGCAGTTGAAACTTCCATGGTCAGATCTAGTTCACAGAGTCTAGAACAAGTTACAACTTCCAAAACGGTTTGCTTGACCAGATTTTATTTTATTTAACAATTTTATTAAAAACATATTTCCACTGTTTCACCTCAACTCTCATAAGTTTAGTACTAATGGTCCCTACTTGACAAGTGCAATAAATTATGGTATTTTTAAACTTTTTGTCTTTCTGGGTGATGGTTCAATGTGTAAGAGAAGATAATTCACAAATGGATCCCACACTTATACAAAAAAATATTCAGGGCAAATCAGACATCCTAATTAATAAATACAGTATGTTGCAATGGAAATAGTTCTTAGAGGTTTCAATGGAATGTTTGCTAAGACTAAATAATAATAGTCAATAATAGGCATATATATATATATATATATATATATATATTGTATGAGCTGTCCAGTCCCTGAACAACCGGTGCCAGAGCTTTGTCCCCATTGTAATTTGCAGCCAAGTGTGAAGTGGCTGGAATGAGAATCAGCACCTCGAAATCTGAGACCTGGAAAAGGGTGGAGTGTTTTCTCTGGGTTTGGAATGAGGTTGTGCCCCAAGTGAAGGAGTATCTCAGGGTCTTGTTTACTAGTGAGAGAAGGATGGAATGGGAGATTGACAGGCAGATCGGTGTGGCATCTGCAGTTATGCAGACTCTGCATCGGTCTGTTGTAGTGAAGAAGGAGCTGAGCCAAAAGGAAATGCTCTCGATTTACTGGTTGATCTACGGTCCTACCCTCAGCTATGGCCAAGAGCTGTGGGTAGTGACCAAAAGAATGAAATCGCGAATACAAACGACCAAAAAGACTTTTCTCCGCAGGGTGGCCGGGCTCTTCCTTAGAGATAATAATAATAATACATTTTATTTAAAAGCGCCTTTCAAAACACCCAAGGACACTGTACAAAGGAACATTAAAATAGTTTAAAACCACTATGTACAAAACAAACATTAAAACAGTTAAAACAATAAGTGCAAAACTAAGCAGAAAGGAGGACAACAGAAAGATGGAGAATGACTAGATGGCATAGGACTGTCTGAACAAATGTGTTTTGAGTTGTGATTTGAAGAGAGGAAGAGAGTCTATGGTACGGATGTCAGGGGGAAGAGAGTTCCAGAGATGGGGAGCAGAGCGGCTGAATGCTCGGCTCCCCATGGTGGCGAGACGGGCAGGGGGGACAAGAAGCTGGAGAGAAGAGGAGGAGCGAAGTGAACGGATCGGAGTGGCAATGTGCAGGAGATCAGATATATATGGAGGAGCCAGATTGTGGAGTGCTTTGAATGTAATGAGGAGAATTTTAAAGTTGATTCTTTGTTTAACGGGGAGCCAGTGAAGTTGTTGTAAGATGGGGGTGATGTGGTGAGTAGATGGGGTCCGTGTGATGATGCGTGCTGCAGAGTTTTGGAGGAGCTGCAGTTTCTGGAGGGATTTATTGGGGAGACCAAAGAGAAGAGAGTTGCAGTAGTCAATCCGGGAAGTAACAAGACTGTGGACGAGGATGGCAGTGGTGTGGGGGGTGAGAGAGGGACGGAGACGAGAAATGTTTCTTAAGTGAAAATATGCAGACCGGGTGATACTGTTAATGTGGGAGTGAAAAGAGAGTGTGCTGTCGAGGACGACACCCAGACTCTTTACCTGAGGGGAGGGAAGGACAGTTGAATTGTTTATGGAAATTGGATAACTGTTAGATTTGGAGAGAGTGTGGGGCGTGCCTACCAGGAGGACTTCTGTTTTAGAACTGTTGAGTTTGAGAAAGTTGGATGAAAACCAAGAATGAATTTCTTGTAAACAGGTGGTAAGGGAGGTTGGTGGAAGTGAAGAGGATGGTTTGGTAGAGAGGTAGAGCTGGGTGTCGTCCGCGTAACAATGAAAATTGATATTGTGTCTGCGAAGGATGTAACCAAGTGGAAGAATATAGATAATGAAAAGGAGGGGCCCCAGGACTGAGCCCTGGGGCACACCAGCAGAGACAGGGAAAGAGTTTGATTCATGGGATTTTAGTCGAATGAATTGTGTGCGGCCAGAAAGGTAAGAAGTGAACCAGGCGAGGGGGGTGTGAGTGATGCCGATGGATGATAGTCTGTCAAGGAGAATGCTGTGAGAGATAGTGTCGAATGCTGCGGTGAGGTCAAGAAGGATGAGAATGGATAGTAAACCTGAATCTGAAGCTATGAGAAGGTCGTTGGTGATTTTGAGGAGTGCTGTTTCGGTACTGTGAAGGGGACAGAAGCCGGATTGAAACTGCTCATAAATATTGTTGGTGATAAGGTGATTATGAAGTTGAGAAGCAACAGACTTTTCGAGGATTTTGGAGATGAAGGGTAAATTGGAAATCGGACGAAGGTTATTGAAATTAGTGGGGTCCAAGCCAGGTTTTTTTAAGATAGGTGTGACTGTAGCGGTTTTAAGTGCAAGAGGGACAGTTCCAGAAATTAGGGAGGAGTGAATGATGTTGGTGATGAGGGGAGCAAGTGGGGAGAGGCAGGTTTTGACAAGAGCTGTAGGGATTGGATCGAGCTGACAGGTAGAGGGTTTGGATTTGAGCATAGATTCAGAGATGGCTTGGATGGAGGGGAGAATAAAACTGGAGAATGTGATTATGGGGGATGAGTAGGGGGCGGTGAAGTCCACTCCAGAGACTGCAGCTCCCCACGAGGCCAGATGTTGGTGAATGTCGGAGATTTTGGAGACAAAGAAAGACATGAGTGAGTTACAGAAGTCAGTGGATTGCATGTGGTGGGGAAGAGAGTCAGGCGGCTTTGTAATATTGGTGAGGAGAGAGAAGAGAGTTCTGGAGTTGTGTTGATTGGACTGGATGACACCAGAGTAATAAGCAGATTTTGCTAAGGAGAGACTGTCCTTGTATAGCATTACATGGTTATTGTACATTTCTTTGTGTATAGTGAGTCCAGTTTTGTTATAGAGTCGTTCCAGTTGTCGTCCTTGGGATTTGAGCTGACGGAGGGCAGGAGTGAACCAGGGAGCTGAGCGGGTGAAAGAGACAGATCTGGTTTTCAGTGGAGCATGAGTATTCAGAAGAGTATGGAGATTGTTGTTGTAGTGGGAAACCAGGTCATCCGGTGAGCTGTTGGCATGTGGACTGGGAAAATTGATAATTTCAGAAGAAAAAGTCTCAATGTTGATGTCCTTAACTCTACGGAATGAGATGGTCCGGGGGAGAATGATTCTGGACAGAAGGAGGTTGACATTGAAAGTAATGAGTCTATGGTCAGTGTACGGGAGCATATGTGGTTTACAGTCGAAGGGAGTGATACCAGAGCAGCAGACTAAATCCAGGATATGACCTTTACAGTGAGTTGGGAAATTAATGTATTGTTGCAGACCAAAACTTTCTAGACAAGATAACAAGTTTTTGGAGAGAGCATTACTGTTATTGTCCATATGAATATTAAAGTCACCAAGAATAATTGTGTTTGATGTCAGAGATGAGAAAAGTGTAAGGAGATTGGAGAAGTCATTTAAAAAGTCCTTATTATGTTTTGGAGGACGGTAGATAGTAGCAACAATTGTAGGAGAGGGTCCAGGCAGCAGTGAGGCAGAGTACTCGAACGAGGAGAACACGGGATCAGCAGGGACGGGCACGACTTTCCAACTCTCGCGGTGTAACATCGCGAGACCTCCGCCCCTGCCACACGCGCGAGGCAGGCAGGTGTAAACAAACCCCGGCGGGGCTGACTCGTTGAGCGATGCAAAGTCATTTGGCTGCTGCCAAGTTTCAGTCAGGCACAAGAAGTCTAACTTTCGATCCACAAGAACATCTTGGATGAGATGTCCTTTGCTGCTGAGAGAGCGGATGTTAAGGAGGCCGAAGCTGACGGTGGTGGAATTGTTCTTGGCCGCAGGGTTATCAGACCTCGGCAGGCTGGCCAGGACATTGTGATTAACACCGCGGCCGGCATTACGGGGGTGACGGCGAGTAGTGGACCAAGTTGATTTTATGGAGTAAGAGTCATTGTACTGGAGCTTACCGCCCAATCCGCGGTGAATGTATCTCCGACGGGGCTGAAAGGCGATGTCCGGATGGATGTCGAGACCAGGTGGTGGCTGTGGAGTGCAGGTGTGGCGCCGAAGTTTTAAAAGTTCAGCAGCAGAGTACTGGATGAGTGCGCCTGCTTGCAGGTGGACAAGAGACACGAGGAGCCAGCCGACAGCAAACCAGCGAATGGTCTGTAGAATAAACATTGCTTCTTGTGAAGAGAGAAGCGTGCCCAGGTAGGAATCTGTCGGAAAATAATTTAAAATTTTACCGGTGAGCAGCGGCGACAGACACGCCAGCGTTCACTCAACCGGAAAGTCCGCAAAGTGAGGCCCAAAGTGAGATGAGACGCTCTGTGATCAGGGAGGGGTTCAGAGTGTAATCGCTGCTCGTCCACATCAACAGGAGCCAGATAAGATGTCTCGAGTATCTGGTCAGGATGCCTCCTGGATGCCTCCTTGGTGAGGTATTCTGGGCATGCCCCACGGGGAGGACACCCCCAGAAAGACCCAGGACACGGTGGAAGGACTGCATCTCTTGACTGGCCTGGGAACTCCTTGGGATCCCCCCGGACAAGCTGGGGAATGTGGCCAGCGAGAGGGAAGTCTGGGCTTCCCTGCTTAGACAGCTGCCCTCACAACCTGACCCCAGATAAGCAGAAGAAAATTTATGGATAGATGGAAGTATCTGTGTATGTGTTTTTCCATTTTACTGTATTTTCCAGATCATATTGTGTTTGTTTACTCTTTTCTTTTAATGTGCTTTCTATAATGTTTGACTCATTATATAGAATATACACAGTATTTGCTTTACAGAAGCATATATCTTAGTGAAAAACAATATTTCTATTTGAGCTCACAGTATTAGGAAATGCACAAATAATAGAGGAAGATGCTCTTGCCATTCTAGCCTTTTCTATTTATCTATTCATAGAAAGTCTTGAGTTTATTTCAACATTTTCTAAAGAAAATTAAATAATTAATCACTAACAGTTCATAAAAATATTAACTGTCTATTTAATAAGTAGATATCATTTGTTTTTTGCTTTCTTTTTTTTAGGTCTAGCCTCTTCCAGTTTAGACTCATAGCCAACATTGATGACTGTCTTAAAAAAGAAGAGAGATTCATTTTTAAAGATATACTTTATGTATAACCTCTTGAATTTTTCTTTTTTTTTTTTGTATTGGGGTACAACCTAGGCCTTTGTGAATTGCCTACAGCTAGTCCAAAATGCAGCAGTCCCTCTCCTTAACAGGAAAAAAAAAGAGAGAGACCACATTACTTCTTTACTGCCCTTCCTCTACTGGCTTCCCATTTGCTAGAGGATTGATTTTAAAAATTTGATGCTGCCTTTTAAATCCCTCACTGGGCGCCATCAACTCACCTTGCAGAACTGCTTCATTTCTATACTCCAGCTAGAAGGCAGAGATCATTCAACGAGTTGCTCCTGGATGTGCAAAAAACTAGCCTTAACCTAGATGTAAGGGAGCCTTGCTGCCCCCAAACTGTGGAAAAGTCTAACACCATGACTTCTCTTTTTTAAAAGGATTTTTGTAGCACAACAGGAAAGAAGTCAGAGAGCTTCATGTCATACGCTTATTAGAGAGAGAAGGGTATAACTTGCAGTGGAAGGCCACAGGGTAGGACACCAAATCATGCCTGCTGCATCGAAGAGCTTCAGCTTCTGCACATAGGGAACCGGCTCAACCATTTGAGCCACACGACACCCATCATTTCACACTTTTAATCACTTTTAAAGTCTTTTTCTTTTATTATTTTATAGCATCTGTTATTTAATGCTGTTATTATAGCAGCATTGAATAAACTTGACTTGAATTACGCAGTAGTTTATGAGGGCCAGCCCACTTTTTCTAATAGCTAAATTAGACATTAAAATACTGTATATGCAGCCTTGAGAACAGTTGAACTGTGCAGACTGTAAAATTAAAAGCAGTAAGAACAGGATACATTTCAAGCACCATGCCAGTCTGAATAGGCTAGTGCTATCCTTGTGAACACTGTGTGGGCAGAAAATACTACTATTTACTGCTACTGTTTGTGAACAGTAACACTAACATTTCAGATTATGAACATGTTGTCATGCATAGTTTGCAACTCTTTTTAGGATCTAGATGTCAGACTTGAATGGTTTTTGATAAATGTCATCTTTTCATTCAAAATGCTCAGTGACAGTTTTCACCACATTTCATTGTCTTTATTTTAACGATTGTCTTTCTCAATCTTTCCTGTATTTTTTTTTACCTCTCCTATAAATCACTGCAAATCATTTGCTTTATTTACAACTCCAACTTCATAGGTGTCTTCTATTGTCAGATATTAGGAGTCTTTTAACTTTGTGGTAGACACAGTACCATAAATAATTTAATATTCTTAAATTTTCTGGCAACAGTTAGGTGGCAAAATATGTTTGGTTGTTATGACATTTAACAGTTGCACAGTGATTTTCTTTTTTTTTTAACTGTACCAGAGAAATGGATACAAACTGCAATTGGAATTTAGTCTGGTTTTCCTATGTACTTTTTATTTCGCTCTGGATGCAATGAATGAACAAAAGTGAACATAAAAAGGTATATAAATATAAGTTAGAAAATGTGACTTGTAAGAACTATTTATATATATTTTCCTCCTTTAAACTGTGCAAGGACAACAACTGAAAAGACTCCAGGAAAGTTACTTAGCAGTAGCTTTGTCACTTTGTTTTCCAAAAAGTCAGGCACAAGTATGTTGGAATTTACTACAAAAATCCATCATCAGCCTTAAATCCATCATTTTACATCCCCGTCTTTGTGCCTGGTAATCTAAAATATTTCCTTGCCATAGGGCTGGGCGATACTATAAATTTTTGTATTGATCGAATCCCAAGTAAATCCAGGGCAAGTATCGCCAATTCCAATACTTTTTGCTTGAAATTTAATTTCATTTAATGATTTTGCCTTTAATTAATGATGATTATTATTATTATAATTAAACAAAGTAGAGCCTGACTGATTGATCGGCAGGTCGATAAAACCGGCCGGTTATAGCCGTTTTCAAAATAACCATAATCAGCCATAGTTTTGCTGATAAAATACCGATATACAGCGGTCCCTTGCCATATCGTGGTTCATCTTCTGCGGTCTTGCTGTTTCTTTGATTTTCTTTGTATGCAGCACTGCATATTTAACTATAACAAAGCCTGCAAGTGAAACGGACCATCGAAAATCAATAGAGAGAACGCTGGGTATCAACAAGACAAGTATGCTGACCATCTGGCAGAGAACAGGTGAGGATAGTGTGACAATCAGGGGAGCCACAAGTGGAGCAGATGAGCTTAATGAGGGACTGGAGGCCCAGCAGAGCAGCAATCATGACACACTACAGTATTACAGATACGTTTATAACAACATTGTGAAATTAAAAATGACTCAACATGTCTCCAGTTTTAGTTTAACTCATGTATGCCATGTGTCATGATAGTGACCTGTGCTTTGCTGAGTTGGTCATTCTTTTCATTTTAAGTTGCATTACTAAGTTGTGCTAACCTAGCTTAAGTTGCTCCCTTTTATGTTAGCAGTAACATTGCTGTGGTTATGCCAGCCTAGCATGGCGTTAGCTTAAAAGCCAGTAAGTAATCGCAGAAAGAACGTTAATTGTACAAAATATTAGAGTACAGAATGAGCTTCTCATCACTCATCAGCTGCGTTTTGAGACACATTTAAGGAGGAGCAATGTGAATACAGAGAGGAAGGGGAAAGTTAAAATGATGAAAATTACTCTGTCTTCAGCAACTGTCATGATGTCCTGTCACTCCTCCTGTTTTATTATCTCTAGAACGTGATTCAGGCTGTAACAGCAACTCATTGTGTGTGTTGTTGTGGAGTAACATATAATGGTCACAAATAGTCTGGTGCTTATGTTTAAAATGCAACTCTACTCGAAAGTGGCTCAGGTGGTAGAGCAGGTCGTCCAATGACCGGAAGGCTAGCGGTTCGATGTCCACTCCTGCAGTCAACTGTCGTTGTGTCCTTGAGCAAGACACTTAACCCTCCTTGCCTCCAGTGTTGGCATCACTGGTGAATGAATGTGGATGAATGTTCGGTGATGGTCGGAGAGGCCGTAAGTGTGGACTGGCAGCCACGTCTCTGTCAGCCTGCCCCAGGGCAGCTGTGGCTACACACATAGCTTACCATCACCAGGTATGAGCGAGGAGTGGCTGAATAATGGATACACAATGTAAAGCGCTTTGGGTGCCTTGAAAAGCGCTATATCAAATCTAATCCATTATTATTGTTATTATTAAAGCTGACATTTTGCTGACATTCGAACAGTGGCCTTTCTGTCTAACTTATTTTATTCATATATATTTTTTAAATTAATCAAATTAATTAATTAATTAAATTAATTAATGCCGATTAATCAGTTATCAGAGCTTTTTTCTGCCAAATTTCGGCTTCAGTATTTGGCTAAAAAAAATCGGTCGGGCTCTACAAAGCAGCATAAAGATTTTTGTCAAATGAAACATTTTTATTATCAAACAGAATGGCAGAACTTAAAAACTTTAGTGGTAAACAGTATAAAATAACAGCATAAACAATGTAACAAAATGATAAAATAACTTTAATTTCCTTTTTGTCACACATTTCCAAGAAAACCCAAATGCAGTTAAGATGGCAGACAACAGCGCCACCATATCTCAACTCAATCCTGGAATTCTGGTGGCCTCGACACTAGAAAAAAGTCTTCAGCAAAAAAAGATACCGCTTCAGCCTGTTACTAGGATACGATCAACGTGTCCACCACATTGGCAAGAGAGCAGTGGACGGTTGTTGCCTTTAAACAGTATAATATTTTTATGAATTTTGCAGCTGACTGGGTTTGTTTGTTGTTTTCTTTTTCATTTTTTTTAATTTATGATGGAAAAAAAATGAACTATTGCTACATAATTGTTCATTAATAATCATAGACAGATGTTCAAGAGTGTTTACAGTAAGTTGATTACATAATGAATGGAAAAGCTTCTATTCTCCGCATATCTAGAACAAACTCCTGGAAAGCCTCAGATCAGCTTAAACACTTGGTTTATTTAAATCCAGGTTAAAGACCCACCTGTTCGCTGCTGCATTTCAGTAGTTTTTATTTAGAAGTCCAGATCTGCATCTGGTTTAAGCTGGAATCTTTAAACTTGATACTGTCTTTCCCCACACTGTAACTTATTTTCTTGCATTTTATCTATTTTATTTTACCCTTTTCTTTCAGTTTATTTTATTTTATTTCTTTTGATCTTTTTTTTTATTTGCTTTCTGCACCCTGCTGTAATGTTTTATGTTAAGCACTTTAAATTGTACACAAAATGTGCTATACAAATAAATTTGTTAAATTTGCCTTGCCTCGCACTCATAAGAGAATGTAATTCATCTTGAATCAAACATGAAACAATTATAGTTGGCTGTCATTGAAATAATTCAAAACTGACATTTAATGAACACATGTATCTTTATTGATCTCCGATGTGCTCATTTAAGTATTAAAACATTCCAGTATTTACATAACAAATAAAACAAATAAATAAACCAATCAAGGATATTTGGCATTTCTATGTCATAATGTATCTATGCTGCACTATTACAATTATTGATAAACTTATGTATTTATTGCACAGCATCCTGCTCTTCATTAAGATTTTTAACCACAAATAAACCAAAAGAAGTGTCTGAACTATGAATGGACCACAAAATATTCTGGGTCAATGACAGCTTGTATGTAAACAGGCCTATTTAGACACCATCAGACCCAGGCAGACCCAGAAGATTGAAAATCCTAACTTAGTAGTGAATGGTATGTATATACATATATATGAGACATGGTATCCAGGGATTGTATTGCCAAGTGTTTTACACTCAGCTTCTTTACTCTCTCCTGCTTTTTTTTTTTTCCAATGCTGCTCCTACAACACAAGCGCGTCCAACTGTGTTTCACTGAGATGTGTTAACTTTAAGGTTAACTATTAAAGATATATATATATATATATATATATATATATATATAATATTGTGAGAATTTCATTCCTGTAATCCAATTAAACACAACATGACAACATATCAGTCTTTAGGACTTTTGTCAACTCACCTCCAAGCAAGTCGACAACTTTCAGGACCTTGGTGTTGAAGACGCCATCATCCACCTGCTTCAGAGACCACTCTCACCTGGACCAATCAGGCAGCAGTTTGAGGATCATGTTCTTCAATTTCTCAAGTGCTTTTGATAAAGTTTAGCTGCTCTGTTGTGTGAAGCTTCATAAGTTCCAGGAAGATACCTCCCTGGATTCCCTGCTCCAAAACAGCTGACTCAAATTAATGAGTCATTGGGCAGAACTCATAGGCTGTTGGACCCATCGAATTTGAGTCAGGTATGTTGCCATAGGAAGACATTGAAAACCTGCAAGGCTGTGTCCCTTGTGGGACCAAATTGAGTAGCCTAGAGTAGAATAGTCTAGAGGGAAAGGACTGAGCACACTTAAGGAAGCTAAAATTATTTGATGTCTGATTGTTTTATGTCTTCTGTAAGTAGGTTGTAGAAAGTGCAATGGGCTTTCAAGCATCTGCTGGGGCAGCAGAACCAAAACCTGAGCCCTAAAGAAAGTGATCAAACAGATTGGTTCTGGCGCTAAGGGAGATGTGACTGTCCAGAGGAAAAGACAACTGCACACCCTCTACACAACACTGTGAGGAAACAGTAGGCTCTGTCTTCTTCAGGTTTGCTTGAACGCAGATAAGTATAAGAGATCATTACAGCCAGTAACCATCGTCTTCTGGATTAGGTAGTTCATCATCATAATTGTTTCCTTAACAAAACAAACAACACACTGAAATTACTTTTTGGCATTAATCAAGTATTTTCTTGACACCAGGGTTGTCCCGATACAACTTTTTCACTTCCCATACGATACCGGTATTGCAGCCATTAGTATTGGCTGATACCAATATCAATCCGATACGATATCTCAAATCATATATACTTTTACTTATTTGGTACTGTGAAATGTGAGAAAAGGCTTGATCAAGTGATATTATTTAAACAGAGAATAGTCAGCAACAGTAGGCATGTGAAAGAAACTGACCCATTTATTAATAATCATGGATTGCATAAATTTAAAACATAAACATACTGTGAGCATAAAAATTCAGTGTTGTCAAATGGCTCATGAACAGAAAGATACTTATCTAAATGCACGTCCTCTGCTGTTAGAAAATTGACTTTCTGATCCACTACGCTCAAGCATTTCTGTTTCCTATGCTTTCATTTTAAATGACATAAGACAAGTAAGTATGTAACAAGTAAATGAAATAAATAAATAATAAATTGGAGGACCCTGAGAAATAACTTCAATAAATCAAATAGAAACAAAAAGTTCATTTTTTAAAGTGCAAAATAAAAAATTAAAGTCACTTTTGCTATTTTATACTGTCAGTATATGGTAGAAACAACTGAGGGTGGGGAGGAAAAAACAAAACAGAACATTGTCCATTAACCACCTGCTCAAAGTTAAGAGTCCACAACTACAATTTCAGTGACTGCCCAAAACAATGTGGTCATCATTGCTCTTAGTCTTCACAAAAATTAGAGTGTAAACAAAATAAACATATCACTCTAATAACAAGAGCAGAAAACAAATACCCAGTCAGTTAAATGATAACTACCCTTTCTAATCCTTCATCTCCACTTTCTTCAGTCCGAGAATGTGCAGATTCTTTTTTAAGATGATAAGCATTTCGGCATGCTGAGCTGTCAACCTGCTCCTCAACGATGCTGTGCTAAAGAGCCGCTCACTCTCAAAACTCATGCAGGGAGCACAAAGGAACTTAACTGCTGTTGCGGCCAGTGTGGGGAGTCGAGCTTGGTTGGCTTTCCAGTAATGTAAACGATTGTTCTTATGTTCAATAGGAGCCTCACAGAGATAGCTCTCCATCACCTCCATGGCGTTCGTGACAGCGTTCGTGGCATTAGCTGTGTGTGAACCTCTGAATTTGCGTGCATGTAACACTGCGCTCTGCAAAGTAAAGTCAGTGTCTATCCAGTGCGCTGTCAGACTCAATAAAGACAGCGGACAATGACCTGAGCTCCAGATGTCGGTGGTGAAGCTAACAGCATTTACTTTCTCCACATGTGCGGCAATACACTTTTTAACTTCTTTATGCATCTCGGGTATAGTTTTTTCAACAATGTAGTGGCGGCTGGGCATAATGTAGCGGGGCTCGAGGTGCCCGATAAAGTGTTTAAACCCAACATTACTCACCACTGATGGGCTGGTCATCGAGCACAATAAATTGTCCTATCTTTTTTGTTATAGTTAATGCCTTTTTGCCATCTCGTGGGAGTATGTCAGGCTGTGCAAGTATTTCAGACAGAGTTGGCTGTTTGAAGGAGCCAGAAGTTTGTTTCCTCATCTCAGTCGTCCTGCAAAAATCCTCATGCAGTTTTTTGTGATGCTGCTTCAAATGCGCAATGAGGTTGAAATATTAAACCTCCCATGTTGTGTGCCACCTCGGGAAACTTGTGCATTGCAAGTGTTGCACTCAGCTGCAACGTCCTTTTTGGACTTTAATGAAAAATACTGCCACACGGCTGACATTGCTCCTTGCTACTTGTCTAGCACACGTTGTTGTGATCACGTGGGCTCTGCATGCTGGATCCAGGCGCTGCAGGACAGAATTGCTGGAGTGGAATAGAGAGCGGAATGGACTGCTTATATCGGTGTGCTTATATCAGAGATTTTTTTTGCAGGCTGATACCGTTTTTTTTTGCCTGATATCAGACCGATTTCCGATATCAATATCGGCTCGGGACACCCCTACTTGACACTATCACACTGGTAGCTTTAAGAAATTCACTTAGGAGTTCTTATATTTGCAATTAACTTTGTTTTCCATCACTAAATCTTTTAAGAACAGAAAGAAAAAACAAGGCTAAAGCTTAAACAAAAAAATATTAGCAAATAATATTCTAAAATTAGGAATCAAAACATCTGTTGGAAAAAAGTGCAAACCAAAAATTCCATCTTTAAATACATTATATATGTCAACACACATACCCGTGGCTGACAACATTTTCACATACCCGCTGGGATGTGGGAGAGTGGTGGGTATTTTTTGGACTCGTACACATACTTTACAGTGCTTTCCATTTCTGTAGTGAGAGGATGATTTGCATGGTGAGTTAATGGAGAAACTGTGATGACCAGTTGTGTGGTCATGAAAAGGTGTTTGTGTTTTTGAAAAAGGTGCCACTTGGCAATATACTTGTGAGCGCAAGATGCACTTGCTTTTGCACAAGGACAATGTCATTTTTTTTTTTTTTTTTTTTTTAGTTTTTTTTTATGTTGTATGTAACTATGACCCTATCTAGAGTGCTGTAATAGTCCAATTTGGGTTCATAAATTGAAAACAAATACGATTAGACCTACTAAGATTCAACAACAGAGACAATAGGACACGTGCTTCTCTTTGGCTCTTTTTGCACACCTTCACCTTGGAGCCACCAAAAAAAATGGTTTTCCATCATTTTTTGTAGAACTTGATGTCATAGTGGTTCTTCAGTGGTTGTGCAATAACCTACAGATCGAATGTGATGGCACGTTAAAAGACAATCCACTATGTTTCACAAGTAAGTGATATTGGTGATAGTCCTCCATTTCACATTTTGTTTTTTGTTGTTGGCCCCTTGTCTTGCGCTGAACATGTACTGGCACACTGAAACCCCTAGATGTTTTTCTGACTACATAGATCCCATTACTTTGGTCAACACATATGCTTTTTAAATGGGACTTTGCTGTAATGTCTTCATATTGGCCATGTTTTCTCTGGTTATGTTCCTACAAGTTCCTCATGTATAACATAAGTGGGCAATGAGGGTACCTAACATGGGATAATGGCACAGTTACTTCTTCCTCTTGAATTGTGGGTTGGTAGCAGGTGTTGACTGTTGTGAAAGCCAAGCGGTCCTCCGGGTGAGTCCGACTGATTAAAATCTATAGAAACTGTGGGGGTATTGGGTGATGATGTTTGAGTGTAGAAGTGGTCTGTAGTTAGTGAAGACACAGATGGTCGAAGTGAGTGTGAATGGTCTACACTTACTGATGATAGCTGTGACTGAAACAAAATGTGCATCATCCTCTGGACACACACAAGCTGTACGAGCTACACCCGCCTTCTGAAATGATATTTGTGTTGAGCTTGTGCAGTCAAGGCCCCATTTAACAGCTCATTTGGTAGTAGTGACATCTGCTGGTCATTTAATGTCCAGCAGTCCTGTAAACTACATATTGGTGGAAATGTAAACACAATGATGCAACTGTATTGTAAATCTGTAAATATATAAAAATATATTAATAAAGTAATATCTATCTATCTAGCTAGCTAGCTAGCTTTTTCAGCAGCCTGAATCACATGAGACAGTCGCGTGAATCAAGGAAAATGGGGCCTCATTTGTTCAGGAATATAATATGGACTTTGCTTCAGGCTTCATTTGGACACGCCCCCTTTACTCGATGCAGGTTTTGGGGCTTTTGTGTCAGATGTAACATCACTACTTGCAATACAAGCTGACAGGTTGTATATTGAGAATCCTTTACCAATATAGAAAGCAAATGGAGGACAAATTACAACTCTGTGTATCCGCAAAGTTATTAAAACTTCCATTAGCAGTGAGTACATACATTACGCTATTTGTTTACACCAATTAAGGTCAGGTACTGGAAGTGACTGAGTATAAATATATTTTACACCACAACCTGCCAAAAGGCAAATTAAATTCCCATACAAAGTTGCCCAGCTTCTGATTAAAAGCTTCTTAGCAAAGGTAATGTTAGCCCGGTCCACTGAATCGAAAAGTGTACACCCTCTTTAGCAAAGCTAATGTTAGCCCGCATCTTTGTATCAATCTGAAAGACGCACTTGACGCAAAAACAGCAACTAATGACCTCTAAATATTTGATATGTTGTATTTGTAGATAGCAAAAAATTGCATATTAGAGACGACAACTCTTGTTAGATAGATGATAATTAAAACACTCTTTTACTTACGTTCTTTCTCCGTCACGTCTTGCTTCCAGTAGAAGAACTTCTTCGGGTTCAGCGGTCTGGACGTAAGCAAGGCGCGTTGCTGCCGCACAAAGAAAAATAATTTTCCCTATTGAGGTCACCGGACTTCCGGAATAGAGTTGAGGTATGCTGATTTTTAATCTGCCATCTTAACTGCAGTTAGGTGTGTCTCCACATTTCACACAGTTGTTTGAGAAAAATAAAGTCAAAAGTGCAATTTAACAAAACCTACTTTTGGTTGACTCTCATTCACATTCTTTGTTTTTTTGCCCCTGTTGGAGAAAACCTTAAAAAATACACAAGTAGTAAGAACGGGTACTTCTTCCCACTATCCTAACTAAGCAGGTACTACTCCCACTTTCTCAGTTTAACAAGTACTGTTTCTATTTACCTCTCTTCTTCAGTTGTTCTCCTGCATGTCTGTTCGATGGAGCATGGATGACAAAATACTTCTGTTCAGTTAACAATTTATTGATTACATAGTTTGAGAAATGTGCAACAGAGTCTCTGGGTTCTGTGTTATCTCTCCCTAACAACCAGACATAAGTAATGTCCTTTTGCCTGCCACAGTCAGAACACTCAACTATCGGCCCCTAAAAACCCTTAAATATGCTCCTCCCTCGTTCTATACATGATTTTTGCTGACTAATGCTGCATTTACAGGAGTAGGGTCACATGCAGTCACAAGTCGACCACATGCAGTTGTCTACAGCCTTCCTGTGAGTAAGAATATAAATTAAAGTAGCACACCTAAGTAATTCCTTGATTAGCATCTAAATAAATTTTAACACCCCCAAAGCACTCTGTAAAAAAAATATCAATCTCAACACACTGGACTAACTCCTCAACTCAAATTGACACTCATACCAATACTTTCCTTATTGTTAGATATCCAAATATTGATAATATTAATATTTGGATCAATCCAACAAACCCTTCCTTGCACTGCTTGTCAGATGTTAGTTCCACCACTTTTGTAGCAGACAGTACATCATATCTTTACTTTAGTTTAGAGTTAAAGGGGCATGCATTAGCAGTGAGCTCTGCTGAATCTCAAGAAAAACTTCTAACAACCTTGTTTAATGCCATATAAATCTATAGCATTAAAATTTCAATTCAAGGGTCACTGTTCAAACAAATGTTCTAATTCTGAATAAAATTTGGCAGTCCTATCATATGGTGTAGGGAAATAAAGTGTGCTATGCACAACAGTAAGGTGTTCAAGTGGAGACAGTTTATCTGCATTTTTACATTTTAAAACTACTATCCAAATACTGCTACTGAAAACTAAATACCTGTCCCCTGAAAAAATATCCAAAAGTTCTGGTTCTTTTAGCTTAATGAGTTTTGCAAAATTTTTCTTTCTTTCACTTTCTTTCTTTGACCTTTTTTTTTCTTTTTCTATCATTTTTAGATAGAATAGTACTGCTTTTTGGCTTATTGTGAAGGATGAGGTTGATACTGAATAAAATGGTGCCTTCCAGAACATCTGAAAACATATTGCTACATGAAGGTAAAATGGCTAAACACTAATGAATTTGTGTTGTGTTTCTTCTCAATCTTCTTTACTTCTTTCAGCACGCATCACTGTGATTTGTATTCTCATGTTAACTGGCCATCACTTCATTCCCAGTGGCTGGTTGATATAAGTTTATTTATAAAACCTTACTCTGCAAAACCCCTGTTGACCTCTGCTCTTCATTGTAGAAAACAGTGATCGCTCAAAATTATGCTTTATTAATCACATGAACTTACTTATCCCAAAAGCCTGCGCAGCCTTTGAGTGTTTCACATTCTAATTTGCGGCTTCCAATGACTGGAAACATTTACAACACAATCTAAAACTTTACATTGCAGTCATTTAACAGGCACTTTTATCCAAAGCGACTTACAGTGGTTAGGCAGTAGCATTAAGGGGTTTGCCTGAGGACCCAACTGGTAGGTGTTAATATTCATCCTCTGGGGGATTTGAAAGCTGGTCTCCAGCATGGAAGTTGGATGCTTGTCTGTGATCCCTGTTTATGTTATAAACTGCCCCTTAATGTTTGGAACTGTTGTTTTATTGCATTTTTTTGTAATAATTTGAAAATGTTTTATATTTATTATTTTCTAATTTAACTCAATGCATTTTGTAAGACCCAATGTCTGTTTTACTGTTGCCTCTGGCCCAGGTCGTCATTGTAAATGAAAAAAGTAGGTTCTCATTTGTTTTTTCGGGTTAAATAAAGGTTAATTAATTAACCTTGTATGAAAGCAAAGTAAAAATAACACAGGATTGAAAAGGAAGAGTAAAAAAATCCCTCTGAAACTTTTTTAAAAAGCAGGAGGTTGCCCAGTGCAGTGCATCTCCATCTGCCCACTCTACGATACGATATGATATACTTTATTGTCCCTGTAGGAAAATTTGTTTTGGGCTTGATGCTGTGCCCTCTAATGCCTTCACAATAAAACAACATGATATCACACAGTTAACATAATGACATGAAGTAATTTTTCTTGAAGTGAGCAATGCTTAATCTTCTACCCAAATTTCACACACGGTCCCTCCCAGGTACCTATTGTACACAATACATAAATAAATGCAAATGAAATCATTATAAATAAATAAAATTCATAAAACAGTATGAATCTATTGGACCATCTCTTTGGCCTCAGGTAATGTTATTGTTAATTTAAAAGTCTGATTAAAGTGGGCACAAATGCATTTTTATGACAGTTCAGTTTACAGCGAGGGACTCTGTATCATCTGCCAGTTGGTAAAAGTTCATATTATGCTTGGAAGATATGTGATGGGTCAGTTACAATCCTCTGATCCTGCCTATAAACAGACTGCTCAAAGATGCTTTAAAGGGGGATGGTACTTCCTCTTCCCCATCACCTTCATAGCAGTGTGTACCAGCCTGTTGAGCTTAGTCTTCAGTTGTTCAGTCAGGTTGCTATACCATGCTGACATCACATATCTAAGCAAGATGTTCAATGCTGCTTGATAAAATTACACACAATATCCCAGTTACCATACACTCTCAGTCTGCGTAAAAAATAGTCTGCTGTAGACGACTGCACAAGCTCTCCACATGGACCATCCAACTGAAGGTGTTGTCCATGTGAAAACCACGATACTTGTACGAGCTGACCTGGCTGATGATTGCATTGCGTATGACCCACTAATCTTGGTCCAGAACCATCTCCTTGGTTTTATCTACATTAAAATCAGATGGTTATCGTCACAAGTCTCAAGTTATCTATTTCTGAGAAATAGGCTGATGGGCTAGTTGCAATGTAAGCTGAGAATGGCTGTGTCATCAGACAATTTTAAAACATAGTTCCAGTGGTGGCTGCTAGAACAATCATTTGTGTATAGTGTGAAAAGAATCAGAGAGCGAACACATCCCTGTGGAGCCCCTGTACTTCATGGTTTTAGGTTCTGAGAGAGTGTTGGTGACTCTGACCTGCTGACTTCTGTTGGTTAAAAACCTAAAATACCAAAGAAAAGGATTCATGTTCATCTACTTCAGTTTTAAAATCAAATGATGAGGCTGAAGTGTGTTGAAATCTGAGCTAAAATCAACAACTAAAATCCTTGCATAGGCTCTAGTGTGTTTTGGGTGTTTTGAAATCAGGTGAGTGATGGTTTTAATGGTGTCATTGGTTCCTCTCCACTTCCTGTAAGCAAATTGGAGTTGGTCCAGTGACATGTTGACCTCTGCTTTAAGCAAAGATACCATAAACCTTTCCAGACTTCATCAAGATTGAAGTCAAAGCCACAGGCTTTAAAACTGTTTCTGGTAGTCTTTGAATCAGAAACTAAAACATTGCATATACTTTCTATCCTTCGCAGAGACAGCCATTTCCTCGGTTTTACCTTTTAAGACTTTAGTATTAGAAGCAGTATTACTTTAGAGAACTGTGTGTGGCTGTTCACAGGAATGTCCTTAATTTATTTTCACCTTCAGACTAAGTCTAGCTGCTTGAAAAGATTTTTTTTTAACTCTAATCACAGATGTATTATTTTTCATGGCCTTATCAAGGTGTGCATAAAGTGTAAAAACACATTCTGTACACATGAATTTTATCAGCTTGGCTTGAAACATTTAAACAAAAAGAAAGCAACGGGATAATTACGTTCTGAACTAATTATTTTTATATTGCTAAAACTATGTTTTACTAACTCATTTACTTGGAAAAGTAAATGTAAATAATTACTTTTTTGAAGTCATGTGCCTTTTACATTTCATCCATTCACTTATTTTCTGTTATTAGTCATAATATTTTATTCTTTTGTGCAAAGATGCCCCATATAAAGGGGCATATTCAGCAAAAACAAAAGAAAGCTCTGCGTGAAGCAGATAGTATAGGTACCAGCAACACACATACAAAAACAAGAGAATGAATCCTAATGTAGTGTGGTCTGCCACAATAAGCCATTTTCTAGTTAGCAAGCTTCACATATTGCCATTAGGACATGTAACAGTAAGATAATATTTGTGCTCTGTTCCTTTTAATGTCTGTAGTTTCATGTTAAAGTTTGCTGCTATAGTGGTGTTGAGGATGGGATAGGAGTATATTCACCTCTGCAGTCTGTACTGTATAGCAAACCAGAGTATCCAGGTTGCTTCATTTGTTATACGGAAATTTATTAAATTACAAAAAAAAAAAAAAAAAAAAAAAAAAAAAAAAATTAAATATTGGGCTCCTCTGTATAGACTACTTTTTCTATTCAGATTTTTTTTTCACTCTTCGCCACCATGACCATGATTATCCCCTTTCTTTCCCCCTCTTCAGTTTGCATCTGGTCAGTCTATCTGTACTGCAGTACACATTGTGTTACATAAATGTACTATATTGCAACTGCTGCAGCTGTCATTACCAGATTCCTGCCTCGCCACAGACTTTTAAAATCAGGTTTGATCTGCCCCTTTTTTGAGCAACTGCCCTGTTAGAGGTCTTTCCACAGGCCCGGGAGGTAGTGATCGATTGTATTATTTTGGCTGTATGAAATTAGACCGCTGTAATGTCCCTGAAGACAGTGAAGCTCAGTGTCTTTGTGGCAGAATGTATAGACAATATACTGCAGGATCTCCCTGCTTAAGGAGGCTGAACTCAGGGAGGAAGATTTGGAAGGCATTGCAAAGGGTCTTGGTGACTCCTCACCTTTCAACTTTCCACAGCCTATGAGTAACTTTTTTCCCCCAACTTAGAATTATATTATCTGCAAACTGCAGGTGTGTAGCTGAAGGATTCTCAGAAAACCAATGACAAAATAGTGTGGAAAAATGATAAATCTTTTTCTTAAATGAGTTAGACGCCCATGCTGTGGGACCACACTGACTCCCTCTCTGCCTTGATGGATTGTATTTTGAGTGCAAAAACAGGCTATTAAATGCCGGAGACAAAGCCAAGATGTGATTTAGTACAGCTTCTCTGAATGTTACATCATAAAACTGTGATGGCTCTAAATTACAATATCAGTAGATCTACTATAAAGTTAGATGTATCGCACAGTTCATCTTATTTGATTTTAAATCTCCAAGTTAGTGCATATCCATAACTGGCAATCATCAAACTTGACAATTGCACACATAGTTTGTAAGGCAACCGTTAATCTGATGCCATTTTTACAAGAAAAGTAGTGTGCTTATTTTTATTTATTTGTTATCTATTTTTTAAGATGGGTACACTTGTTAAAAACGACCAATTCAATCAAATTGCCAGTGATAGCATGTTTAGCTCCAGTGTTTTGAAGGCTACAACCTGCCTATGACTACAACAATATGATGAGATATCACAACATTTACATCCTGGTTGTGTTGGAGCCTTTTTTAAAGGCACTACAATTGTATGTGTTAGGGTTGGGTTCCAAAGCTATGTGGTTACATTTAGGACTTCAAACTGCTCAAATAAAGTCTTTTTTTTATTTAATACAGAATATGAAAGTTAGCCATACAATGAATGACACAACAAAGACTTCATCAAGAAGACTCTTTTAGGTAACTTCTCATTACAGTAAGTTGTGCATACATAATAACCTAAGAGTAATCTGCTAATGGTTGCTGCAGTGGAGCTGGTAAAAGTAAATTATGATTGCTTGTGTGAATGACTTAATTTATTAACAAAGGTATCGATGCAAAGTTAGTTGCTTTACTACCCAAATCTGCCCTGAAGGTGCAAAGTGAGAAGCTAGGTTGCTCGGAGAGGTTGACTGGGCCTTCCCTGACACAGTGAGTATATGTGGTGGCATTCAGGCTGGCTCAAAGCTGCATTTGGTAGCTTGCTCACTTGACCATTTCAATTGTGATTAGCAGCTAGTGCCTGCAGAACAGCAGCACCACATGCTAACTTTGTCTGCTTGCTTGCTCTGCCTTGTCCAAGTGGATGGAGTTTGTACCTGCTCACTCAGCAGGATCAAGTCCTTATGGCTAATTACCTCCTCATTTGGCCTGTTAAATGGCACCTGGCTGGTGTCTTCTTGTGGCATGTGATAGCTTCTCATTTCACCCATTCAGTTGCAGTGCATGTTAAATGGCTATATAGCTCTACCCTACAATAGTCAGAAGGTGTTTGTTGCTGTGAAAAATCATCTACTTTTAAAATGGCCACAGTGGCCAAGTCATTAGAGAAGAAAAGTCTTGCAAATGAGACTGATGCAACTAAATAAATCAAGTTCTTTCTGCATAGAAAAATAATAAAAAATGAGCTTACCTCTTTTTTAAAACTTTGGGTGATGTTTAATGTGATAATATATTGTTACAACACTGTAGATAATCAAGAAAATGTGTAAAACAATACCATGGGTCCTTGAAGAGGTCTTGAAACAACAGCTTAGACAGTGGACAAAAAAATACAATTGCTTGGTGGGGGGTTGCACTCTGATTGCTTGTTTTCCTTAACATGCAATGCACATTAAAATACTCACTTCTATTTCCAGTTTCTAAATTTCCAGGTACAATGCCTTTGGAGTTTTCTCTTTTATTGCCATATTAAGATTTAGCTGGACTAGTTTTACAGATGTGTGGCAATAGACATCTAGGCCATCCTGTGAACTGTGACACATGAATCAGATATATTTATATATATACTACCTTTTTACTTCACCAACTAATGCTGTTAAGTATAATTATATGTATCATTTATTGGTAATTTAAGGAGATTTTGTCTAAGCTTTTCTGTTACATTTTGAATTGCAACCGTTATTTTCTCTTTACCCACAAAGTACAGACTGCTACACATGCCCAACTGTCTTCACTGGTGCACCTTAATGTTAGCAACAACTATGTTACCAGATGGAGGAAACCTCCTCCTCCACACAACCCCTCTGACTCATGGTGCTAACATAAACCAGAACTTATTAAACAACTTAACATTAACAAGAGCTGGAAACAAAATCTGGGCTAAGAGTGTGAAGTCACTGTGTCAAGTAAAACAAGCGCACCCTGAAGAAGGTGAGGACTAGTTGCCTCGATTTATCTTGTATTCTGTTGGCTGAAGGAGGTTTGACAGACAGCTGTTTCAGCAACCTAAGAGAGAGGAAAAAATATCCAAGAGCAGAAGTTTTGACAGAGCAGGGAATGTGTCTGAGTGTGAGGGAAAGAGACCAAGTCTGAACGCAGTTTTGAAAGGAAGAACAAAATTTTGGAAGCAAGAAGGGACATTTTGAATTATAAGAGCAGAGTTTTGAGAGAGAGCAAGATGATATTTGAGCGTGAAAACCAGAAATCTTGCTCTCAAAGCACACAACTACGTTCTTGATTAAAGATAGGAAAATACCCCCATACTAATGCTACTGCTCATTAACGGCATACCTAGCACTTGGTACAATCTAAGGTTGGAGCGAGAGCGAACGAGTTTGAATGTGACACTTACTGGTGGGGAGGAGTTAAAATTGTAGCTATCCCTTTTTAAGTTTGACAACTAACCCAACCAGTTTGTTTTGTTTTTATAACTGAATATGCAAAAAAAAAAAAAAAAAAAAAAAGCATGCAAGGTTGCTCCAATTACACAGATAGAGTGGCCCTTAATGTCAACAGTCAAAAATTCCTGAAAGATAATTTTGTTAATGAAAACACCTTTAAACCTCATATTCTGAGCAAAGTTAGAAAAATAGAAGTGGCAAGTTTGAACCAAAGTCTGAAGACACGTCAATGTGCTGATACAGTAACACCTGTATTTATTATATGAAGACCACAATTTTACAATGCAGCACAAACATGTTTTTTACAGACAAACACTATTTGTTTATCATTGAAAACATTCTGACTTGTGTTAAAACACACAAGTATCACATTTTACATTTATGCAGGTCAAGCAACATAATTCTCCCATTTGAAAAAAGCAAGACAAGTTTATTTGTAAAGCACATTTTGTGCACAAGACAATTCAAAGTGCTTTACATAAAACATTAAAAGCATTACAGATGATGCAGAAAACATTAAAAAGGTAGTAAAAGGCAGCAGCAAATAGCAAAAAAATGAAATTAAAATAATTAAAAGGAAGATAAGTTAAAAGTTACTGTGCAGATTTCATGCATAGGCGCATGAGAAAAGAAATGTTTTTAACCTGGATTTAAAAGTCTCTACAGTTGCTAAAAGTTTGATCTCCCCTGGCAGTTTGTTCCACTTGTTTGCAGCATGACAGCTAAATGCTGCTTCTCAATATTTACTCTGTAGTAATATGTCTCATGACATTAATGTCAGTTACTTAAACTTAAGTCCTAAAGATTTTATTTCAATTACTGAGACGCTTCTGTAAAAATACATTATATTGTAGTGGACTGGATGACATTCGATTTGGCTGTCATGTTTACAGTTTTACTGGTTTTGTGTCACTGCATGTCCTAGAGGGTACAGCGTCTATGGATCAGTTATGCTCAGCAGTGGGGCAGCATAGCTCAAAATTTCATAACATTTTTTTCATTTTGTGATAAAAGTACGCCCCTGGTGGCAGCTACAGTCATATTTAAAAAATGGCCACCAGAAGATGGTTAACTGCCATTCTGTGTGGATTTACAAGCAATTACAAACATAATCTAACATTAGTAACACCGATGTATTGTACACCCTACAAAAATATTAACAAACCTCAACCAAGACATACAAATTTAAGAATATAACCTGAATTTGAAAGCGGGCGCCAACGAGGCACATTGTAAGTATGTGCATTACACAGTGCAGCAGCTGGACCATCTGCGAAGTTACCTACCACTGCTCCACCTGCCACTATTCAGGTAATGCTGAACTTTTTCAAGGGCACCTTTTACTCCTAAACTAAGCCTGATACAAAACTATTTGTCCTTGTTGTAAAGAAGTCTGTCTGTCTCATTACAGCTGACTGAGTCTAGATTAGCCAACTATCCGCTTAACGAGCTTAGCACTAGCCATAATCAGTGGTACCTTGCCAAATGTTAGGCTAAGTGGTCACTACAAACGCGGGTATGTTTGGCTTTTTCTTCCATGAAATTTTTACAACATATTCATAATCCATAATCTCCAGTTGCCCATCTCTTTTGTCGCAGATTGTAATAATTTGACAAATCGTTTTTTCTTTATTCCTAGTGTTGCACCAGGCCCTGCCACGGACACACCTGACGCACATCATCGCAGTCAATCCCCGGAATTCTAATCACTCACATCTGCAGTTAATCAGATCCTTGGGCTATATATATTCCAGCTCCACAGTCATTCCCCGTCGGACCTCGTTCCAACCAAGTTGGACTTTACTGCTCTCCCCTTCCCGGTCTCGACTCACCTGGCAGCTCTTCGGACTCCAGTGTCTTCTCCTTGTCAACTCCCAGTCATAAGCTCCTGTGTTCAAGATCCGAACCTGTAATAAAACCTTGGTCATCTCCGATTTGTCTGTTCGAGGTCCTTCTTAACACCTAGCAGCATTATTTTAAGCAGTCTAAACACTGTTGGCCCCGGCTTTCATCAATTGCAGCATGCCTATGTAGTGATTTAGCGTCATTAAACATTAAAAATGTTTAATAAAATTATCATTTATTAATTAAAAAAAAGCTTGGGGAGCACCACCACACAAGATTGCTCTAATACTGATCTAATGGCTGTGTGGACACCATTAGAGTACTAAATTAATTAATTTAATGAATTAATTAATTCAAGCTAGTCAAATCAGTTCAGTTATCATTCAATCTCTAGACTATAATAACATGAATTCTTCATTCAAAGGGATCCATAACATGATTCAAAGGAGGAATTCACAATAACCAGACCAGTTTAGGATAAATATGAAATATTTATTACTTGTCTAATCATCCATAAATGTCAAAGGAAATATATTTACAGAGGATTTGATTGGGAAAATGAATCAAAGATTGTATTTCAGACCAATGTAATGTGTGGAGTAGAGAATAATGAAATTAAACAAAGTTAATAAACCCGTGGTGTTAATTAAACTAATGTTTAAGAAAACTGAAAAAGGATCTCTAAATCCTAAAAAGAAAAGAAAAATTAATCTCATCTATTTAAGCTGGAGGTTTAACTAAACTACTTCACTAAGACCCAATCTGGGTGGCACACCAACGATTCCTTAGGAAGCTGATCCAGGTGGTTTGAATCCCGGTGGACTCCCAAGACGACCAGAGGATTTGTCAGTGTGGTGGTCTGAAGGTTTGGATCAGCCAGCTCTGCTGATGCAGACTCTTCCGTGGCTCATCTGGTGGTGTCACAGATGGTGGATGGTGAATGGCTTGCGGTGAGAGGGCACAAGATCAAGAGTCCAGCTTTGTATTTGTCCAGAAATAAAAAAGAAAACTCTGTAGAACTTGTTCTGAAGCATTTGTCGGCTTGAGTTAACCAGTTATCCAAATTAAAGATCAAAAGATAAAAACATAACTGAAAATAGAAGCATCAACTGAAAAAGGCATACACTAAACGAAGTTAATCAGTCCAAAAGAAAGAAAACTTGATCATGCATCTTAAATGCAGGCGCAATCTTAATCTGTAGTGAATGTCCTTAAATTGGAGAAGTCTCAAACTCTTTGTTCTGAGTTCAAAAAGTGTTAGTGTGATGATGCCCCCACAGAAGGAGTGCTTGATTATTTTTTACCAATAAGCATTCAGGACTTTGGTGGTCAGCCCAGATAGCAGACATGGGCTGTTTCAGTGTTAAATGCTGATCATTTTGTAAGAGTATCAATTAAACATTTTGTGAATGTATCTGTATGTCCAAGTTATTAAATCCTTAAATGAAACATTATTAAAATCATCAATGACACATTGTAAAGGACAATAATCACACACTAAAATAGAATGAAGGTTTTACCTTAAAAAGATAAATACGTTAAAAAAGTTTCAGATCAAATTAATCAAGCTTGTTGATTAAACCTTGTTCAAAATGGTAATGATTGTATGCCTGGTAAGCACTATCAAAATAAACACACATATATATAAATGCAGATTACTTTAAAGTGATGAAGACAGAATTAGTACTCTTCATACAAAGTCTTTGTTGGGATCAGAGAAAAAAAAATGCATGTTTTTTTTTCCCCTTTGGAATGTCAAAAATAAACATTTCTGGTGTGTGCAGATGTCCCGCTTTTCATTGGGGGTTGAAGAAAACACAAGTTTAAAAAGGGGGGAAAACAGCTTCAACGTAGACAACAATATCGGATGAAGAGTTCCATCTGAAATCCATAAAGTGTTTAGTTCTTTGTGAGACAAATCCTGACAGATTTGTGGCTGCACTGAAGATTAATTTTTAGCAATTTACAAGGTCTTGACTATAACTTGAGAAGTATTCCCACAGTCCAGGTTGGAGAGCTGACCTTTGTTGACCTGTGAAACTGGAACCATGTCATAAACCTCTGAGTCCTGGTTTTTACTAGTCAGATCCCCACTTTTGGAGTGAGAGGGACTGTTTGTAATGTCTGTGATGTCTCAAACATTTAATTCAGTCAGGATTAAACAAAAGTTCCAATCTTTATTTTCCGAGGCCGAATCTGCTACACCTAGAAAAGAGAGATTAAGAAAACAGAAGTAAAAGGAGCTACACCAGGCAGCTCAGGGATGCATCTCTCTGCTGGCCTGGATGAAGCCATCAAGCAGCAAGGAGGATGAGGAGGAAGATGATCAAAGAGAAAGGTCAGAGCCAGGCACAGAGTCATGTTAACTGTTTAAGGCCTTTTATTAATGAATAATAATTCCTTACATTTCTATAGTGCTTTTCTAGACACTCAAAGCGCTTTGCAATGATTGGGGGACCTCAGGTTTTTAAAAATTAACTCTTCAACAAATTTTTTTGAACAATGTAAAATGTGGTTTGGCCATGCCAAATCTGGTACAAGCTGTATTAGCCCAGTACATTATGTTGTAGTCCCACAAATATAAGTTGTTTACATGTTAGGCCTTACAGAATTCACAGTTATCGTGTATTTACAATTATAGGCTAATAATGAAATGTTGACCATCATAAATACCCAATTAGAATTTGTCTGCAGTACACAGCTAGTGTTGAGGCATTGAAGTCAGACTGTGGCAGTTGCAGACTGGTGTTAGTCTTAGTGGTGTAACGCAATGACTCTTGTCACTAAGCAGTCTTACTCAAAGATACATCACTCTATTCTCTTTACTACCAGCATGGAAGAGGAGGAAGATAGGGAGAGCAGTGTCAGATCAGTACCAGGTTCATATGCATTAACATATTTCAATAAATTTGCAAATATATAAAAGCCTGTAATGTTTTTTTTTTTTTTTTTTTTTTTTTCACACTATAATTAAACATAGGTGGCAGTTCGATGTGCTCTCTAAAGTGCCCTTTTCTTTTAAAACTGAGCACCCGCCCCTCAAAATGTCTGTGCCTGCCACTGGTTTAGGGGCAGTGGCCCTAACGTGTTGTTTGTATTAAGTCATCATAGAAAACAGTAACATTTCTTAAGTTGGCATGGTTATATGGCCTTAAATCCCTCTATATCTGATTTCTTATCTGTACCTTATGTTGTACTTAACCTGCTCTTCAAGAAGCTTATTTTTTATGCCTCCTGTCTGAAATGACACATCCAAAATAAATGAAGTTTATCTTCACAACTACAAGGATAATCTTAGTCTCAAAAGAAAGCTGACACGTAAAACTATTACAGAAATGTCAGAATCAAGATATGTTACCGTGTCAAAGGACATTCACCCGAAACACAGTAGAAAATGTATATGATTCTTTCCTCCTAAAAGAAAAAGACATTATTTTTTTGTGAAAACCAAAGGAAAACAGTCCAGCTCATTTAGGATTAAATAAGGTAACGTATAACAAGGAGCTGTGCAAAAGTAGAAGGTAAAAAAGTGAACCTGAGCAGTTTTAGGAAGCTATTGGCCAGTGTCAGGAAAATTGAGGCATAGTACCCCAATTCACATTAGAAACACCATGAGGATCCAGATAGAAGTGAAGCCCAAGTATATGATAGAATGATGGAAGAAAGAATACTTCTCTAAAATGCTTACTAGTGTAGGCAAAGATCTTCTGTACTGCACATATCTAATGCTGCCGCTTGTATAGGAAAAGAAGGGAAGACAAGGTTGATCTGTAATGTTTGTTTTGTACCTGGTCAGAATAATCATCTAGCGCCTTACATATTGATTAATGGAACCTTAAAGCAAAACTTTTTAATCCTAATAACCTAAAATCAACTGAACCAAAACATTGACAAAGTCCTTATGAAAACTTAATTTAGACCTGATGTGTGATCCCACCTGCACTTTGAATCACATGGACGATATTTCAGGCCACCTGATGGAAACCAACATCTGTCATGATTGCTGCTCTATCCAAAATCATTTTGCTCAGTCACCAGAGATAATCTCTCCAGGCCACTCACTGGATTACTTTCCATCAGTGCTCCATCAGGATTATGCACTTAGAGTTGATGCTAAAAGTTTGCTTTTCAAAGCTTTACAGTGCTATATATATTATTCTAACTTGATAAAATTCTCAAGAGTGCTAACAATGATAAGGTTATATTAGCATTTTTTCCACATGTATCAAAATTAAAATTCTCATTAAAGAAATTGTTTAGCTTTTTAATGCTGTATGTATCATATTAGATACATAGTTTCTGAGACTTTTACATCACTTTATGGTAAAAAAAAAAACGTTGCTTAAAATCCTATTGAACACAAACTGATACTTGTGGATTCCTTCTGCATTACAATTATTCAGAAATATCACGCAGTAATAAACAGTAAATATATATATATATATATATATATATATATATAATTTTTTTTTATTTATTTATTATGTTGTAATAATTTTGGCCAAACAGAAACTTAAAAAATCCAATTTTTTTCTTGAGTTGAGCTTGAAAGTGTTAATTTAGCATTTTTGAAAGTCCCTTTGACAGTCCCTACAGGCATTGTGAACCTCTTTTTTTATACTCTACATCTTAAGCTCTGTCAAAGAAAGCATCTGTGAACTGTCTTTTTAAAGTTCTTTACATAGAACCTCTGTAGGTATCAGGTGTGGGCTTTGACTCCCAGGCGGAGAAATGTTTCAAAGGCACTTAAGTGTTGTCTTGGCTTCATGTGCCATGTTATTGTTGAGCTAAAAGGCTAACTTGCTTTAAGTTAGGTCAAGATGCACCGGACAGCAGTTTGGTGTTCCATAGAAAAGGGTCTGAACACACGCAGCACTCAACATTACCACTTGTCCTTCTGTTTGGGCTTAAGAAAAGTCCTTGCAGCAAATATAAATATAAACAAGGTGCACAGCACTTTTTACCGAACCCTTTTCCCTTTGTAGAGTATGTTCAAAGCTTTTGGTCAAAAAAAAAAAACTATTTTCTTACATCATGGCAGTTCTGATTTCAAACATACAGTGCAGGGTAATACCAAGCAGCCTCCTGGAGAAGCACTACTGAACTTTGGCTGATTTTTTCAGTGATGCATCCATCTTGCATCTTACCTGTAGTACTGTGAGCTAGTCAGTCTGATACTGACTCCTGTTTTATCTCTTGCTCCGTTTCTTTCTTTCTTATTCTCTCTTTCTCCGATAATGTCCTTTTACGTCTCTTTGCTAAATCAGTTCCTGTGTGTGTTCAAAGTGGCCAGTCTGTTGATATCCAGTTGTTAGGATGGGATGAGGTGCATGAAGTTAAACTCAGCTGTAACATCACAAGGTGTCCAGAAGCAAAAGCTGTGAAGAAGTGTGGTGTGCCCCGTGACCGGGGACTCTGTCCGGGGCCTTTCTCTGTCGCCCTTGGAGTGGGTCCGGGGTAGTCTTAGTGGTGGGGTGGCTTGGGTTTGTGTTCCGGAAATGCTGCTGATCGCCGGGTCTCTGGGCTGCCCTAGTTTGCCTCTAGCCTCCATAGAGGCGTGGTCACATTTGCACAATCACACTCATCTCTGCTCACTCATCATTCCTCATACTCTGCATGCTGACACAGTCACTGAGTTGTCCATTGGGTTTATAGACTAAGAGCTACTTTTGTTTTTTTTTTTGTTTGTTTGTTTTTTATGTGTGTCTTTGATACTTTGGTTGTTGTTGTGATACATCTTGTTGTTGCTGTCTTGTTTTGTTTTTATTTTTTTATTTTTTTTTTACAAACTCCTGATGATTACCAGCTTAGTTTACCTGTAAAAGCTATAGGAAATTTTCTGTTGTGTTTCTGTACAGGTGTAGCAGTTTGTTGTCTGGTGTTAGGTTTGATTGAAGGGTCCTTGCTTCCATCTGCTGCAGGGCTACTCAATTCGATCCTACGAGGGCCGCAATCCAGCAGGTTTTCCATGTATTCCTGTACCAACACACCTGAGTCAAATTAATGAGTTATTGTGTAGAACCCGATTGGCTGTTAGAGCCACCTAATTTGACTCAGGTGTGTTGGTTGCAGGGATACATGGAAAACCTGCTGGATTGCGGCCCTCGTAGGACCGAATTGAATAGCCCTGATCTACTGTATCTTTGTCTCCTCTTCTTTTTTTCTACTGTCCTTTATACTTCTCTTCATTACACTCCTTTTTTTTGTGTGTCCACTCCGGTCAGGTCCAGCATAAATAAGATAAAACAAAAAATTAAATAAATATAGAAATAAAAAGTGAGATTATCAAGAGGTGCCTTATACCCATGAAGGTCCCCTTGGCAAAGCAAATTTGTTCAGCACAACACAGCAGCCAGACCATCATTCTGTTTGCTACAATGCTGGTCAGGACAAGTTAGAAAAAAAAGGAAATGTACATAATACATGCTGCTGTGCTATCAAACAAGTCAGGAATGCACAGTTTTATGGTCGGACAAACAAAGTGCAACTTTAATACAGACTTAGTTATATTGCTGTTTCAACAGAATTAGAACAGTGCATATAAGAAAATAAATAGAAAAATATAGAAAACAAAAACACGCACATCAACTTTAAATCAAATGCAGATTCAATGTCTTCATCCTCTGCCACTGTGCCACTGTCACAGTGGCACATCAAGCCACAAAAAAAAGAAAAAAAATTAAATAAATAAATGTCTGATGTCAGAAACCTAGCAAGATAGCAACAGCTGCAGCAACCACAGGTGCATCTGTCTGGCCTTCTCCTCTGCCTCAGGAGGCATCGTCTGCAGCTGGATTAATCTCAGTCCGACTCGTCCTTACTAAGTGTAGTAAGGCCAAATTACATTTTTAGTATGTCTGCTGCAGATGTTTTCTTGATGCTTTATAGAGTTGAACTTCCACAAAATGAAAGAACAGTTTGGTTCAACTTATGTAAATTTGTGCAGGTTAGTAACTGAGTGTACCACCACAGTTCCTCTTTGACTGGGATGTAGAGGTTTGTTGAATGGCTAGAGCTTGATAATAACATCTGTGTTGTGCTGAGTGCTTGTGTTGTTTTGTGCAAAATTTGATTAATGAATTTGAATGGATGCTACCAACTGAAGCACTTCCCCCATTTCAAATTATGACAGGCGACTGGGGCCACACAGTTTGCTTTAAAACTTTGTTTCAATTCATTCATGTTCTTCAAGTTGAAGCAAGAAATGTGTCATAATCACTGGATTTCTGTTGTGGATGGACCCCAAAGGTAAATTAACACCACTTTATTTATAATAAACCAGATGTGTCATCTTACAAGTGCAGGCAGTGGTAGGACTTGCTGAAGGTCCAAGGGGGGATGACAGGAGAGGAGCAGCGTCCATACAGGGATGAACGTCAAGGTCCGGCAGGGAATGACTGTGGTGCTGGGATAGATAAAGGCTGGTGAGATAATGGGTGGCAGGTGTGACTGGTTGTCTTAATTGAAATGACCGGATCAGACAGACAGGTGTGGAGGATCAGGGAACTGCAAGTGGAAAAGTGGCCGGACAGGTTGTGAAAATTTCCATGTTGCCACCTGTCAAAATGTTCTTTAAAGAAAAAAAAAAAAAAAGACCTTTAAAAACTTCTAAGTGTGAGTTGCATGTGTGGTAAAAATACTTCATGTAAGTAATACTTTTCCAAGCGCTGAGAGGCAATTAACCAATCCCCCTTGGAGCATAACGATGGCCATGAAATTAGTCACAAGGAATCTGACCACAGACTCAGTGTCTGGGTAGAAACACAAATTTAACCATGCATCTTAAGGTAAGTTTTTGGATATTATTTAGCTGAAAACACACACAAGATGCACAGATGCTGAAAAGGAAATCCTCTTGTCCATTGATAATGCAACCGTAATAAACAGAGTTGCAAATGGTTATGAAACTTTCATGCTGAAAATTGGTCCCACTCAGTCCCTGTCCTTTCCCAACACTCAAAATAAAAGGCTGTTCAAATGAAAGGCTGTTTCCATGCAGATAAGACTTATGTTTATACAAAGGTTTGGGGATATAAACTGATGGGCAAAAATAACAATCTTGTTCAGATCTGGGAAGTCTAAGGACTTTTGTTGTCCTCACTCTATGATTTGCTATTAACAACAGGTCCACTTCATAATGAAATGAACAAAAAATGCTAGTATGTAAAATGTTTTACATTCCATCTTGGAAATAAAGTTTTCTTAATTCTTTCTTAGTTTGAAGTACAATAATTCTGATTTCCAGTTTACCCTTAATATACTTCTGTCCACATAGGAACACAAACTTTGGATAAAAGAAGTCAATGTGAACACCCAACCCCTAGAAAATAAATGGTGTGGTTTGTAAAAAAAATATTTTGGAACATCAAATATTAATCTCCACCCCAACAACGGAGGATTTGCGTACAGCTGAGGATCAAATGCGCTTAATCAAGGTTTGATAATTTGGGATATTATTTTTTCTTTAGCAGCTTTCTCTATAGAAGACATACATCTGGTGAGGAAAAAAACAAAACTTGTAGCAGTGAGTGATTTTTTTTATGTATGAAAACCATAGACTGTATATAAAAGATGGATATAGCCTCTGTGACGTCACCTGTAGGTTTTTGAAGAGTAAAAGTGAAGCTCGTTGGGCAGTTCCTACCATCTCCATCTTGGAAGCGTCCCACCTGTCGTCGCTCTGAAAAATACAAAAATTGGACAAAGTGGCGGAGCTGAGAGGGGGGCTCTGAGCGTGGGGGTGGATGATTGATGTCTATTAAACTCAGAGCTGCCTGTAGGTAAGAGCTAACTGAGCCAACCCGGATCCAACGTGAGCTAACCGGCCTGTGAAGGTAGGCAGGCTAAAGCTAAGGCACACTGTTAGCCAGCTAAAAACTGCGTTTGTGCTACACTCTCCCTTCTTTCCACAGAAATTGGATACCTGTCAATCAAAAGGACACACCCCTAATTATGCTGAGTTTCAAGATTAAATAACATCTAAATTGATGAGTTAGGAAATAAAATTCACCCCCCTCACAGTTGTCATGAAGGACAATTTGACCTATTAATCCTAAATTAGATTTTTGTACCAGGCTTTAAACGTGTTTCTGCTGTGAATTTGGTCTTTTTGAACATGGGAGTCTATGGAGATTTGCTTTGTTTTGGAGCCAGCCCCTAGCGGATGAGGGGTGAACTGCTTTTCTTTTGCACTTCAGGCTTCACATTTTACTGCCAGAGGTTGCCGCTTGATGAAAACACATACATACTCATGAGTTTAATGTGTGGTAGTCTAAGGGTAATTTGCTATTTCTGCTTATATGCTTTTTTTATGCTTATCTCAGGTTAGCTGTACTCTTCCACATAGAAATAAGGTGTCTCACAAGTCATTAAGTGCAGTTTGTGTCCAATTTACATGGGCTCCATAGTCTGAAGCACATTACTTCAGTTGTGGTTAGTTTAATCTAAATTAGACAGCTAGCATTGGCATTTCTTGGTTACAATCCTGCCAGGGCTGCTGTCACTGTTTGTGGCTGTTGCCACAGTCTCAGAGTTAGTTTTGTGCTTGGCCTACTTGGGTTTCTACCACTCCTTTGCCTGTCTGCAACAGCAGGTCTTTGCCTGTGACTCAGTGGGATGCAAGGCTGCAGTTGCAAGATGGGTTCTCTGCAGTCACACCACCCACCAAGGCTTCGCTATTGCTACCAGACATCTGCACTAAAACTTTTATCAACCGTACAGACAGCTTTACAGTTGGCCCATTATAATTATTAGTGAGGTAATGTTTTTTGTAACAATCCCAGACTTTTATTACTTTATTTCTCTCTCTAGGAAAATACAAAAAAAAAAAAAAAAAAAAAAAAAACATTACATATTGCACTTCAAGGCCATCTAAAATCAGTTTGTTTTAACGAAATATAGAAATTTTGTGATATATTTCAGTCATCAGCTGATGAACTCTGGATGTAGAATATAGATATAGCTATAGATATAGATATAGATATCTCTAAATTACCACATGCCATCCTGACAAATGCGGGTAAAAAGTTGGTGGATAAAAATGAAAACTTAACTTTTCAAGTTGAATAAAATAAAGCTTGGCTAAAAAGAAGCAAAAACAAAATAAATAAATAAGAAAACGGGGAAAAAAAACGTTGAAACGGAGATGCAATTTGTATGTATACAAATGTTAAAATGTCAAGGGATGTAATCCCATCGAAAGGTGATGAGGTTGTCTGTTAGTCTGGCATGATTCCAAACTAGTAGAGAAAAAGTGCTTACTCCAGGTCCTAGAGGTGAATGCTGAGTTCTCATCCCAGTTTCTGCTTCTCTCACTCTCCGTCTCTCCCTCTGGCTTTGAGGGGATTATTTTGGTATCATTACATATGGATTTATAGTAGTAGCACACAGTATATCCTGTGAGGCATGCTCCATTTTATTTAATGTCAGCATACTTAAAGTACTGCAAGGTTTTGCAACGATATATGGGGGCTGGGATGGTGTTAAATAAATTTATTAAACCACTGACTTAGAGTCATATCTCTAAAATTCCCTCTCCACTACTACTAGTGATGATTTTTCTCTGTAATAGTTGCCACATCCTCACATCAAAAAAAGGTCAAAACATTTTAACAGCATTGACCAAAAAACTGTGTCAACATGAGGATGTATATTTGAGAAAAATAAGCGCAGTTTGCAGTGTCATCTGAGACGGTTCTCGTACAGTTTACCAAAAAGGTTAAGATTTATTCTAACCACCAAATTAATTAGTGTTTGTTCTATATTCAGACGGGATTACTTTGACTAATCATAATGCTTACTGGAGCTAAATGTTTATTAATTACTCATGTTGAATAAAAGAGAGAAGTAAATAATACTCTTGCCAATTATGAGGTTTTTTTTTTTTTTTTGTTTTTTTCTAAATAGCATTTAATGAAGAAATTGTATTTTCATCCTTTATGTTGCATTATCTATACTGACCAAAGTTCCTCATGTGCTCTCTCAGCTCATATATTTGGTTTTAAAGGGGAAAACTAAAAGAAAATTCCCTTGACCCTTGTAGGGTTGGCAAGTTAAATTATGTTCTAATTTATAGTTTGCTAAAGTTTGCTATTTTTGCCTACAAATGCTCTGACATTTCAAGAGTTTAAAATCTCTGCTAACAGTTTCCTTTGGGTTTTACCCCATGCTGATTTTCTTTTTCAGTTTATTCGTAATAAAAATTATACCCCTTATTTAATATTCTATTTATTCCTCCACTACTTTTTAAAAATTCCTTCCGACATCTGTACTCCTACCACTTGTCCATCTTCCTTCACTTTACAGCAGCTGTTGCTAAGCAACAGCTCATAGCTGCATTGGCATATTAATATTTATATAAAAACAATATTCACTAGTCAATGAATAACCTATTAGATGTATCACTGAGTAATTCAGTTGATTTTGAATATGTAGGGCAGACAAGGACATTTCACCACATGAGGAACCATTTTGCAAAGGTCACTTACTGGGGCTTTGTGATTATACTACATTGTAAGTAATTAAAAAATTAATCTGTCTTCATTTAGCCTTGATTGACATTAATGAAAAGATGTAAATATCCTTCAATCACTACATTTATTGTATAAACTATAGGGCCAGATCAGTCATTCAGAAAACACTCTTTTTCACAATACAAGGAGAATACAAAGATAATCCCCATGTTTGCCACCCTTGATGTTATGTTTGACATCCAGTGTGGCTTTAACATAGTCTCTTTTTGCATTTACTTCTCTAATCCTCTGTCCTCCATCCCACCTGCTGTGGCATAGCTGTAGATTTTGAGTGTGCAGATCACAGCACATCTGAACACCAGCTGCCTGTCACATTTTTAATAGGTTTTTAAGATTTTGAAAATTCCTCTTAAATCTTAACAACCAGCTGGATCAAGTCTCATGTGTTTTTGTTCCTTTTAAAAAGAGCTTTCTGAGACTCCTGGGCAGGGTCTTAGAACATTTATTTTTTTTCTTTGCAGTTTAAAGTCCTTAAAGAGCAAATATGGCTTTTGACTAAATATTCTGTTGTGTCTTGTGTAAAAAAGCTTGAGAAATAGAGATAAACAATCATCACATTATCACCACCATCACATTAATTAAATCCAATCATTACTCATTTTTATGTGTTTCATTTTCTTTTTTAACAAGGTGGGGTGGCGGTTTGCACACAATAAGAATGTTCCTGGAACCTCTCCCTGTGGATGAGTGGGTTCTCTTTGGGTACACTGGGTTCCTCCCACAGTCCAAAACAAGCATGTTAATCTGTGATTCCAAATTATATATTGTTTATAGTTGTTTATCTCTGTGTTACACTCTGTGTACATGTCTCTATGTTTATCTTAAGCCTATTTATACCTCTTTGCATTATAGTTTCCTTTCCAGATGGAAGGTTCATGTCCAGATGCTAGTTACCAGCCCCCAGACCTTTGATTTTATTATGTGCTGTAGATGATGAAATTTCAATAGTCTTCAAAATTTTATGTTAAGCAACAGTATTTTTTTTTAAAGTATATACTATTTGCAGACATGAATTTATTTTTTTTTTATTTGGTAACTTCTGCCCATCTTCACCTTAATGCTCTGCATTTTTTTTTATTTGCAACACTTTGCTGCAGCTGTTATTTTGAGTAACACTTGAGTTTCTATCATTTTATAGACCCCATTTCAACTTTTGAGAAGCTACTACTTAATGAAAGCCGCTAGTGCCAACAAAATATTTTTTAAATGAAAAAATGTCTAATAATAATAAGGTTTCTATGCTCTATTGTAAATAAAATACCAGTGTACATGATTTTCAATTAACAATAGCACAACCAGGAGAATTTGGTGTCTGGTGCTGCTCTATTAGCTCTCCTACAGGTGCCAGAATGAAGCAGCAGTTTGTCACTTGAACCCCTGAACAGTCAGGCTGCCAGCTGCCAACTCATGAAAGCACAGAAAAGGGCAGAGAATATGACGGCCATTGCCAGCCATGTCTGCCAACTCAGGTAACCACCTGCTTAGTGATACACACTTCTGGTGTGTCAGCCACCACTGCAGCATCAGTCTCAATCCTCCACCAACTGTGTCAGATTCATAAAAGCCCAACCCTAGAGTCCCTTGCTTTAACCAACATACACGCCCAAACTTAAAAGGAACAGCTGTTAATGAATCACTTAAATGCCAAGCTTAGTTATTAATGTCTATCAAAATTCACCAGGTCCAAAATGGTTTTGACTGACCAGCACACCAACGTTGCAATGTTTCTCATCTGTATTGGTATAAAAAATATATAATTTAAGAAGTTTTTATAAGTAATTTAAGAAAAAGAAAATGCCATCATATGAAAGTGTTGTATGTGCCTCCAGAAAGCTTTCCCTAGATGCACAAGTAAGTGTATAAACTGTGTTTGTGCTACTTGAAACTGTGCCAGAGCTGCAGCAGACTAATGAAACATACCTTCTGTCTTACATGAACAGGCTATTTCATGTGTTTATACACACTAAATCTGCTACCTGACAGAATGATTTGTCACTGCTACATTTTAAGTCCTAAGAGATTTTGTCCTCTACCAAATGTGTCAATCTCGTTACATGTAGATCACTTCTAATTTGTCAGCGCCAGTTAGCTAAGGCACATTCTTTCAGCTTCCTTACATAATGGATGGAGTCAATTCAGATTTTTCTGCAGCTTAGACAGCCTTTTTTAAAACTATTTACATTATTTGTTTTCTTAAGATATGAAAACAAGTTGACAGATAGCTTTGTACCGTAATAGTAATTTATATTTGCAATACAATAATGCTTTTTAAAAAGTGCAAAATAAAGACAAATAAAGACTAAAGAAGTGCAGCACAACATTCTGAATAAGAAATACTGCAAAATTTACTCATCATTCACTTTCTGCTTATCTGGTGAAAAGTCCTTAATGATAATAAAAAATATTTTATGCAAACACCCACACAGACAATAACAGATCAAAAAAAAACAAATGTCTTTTTCTCAACGAAAAGGCAACACTGACATAAGCATGCCACTTTTAGGTCATGATTTTCAGAGAGAGCTTGTTCCTAGAGCTGCACACATTTAGGATTCCCAGTCCTTGTGAAACCAACATGTTTGTAGGGTGTGCATCACTTACAGGCTGCAAGCATATATCATTTTCTGCTTCTGTCAGTTTTATTGAATCAACATCTGGATTATGTGTCCTAGCCCTACTTGTCATGCAGAAGGTAGAATTTAACATGTGAGTAGCTGCTGTCAAATCAATTTGCAGTCATTGTTTTTACATTATAATAGCTATATTTACAGCATGTGGATTTGCTTTGTATAGCTAGCCTCAGTGTTCATACATTTTAACAAATACTGGCAAAAATAATGGAAACAGTCCAAATCTGTGCCACTTATAGAATATGTTCATTCAGTGTTTCTTATTTTGCTGAATATATAAATCAGAAATGACACCAAGAATATTTAATCCAACAGCTAAACATTCTTTATACATATATATATATATATATATATATATATATATATATATATATATATATATATATTTGGTTTAATAAAGTTTACTTAATTTTAGGGATTCTGGGAATTTTCAAAGTGAAAAATAATTGACTCATGAAAAGAAAAACTAAAAAACCTTTTTATACTCCATCACACCTCATTTTACATTTTAAATCTAATATTTTCAATATTTATTTTTTTGTTTTTATACCTGGATATGTATTTGTAAATTATATAGTGATTTTTTTTTATCCTTTATCTAGATGTTTATTAAGTGTGTATTGATATAGTATTTTTGAAACAAAGTTTTTATTTTATTCTTTTTCTCATTCTGATTTGAAGCTGTTTTAGTGTCCCTGATCATTTATATTTTTCTTTCTGGATATAAACCCCATTGCCTTCAGTTTGTTAAACTTTGGCCACAAACATTGATTCTTTTTTCTGCCCATCTGTTTATTCTATTTTGTTGTGTATGTCCTATTTCTTTCTTTCTTATATAAGTATTTGCTCAAAATTTTAGACTGGCCAGACTACGAACAACAAGCATCTTTGGCCACATTTACTGATAAATAACCTTCTGGAAGGAAGTTTATAATCCTTTCCATTGTTTCAGCTGACAGCTCTCTTGGCCCGTGTTTCCCATCAATCACAGATGCAACAAAGGATTTATAGTACTCTCCTCTGCCGACTGGACTTGAGCAGGTATTTGTTTTAGGAATGCAAATTATATGTTGATTGCAGTTGATTTTATTTCTACTTGATCTAAAAAATCTTTTTTTTTTTTTTTTTTTTTTTTTACATGTGTGTTTTACAAACTCAAAGTGTACAACAGTTAAATAAAATATATTTTGTTCTTTAAGTTTAATCCCCCCCATTCCATTACTTTTGACATGGAATTTCTTGCTGGGATGTTGTTAGCTTTACATCTGCTAAAGTAATTTTGCTGCTCTGGATCTTTGTTTCAGGCATCATGACAAAGAATTAATCCAAATGCATTAAAAATAGATAATGTACAGATAGACTGTGACCACTGAGGACACATTGATTTTTTTTCTTCTTCTCCACAAAATCACAAAAAATTTGGCTTCCTCACTTATCCAGTCTGTGCAGGCGAATGTCTGAAGCTACTCTAAGCACAAAAGCTGCCAGAACTGTGAGAGATGCCAAGCTATAGTGAGAGGCAAGCATCAGAGCCTGGAAACTCAATTTAAAGCCCTGGCCTACAGCTGTTTCAAATTGGCTCCCACTGATGCTAATTGCAGCAAACCCTGTTTCATAGCAATTCTTTCAAACAATATTTGTTAGTGATTCCCGTTTATTGGGTAATTTATTGTGAAAAGCGAGAGGAGAAAACAAGCAAGCGTGGTTTGATTGTTAATTGCAACCAACACTTCTTAGTTACATGGTTTAAGATTTCAAATGTCTACACAGAAACATTAGAACTGTTCAGCCATCTTTTCCAGGCTTGTCTTATGGTGGATACCAGCAGCACACAAGAAACCTCAACATCAAAAACTACATTGCAAGTGACTTCCATGTAGTTGATTTTTACAGATCATCATTTGTGCATCAAATGATTGTTTACTTTGTCACTGCGCTTTCTCTGAAGCAACGTAGTCCAGTCCATCTCATTTTAAGTCAGGTATCACTTTTCTCAGTAGCTTTTAGCCTGAGCTTGTCAATCAGGAAAGCTTCTGATTCTCCAGTCTGAGAGCAATGATTACTTTGCACCATCCCATGTAAATATATATATATATATATATGATTTTATCCCTTTATATTCTATTTTCAAGGGAAAACATAAACATGTTGAGGTAATTGGATTTTCATGGGGACTTTAAACTAAATTTATCCCCTGACAAGGTGTAACTTAAAATGTCTGCATCATTAAGGTGAACTAGCAAATTAAACACATTCCTCGTAATAAGTTAAAGTGAGGGACAGATTCAGTCCAAATGAATTTCAGGATGCTGCTGAATTTCTCTTAGCAGGGAATTTGTTATGGAGCTGAACACGAAGATTGTGCCAGCTGTCAAACGTGGTTTCAACAGAACTGCAGATGTAACACCTAAGCCTTAGCTCCTGCTAGCTTCTGTTATCTGTAACCACATGTTTACTAAAGACTGATGGGGACCTGTTTGGCCTTCACAATGTTAATATCAAACTCCTGCTTACAAGCCAATTTATTCCTATTCAATAGTATAACAGATAATCCTGGATTTAGTTTCCTCGTGATAGAGACCCCACAACTGGATCTATCACCATTTGTTAATGGGTTTCCAAGCAGGGCACAGTCACTACAGATGGTGTTGAGTAATATTATGAGTGTAGCAGCTGATGTCCTTCATTTCTGCTGGTTGAATTTAGTTGAAAAATTTCATAAAAAGTTTAATTACATCAATATTATTGCTACGGGGCTGCTATTTACCTTCTAATTTATAGTTTAGATTTGGCAAAATGAAAGAATGACAATTTATGCTTGAGCTCTTGTGCTGGCCTTGTGAAGAGGATAGGGACACTTACTGTATTTCAAAGCTCTCCCATCTGTCTCCTCTCCATAGAGCCCAAGGTTGTTTAATTTGGCCTTAAAGTAGTAAAGCTGTTACTGCATTTGAGGATTTTTCAGGTAAAAGTTTTGAAAATAACTTTAGGGCTTGCAGAGTTAATCTTTGTTGCTGTATCCCAACCTTATAACTTATTTTGCTGCATTTTATGGCTGTAACTATGCTAATGGTGTGTTAGACTCTGTGTCCAAAATGCAGCTGACCTTCAACACAGTGACATGACATAATGCCTCCTAGTATCCGTACTTTCTGAGCACCAAAGGTGCTGTGGCTGCTCTGATAACATGTCAAGATACTGGTGAGCAACTTCACATTTTCTCTCTCTCTTTCTCTCTCTCGCTCTCTTTTTCTCTATCCACCGTTCATATTTGCAACAGGTGGTATTAGAGGCTTGATTATGGACAACAGCAGTCAAGTGGGAAACCATCTGTTTCACAGCTTGCTGGTGGGCTGTTTAACCTGGCTGTCTTGTCTCTTAGAACTCAACTCCCTCAACAGAGCTTTTCTTAAAGGAAACGTTAAAGGCTTGAAAATAGAATGAACTAGTTTGGTAATTTTGTGCATCTTCAACCCAACAAAAATACACAGAAATACATTCAAAAGAATAAGACCACAAAAATGATGGGGTTTTAGTTGGTATGGAGCACTCTTGATTTTAACAAGGAACTGCACCACTTTCCTAAACAGACATCATGAATATAAATGTGGTTCCTTTAAATGCCAGGGTCTTTTTTTTCTGACATTGAAGCATGTGTAATGAATTTTATCATAAGTCTGTAAAGGTTCATAGAGTCAATGTTCATGTCTTTGTGCAACCCATAATTTTCTTTGAGTGCCTGCACAACATGTCCCAGAACAGTAAAATGTATCATGCATGGGATGTGTGATATTTAAGAAAAAAAAAAAAAAAGATGATGAAGCTTAAAACTGGTGCTTAGCTGCACACATCTTCAACTCTGATGCTCCACAATTGAATCCAAACTATGCTGCAAACTATTTGACACTACAGTGCCAATAATAAAAATAGCCCTTGAACATCATCAGCATGAACAAAAGTAAAATTCTTGTTACTAAAAAATAAAACCAGATAATTGTATGCTAAAGAAATGGAAAATCGTCAGTTAAAGCCTTTAATGGCAGTGTGTGCATGTGTCATATCACAGCTTTAACAGTCACTACAGAGGAAATTCTCTGAATGTGTCCCCTCTGGCAGGAAAGGGGAAAAAAAATAATTGATCATTTGTTTGGAAAGATTCAGTTCTTCCTTATAGGAGCAAAGAGAGCCAGAGTGTCTGGAACTTTGGCTTCTCTTCCAGAGGGCAATGCATGTCATTTAAAAAAAAATCACACAACGTTATTATAATACAAAAATGCTTACAAATCTGTTCTAGTTTGCTCAATTTCCCCGTTTCTCTATTAATATTTATTTTTCTTTGTTTAATTGATGTCTGTACCTAGAAGCCTATTTCCTTTGCACTTAAAACATACTAAGCTGGCAATAAGGTAAAAATCCTGGAGGAATGGCTCTAGCTAGCTAAGCACAGAAAACAGGTTAGCTGAAAAAGTTGGAATGTGACATTAGAACATTTGATTGTGACACTTTAAAATTTTATTAAGTGCTCTGTGAGATGCCAACACTGCCAAGCATTTTTCACTTTTTTAGTAAAACACATTAAAGAAACACTCCATGAGGGATTGTGAGGTGAATCGAACTGTGGTTGGTTGTCCAGGCTTGAAGTCAGGCTTTGCATTAACCACCATACAGTGTGTTTGCAGTTAATGAGCTTTAAGTGGACTTTCCTGTTAATGGGTTTTTGTTTAGCTATTCTGTGTGGTAGTGTGGCTGCATAAATGATACTTCTTGTGTCATTCAGAGCAATACTATTCTTTCTTCTAAAAGCCCTTGTTTCCTTTTATCTGCAAGGTGCTCTGTGCATTGCTGACACTTGTTAGGTAGTTGCACGCTTACTGTACTCCTTTATTCCAACATCTAAGACTTGACTACATGGTGATTTTAATGGAGGGAAAAAGAAGACAAATCTAAGGGGCAAATGACCACTTTTTTTTCTCAGTACGGTTTGAAAATTAGTGTCTGGTTGTCACGAACACATTCCTTTTCTTTCTCTTTTGTCTCCTCTTATTACATTTGCCAAGATGGCGGCGCGCATGGATGCAGCGGCTTACGGCTCCCCATTCCCCTCACTCCGGTAATCATGAAGTGCTTTGAGAGACTTGTTCTTCAGCACATCAAGGACCATCTCCCCCCAGACTTCGACTCCCACCAGTTCGCATACCGCGCGAACAGATCCACTGAGGACGCCATAGCTGTAGCTCTTCACTCTGCGCTGAACCACCTGGAGCAGCAGCAGAGCTACGTCCGGATGCTCTTTGTGGATTACAGTTCTGCGTTCAACACAATAATCCCGGACAGATTATGCACAAAACTGGACACTGTTGGCCTCCCCCCTCTCACATGTGCCTGGATAAAGGACTTCCTAACAGACCGACCCCAGACTGTGAGACTAGGTCCCCACGTCTCCTCCACCCGCATGCTGAGCATCGGCTCCCCACAGGGCTGTGTGCTGAGCCCCCTCCTGTACTGCCTCTACACCCATGACTGCAGGCCGGCCCACAATGACAACCTCATCGTCAAGTTCGCTGACGACACCACAGTGGTCGGACTCATCTCCGGGGGTGATGAGGCTGCCTACAGGGAGGAGATCCTGAAGCTGGCTGCTTGGTGTTCTGAGAACAACCTCGCTCTCAATACCAAGAAAACCAGGGAGATCATCATCGACTTCAGGAGGTTCAGCACAGACCCAGCCCCCCTCTACATAAATGGCGAGTGTGTGGAGAGGGTCCACACCATCAGGTTTCTTGGCGTCATCATCTCGGCCGACATCTCCTGGTCAGAGAACATCACGTCAATCACCAAGAAGGCTCAGCAGCGGCTACACTTCCTGAGAGTCCTCAGGAGGCACCAACTGAACTCCAACCTGCTGCTGACCTTCTACCGCTCATCCATTGAGAGCCTGCTGACATACTGCATCACAGTATGGTACGGCAGCTGCACTGTAGCAGACAGGGAGAGGCTACAGAGAGTTGTAAAGACAGCACAGAAGATCATTGGCTGTCCTCTCCCCTCCCTGACGGACATTTACACCTCCCGCTGCCTCAGCAGAGCTAGAAACATCATAAATGACAGCTCCCACCCTGGCTCTGATCTGTTTGCCCTGCTGCCCTCTGGGAGGCGCTACAGGTGCATCAGGACTAAAACAAACAGACTCAAAAACAGTTTCTTTCCAAAAGCAATAACTGCCCTGAACTCCTGTAGGACTTCAAATCTGAAATACTCTGGACACTAACGACATATGTGCAATACATTCTGTCACATGACATGTACAACATATCATGATCCGTGCAATAATACTTTGAACGTGCAATATATTTTTTTTTTTTTTTTTTTTTTTTTTCAGACATAGACATCATACTTATATCTGCAAATAACTAGAGTGTGCACATCTGTTTTATTTCTGTAAATATTTTATACCTTAGATCTTTTATTTATTATTTATTTCTATACTGCTCTCTTTGCACTGACACTGGGGATGGCTTAATCTCGTTGTACATGTGTATAATGACAATAAAAGGCATTCTATTCTATTCTATTCTATTCTATTAGAACAATGTTCAGAAATACAGCAGCTTGCCTTTTTTTTTTAGACAAAGAGCTGAATCTAAGGGTAATGCACCAAAATTGATATAAGTTTACTATAAAGATGTCCATGTTCAAATCTAAACCTATATCAGCATCACAGAAAATAATTAGCATTTTCACCATGTGTGAAAACACCCCCCCATCTGCCTCAAACTCAGGGTCTGACATAATTTCATTGAGCCTCAATAAATTCATCACTTAGCTAATGAATCAATTATAAGATTGGAATTGACATCCTAATTTTCAGCACTGGCCATAAATGCCAGTAGCATCTGAATGAAGCCAGCTCTGCTTGCCACATTTTGATGGGCAACCATCTCACGAGTACTTTGTGACTCCGATGGAGCAATCTCAAAGCAATTGTGATTCCAACCTAATTTGCGCTATTTGGGTGTTGGGAGTGTCATAATGAGAGGCCTTTCTATCTGAGAGTTGCATTTTTTCTGGCTGTTACAATGTTCTCCATGCTTCCGTGAGGTTCTTTAGACACCATTTGAGTCAGATGACAGAGCAGAAATAGCCCATTGTGCTGTTAGTTAAGAAATTTTCAGATTTGCCAGCATGAATAAAATGACTGTCAGACTGATGGAGTGATTCAAATTAGATAAAAAAAAATCCAGCTTCCCATGTGCAATGCAGAAAGAACACATCCTTTTCCACTTAAAAGATCCACTTCCCCTTCTGACCCAGTGAAATAAGCTACACAACATTTCAGCACTTTCTTTTTCTGTTTAACTTTCTAAGCACTGCTTACCAATATGTTTTGTTTGTGTCACTTTGCACATATGTTAATATGCAAATGAAACAAATAGGGTGACAACATGTTAATGACACATTCTTGAAATCTATTGGAAAAAAAGAGAATCATAATTTTTATTTGTATTCATGTACAGTATGAACTACAATCTCAGGTATCAATATTTATCATCCTCAGGGAAATTAAGCTGGACTCCTTACAAGCACTTTCTTTTTTTCTTTTCTTTTTTTTTTTTTTTTTTGCTTAGCTTTTTTGTATTTTTTTAACAATTGGAGCACATGTAAAATTCTGATCTGAAGTTGTTCTTTTTCTTCTTTTTTTACATTATGTTTTTCAAAATATTTTTTCCTTTTTTTGTAGAAATTTGACCATGTGATAATTATTCTCTCCAAAAATGAGAGAGAATTTCCCCACATACAGTAACCCTCCCCATACATGGACAGTTGGCAGAATAACACACAAGAATTGATCACCTTGGCTAAGGGTTTTGCACATAAATCAAGCTCCGTCTGCTGGTACTTCAAGTCCAACATTCTGTATGTCAGTCTTCAGTCAGTTCCATTCCAGTGCTCAAATAGATCCCCCACATAAGCCATCCTGCTAAAGAAAATACCAATACACATATATCCCATTCATTCTGAAGAACTCACAACTCCCAAATATATATATATATATATATATATATATATATTTATAAAAAAGTTTGACTTTTTTTTTTTTTTTTTTTGCTGTAGCCGGCATCAACATTGACTCATCAGGCCACCAAAAGCAATAAAAATGAATTGAGCATTGAACAAAAGAAAACCATGAAAAGGGAAAGAATGGTTTACTCACTGGCATTAACAGTGACGGTACTATTATCATCCACAGCTATGATGTCCCTGTTTCAACTGTTCTTATTTGCTCATCTGTTCTTAGCAAGCATGACCAATCTTTAAATAAAACATGTTTTTCTTTCATTTCATTATTCACCATTTCATTTTTTGCAGAAGACATGAGAATAAATAAATAAAACGTTGTAAGTTTGATTTTGCTACATTGCTTTGTTACTCAAAGCTATCGCAGTCTTTCTAGAGATGAGAGGCAGAGAGGCTGGTGGAGCTGCTGAAGAGCCAAGTTGTCCATTTTTTCACATTATGAGGTGATTAATTCCAAACAACTCACACCAAACACTGCTTGTCAAAGTCACATCATGTGTGGGTCAACTCACATCAAAACCCATCTGTAAATACACATACCATTAAGCTAGTTTTGTTGATAATCAGTCCCATTTGTGGACTCACCAGTGGGAAATTAAAATATGCTTGTTGCGCAGAGACCAAAGTGAAAGGCATATCTACCTCTTCTTACTTTCTGCACAAGGTCACTGTTTCCATGGCGACAGGCTGATGGCTAGTTTTCCCTCCTTATTATCTATTTTTCCACTTCTCTCCCCTCATATCTGCAATATTTCTGTTTGAAAACCCCTCATGAAGACACCCCCCACCCCCCAAACACACACACCCTGCCTCCTCTGCAACCAGTATTCCCTTTTAATTCCTGCCTTCCACTTCCTTAACCCCTCCTCTTTGAAAGACTAAATGAAAAAAAACAGACTGGAGGAGAGACAATGTTTTGATGCTCTATAAATGATGCAACATCAAAGTGTCTGTGTGTTTTTGCTCCAACAAAAATGAGACTGAGCAGGGGTCGCTTCAATATCAAAGGCCCCTACCCCCTGTTAGATGTTAGGCACAAAGTCTCATGCTGTTTTCTTATCAGCTTTTCTGTGTTAGAGTGGAAATGAACTGATGATACAGATTAATGAGCTATAACCCATCATCCCTTATTTAGTTGCAGGTTCCTAACTGCATCACTGACTACGTTGGCCCCATCTGCGTCTGTCTGACAGGGTCACACTACATTACAAAGCAGCCTCATTTGCCTTTTTTATCTGTACTAACAGATGGACTATCAGTGCCTGAGCTTGTGTGACCCTAGGGTGACGGTAAGGTAGTGTGACACCGAGTGGACGTAGATCATTACTGGGTTAACAGGGAGGGTGCAGACCACAGGCTTATGCTACCCTTCATTTTCCTAAGCAATATTGCTCTGTCGTGTGGCACATGCTGTCGGATAAAGCTACACAAATGAGACATGGTGAAGGGTGAGGAAAGTGCCTGAGCTCATGACAGAGAGACAATCAAAGAGGTGAGGAGATATAGAAGAAAAGAAAGTGATGAGAAAGCAGGGAAAGTCTTGACCAGGAAAATGGAGAATTTAGACTTAAAAGAAGAGAGAATGATTAGAAGGAAAAAGGTTAAGTGTAAAGGGTGTAGAGAAATGTGAGAAGGGGGAGAGGGAACAAGACCTTAATCTTAATTAAAATGAAGGATGTATGGCTGTTGTTTAGGAGCCATGGGGGAAATGAACATTTACTCATTTGGTAGCTTTGCTCTGCAGGCATGCTGGTTTCACTGTGATATAATCCAGAGCTGTGTCATTATAAGATCTAATCTTATGTTGAATGACAGCTTGAATGCAATGATGAGGAAAACACCCCCTCCCTTTCTCCTTCTTCTTTTTATTTTAAGAAGGTTTTTTTTATGTTTATAGGAGTCTTCTCATTACTGGACAATATACTGAAAAGTAGGTAATGTCTTGGTTAAAAAAACAAACAAACAAAAAAAAAAAGCATTAATTTTAATCTTAAGCCAAAACCTACAGTGGCTTTAAAAGCTGTATTTCATCCCTTTCATATTCACATTTAATAAACCATTCTTTCCCTTGTGCAGTGTTACACACAGAGAGAAATAAAATTAGCTAAAAAGCTATCACAAATTGTTTTTCTTCATTTAGCCACTAGACATATTTTTAATAAATAATCTTTGTTTTTGCAAAGACACTTTTTTTTAAAAAAAAAAAAGTATCATGTAGTCCCTTTGCCAAATGCTGATTAAGTGCCATGATTGGCATCAACTGTCATTTTATTTATTTTATCTTCATGTTTTTGGTCCATTGTAGTCAAATTTAGAGTCAGATTTGGGTCTCTTGTACATTGTCTTTTGAGCAGGCTTGAATCAGTAAAGGTTCCTGTGTGACTGAACTGTGTATGGTACTGAGCATAGGAGGATGATGGTAAGTGCTCTTGTAGGTGTTGTAGTGGTTGTAGTGCTCCAGAGGGGGCAGCGATAGGTGTCTCTCCATAGCAGCAACACCTGCAAGCTCTTCTTCAACGGTAATGACCTCCATGGAAGAAGCAGGGCCATCAGGGTCTTGTTGGTTATGCTGCTTCCTCATCTTGTAGAAAATAACCAGCAGAACAGCAGCCATAAGTGTAATGGCCACAAAACAGCCAATGATAATCTTAGTGGTTTTCATCACCTCATCCAGGCTATTGGGGGCTCCGTCTCCATCTGGATCCAGAACTGGAATGGTATAAGTCCGCTCTGTGGTCCTTGTTGCAACAGGAGTACCCTTTGTGGTTGAGGATGACACCCAGCCAAATGGGGGAAGTGGTGTTTGGCTATCATCCCCAGGGGTCTCAATGGTCTCCACTGTGACTGTGGTAAAATAGGTCACCCCACTGTTTTCCACAGAAGTGACATTAAGCACAGCGGAAGCAGAAATATTGCCTGCTGTGTTGCTAACCATACAGGTATAAGTCCCAGTGTCCTGCATTGTGACGCTAGTAAAGTTCAGTGTTCCATCATTGAGTACAGACAATCGCACCTTGTAAGCTCCATGTGTCACTAATGAGCCATTTGGTGTGAGCCAGCTGATGGAGGTCAGCGAGCTTGTACGACATTTAAGCTCAGCACCCATGCCTTCTGTCACATTCAAGTCAGTGGGTGGCTCTACAATAACAGGAACATCGCACTGGAAGTAGCTGTGGTCCAGTTCTCCAATGTAGCGACCTTTAAAGACCGAGGGAGTATGGCAACGTGCACAGCAGCTGGTATTGGCAGGTACTGTTTCTTTAAGCCACCAGCTAAGCCACAGAATATCACAATTGCAGTTCCAGGGGTTGTGATGGAGATGAACTCTTTCCAGACGATGCAGTGGTGTAAAGAGATCATGGGGTAGAAAAGTCAAGTTATTATGAGCCAGGTTCAGCTCCACCAGCGACTGAAGATCATCAAAGGAATTTCTCTCAATAGTTTGGATCTGGGCGTGCATCATCCACAGCTTCTGAAGGTTCACTAACCCTGTAAATGAGCTAGGCTTGACAACAGAGAGCTGGTTACCTGACATTTCTAGTTCTTCAAGCATAACCAAAGGTAAAATGTTTGGAATCTCTTTTAGGTTGCACATTCCTAGATTCAGGTAGTGCAGGTTGCTCAAGTCCTTAAAAGCTCCATCAGAAATGTAGGAGAGACGTTTCAGCTCACCTAGATCTAGCCTTTGAAGTGAGGGAACACGGTTGAAGGCATAAGATGGTATACTTTCAATGGGGTTGTTCCGTAGCCACAGGTCCTTCAGCTTGGATAAGTACTCAAATGCTCCATTGGGGATTGTCGTAAGTCGATTATCAAAGAGCTCCAAGGTGTTGAGACTAGCCAATCCATTGAAGGCGCCGATTTCAATGCTGCGAATGTGATTCTTGCTCAGTTGCAGGATCTTTAGATGGCGCAGATGTTTGAAACTATCCACCTTGATGACCTGAATGAGGTTATCCTGCAGATTCAGGTGACGGGTGTTGGTAGAAATGCCATCTGGAACGTCCCGTAGACCTCGACGTGTGCATATGACTTTGCTGAATTGGTTACTGCATGAGCAGACAGAAGGACAGGTCTGTGCACGAACTAGCCCAGCCACCACCAGGATTTGAAGGGCCAAAAGTAGCACAAAGAGGGGGTTGGATAGCGCCCCCTTCAGCCTACGACCTCTCATTGTCTGGCGCTGGAGGGAGGAGATCATTGTGTTCAGCATTCATAGTTCATGTGGTGGTTGTGTTCTCTGTAAAAAGAAACAAAAGAAGAAAAAGGTGAGAAGATTTAGTAACCTCAAAGTAGTGATGAGTACAGTGCTGCTGTAATGAGGCAATTACAAGACTGAAAAGTCCTTTTTGGAACTTTTCAGTCTTTGAAGTGATGATAAAAACATATATTTTTAGTCCCTCTATGGAATTGATTCTATAGAGTATGTTTTATTTTTGTAAAATTGAACATATTTAGGATTTGGACTTTGAAATTGAAGTATTTTTCAATTTTGACAAATTATGATTTATCAAAAACTGAATACTCCATCATGAATTGCTATGCAAACATACTGAGCACAGAAAATTCAAAGAGGAAGATGTACTGTGTGTATAGGTTCATTGTCAGTATTAAAAATGCCTGTACTGTAACTAGCTTTTTGTTTCTTCTCTAACTCTGAATTGCCCCCAATTTTTAAATGCTGATGATTCACATGAAAGACCCAAACTAAAAAGAACACAAATTTAGCCTGTGTTTCCCATTGGAGCTAAACCTGTGAAATAATTTCTTTTAAGCCCCTTACTCACGGGAATCATAAGCCTGGAATTACTGAATAGAGAAAAGCTTTATCATGAAGTATTGAAAAGAAATGGTGCAATCTTCTTGAGTTGTGAAGTCAGTTGCTTTGGTGAAGTCACAGAAGCATTTCTCTTAGTGAATGTTGACAGACTAACACAGTCTGAATTGCAGTGCAAAATTTCTTTATGTTGAAAATCACACAGAAAAGTAAAAAAAGAAAAAAAAAAAGAAAAAAGTCCAGACACAGTACATAAAATGTTTTTTACCCTCATTGTCTCCATAAAATTATTCTCTGATTAATCAATTGCTTTTAAAATATTATCTCAAAATCTCCTTTTTCTGCCCATTCTTCATTAGAGCTTTTTGAAAATCAGAGCAGTCTACTGGCTGTCTATTACTTTTCACAATGATGCAAAGCCTTTATTTAATAATTCATGACAAATAGCAAAGTTTAATAGTGTGAAAAAATCTGATATTGCTGTTGCAGAAGTGTAATCCACTAACAGACTGGTTACTATGAACTTAAATCAGACTGAATTACAACACATTAGTATATTCAGGCAACATGTGTAGGAATATGCCTGAGTATGCTGATGATAAAAATAGACTGAGCGCATGATACACATACAGCACAGGCTGTACCTCCCACTTCCACTCTGCAGTGTTGACGTGTTGCTATCACCCCTCATTTTTTTCTGCCTTTAAGATGGCAACCTACAAATAAATCAATACGTGCAGTATAACAAACATATATATGTGCTAAAAGCCTAAAATGTGACAGTGTTGTTTCAAGCTGTGCTGTTAAGTGATTCAAACACATTCATCAGTGCAGTTTATGTCTTTGCCAGGAGCAAAGCACTCTGGTCTATCACAAAAAACATTAACCTTGCACACCAAGTAGTCATATTTAAATGTTCTCCTTGTCTGTTTTTGGCTCTTCCAGCTGAATTTATCTATTAATCATCTCTTTTTGTCAACCCACATGCAAGGACAAACAAGTGCACTGTTACAGGTGTTTTCTAAACTGTAGAAATTGTTAACTGAGGTGGAAATCCTCTCCGGTAAGGATGTAAGCTGACTTAATCAGAAGAAATGAGTCTACATGTGGCTTGGTTTTGCACCAGCCAGGCTGCCACGATAGCTATGATGGAGCGAAGCTGCAGAGAGACGAGCCTCTGCAGGGGAATCCGATCGAATAAGGCCTCCCACTGACTGGAGCTCATTTTGTCTGTGTGGAATTACAACAAGCCCACACTGCCACCAAAGAGAGGAAAATGTCAGACATGGCAAACACACTGATAGTGATTATCTGCTGTCAATAAAACATATCAGTTTGCATTTCCACTTGAATGCTTAAACAGACGAGTATCTTATCTTCCACTTCTAGAGTAATTCAAGCTTTGGACACATGCCTTCTCCATAATGCATTTGCTGTGAATACATTTTAACAGCTCCTTATGCCTCATTACATAAAGAAATGGCATATATATTGCATGAGAAAAAAAAGTGCTTCTCCCTTTGTTGGTGCAACACAGCGTGGATTAATTTCATCTATCCATACTCAACACGTATTCAGAGTCGCTGAAGGCAATAGCTGCTTACATCTAAAATCCTGCCAGCAACATAAAAACACACCCACCTTTACTTCCCAGCTACTGCACCAGCAGCCACTGGCTTTATGTCTGACAGAGCTGGGATTTGCCATGTTCATTTGTTATAATGAGTTTGCTGGAAAAGTGCAAAGGGAAACATATGTTTCAATCAAGGTGCACAAAGAGACTAATGTATGGGTATTTCAGGGCATTTAAATTACAATGTCAGCTGATTAGAATCTGCATGGAGCACTTAAAGGAGCCATGTCTTACATCAACCAGCAAGACATGTTAGGTTGGACATTCCCACGCATCACGGAAGTTAGCATGGCACAATACTATACAAGCACATTCATACCAAGAAAATGCAGCTGAACACTTTAGCATAAAAATCCGTTTAGCAGTGTAAATTGTAAAAATATGAGAAGACTGCTTCACACAAATCAAACTTGGTAAGATGAAAGAACTTTGAGAATAAAACAATGAGCACAAAATGTTGCATTATAGAATAACTTTCTCTGCGGTTGCAGTTTGATTTTGATATTTGTCTATGCTTGTTGGCATATTTAGCATTTCCCTTTGGGCTTCTGAAGGGAAATTTGGATTCTTGTTAAATACAACAGAATTAATTTAGCCCAAAAATGCATCTAAATTTGCATTTGCAGAATCTGACAAAAAAGTCTGATGTTTAGAAAATGGTTTTTATGATTATTTTTGTCACGGTTAACACCAGATCTAATTAGCATTCAAAAGAATTACTCCTTTTAACCCATTATATTAATATACTTAAAATACTCCTGTTCCTTAAATATATACAACACCTAAAGCCAGTTAGCAGTGTAACATTTTGGAGAAGAGAAAGTATTTAAATATATGTGAAGTAAATGAGGTTGAGTTGTTGATTAGACAGATGCTGATCATTTGCAGTTAATCATCTGAGTGTGAAATTGATAGAGTGGGCTAAGTTTGAAATGATATGAAATCTGGGAAGACTGTCATAATGGTGTAGAAACAAGCCTTTGGCCACTAAGAGGGCTGTCTGATGAGCTGAATCACATCTTGCTTATTCATTCATCACATTACTGATTCATTACATTTGCATACGTTTGTTGCATGTCTTCTTTTTAACCTCGTTTGTGCTGATGCTATAACCTCACAAGCCATCTGGGTCTCACAATACATGGCTACAGACAGTGTGCCTTAGAGATTCAGATAAATAACAAGTCTGTTATATCAGTGTTTGAGGTTATTATAAATCTCTGCTGCTGATGAATATCTGTGCTTGTGCATTTAATATAGAACTTTAAATTGCATATTAAAAAAGGAGATGGACAATTTACTACATCTTTCTTTCAGGAAAACACCTAAAGACATATATGCAACTCAGCTTAAAGTCTATTATATAAAAATGTAAATCTTCGAGAAAGAAAATTATATATTTTCTTTCTATTTTTTTCCTCAAACCTTAGTCAGAAGGCAGGCTTGTCTGAAAAAAAAATGAAGAAATGCTAAATGAAGCAGAAAGAATGTGCTGATTGTTTGCTTTCATTTGGTCATCTAATTTTAAAAAAAGCCAAATATTATCTGTTGCCAGCTTTTCAAAAGTCTCATGATTGTGAACAAAGATAGTTTTGGACTTCTGATAATCACAACTTATAATAGGCTTCATTTTCTGAAATTTTATAGTCATGAGCTGAATAATCAAAAAGCAACTGTCAGCTTAATAGTTTTGAAACTAACATAGAGCAGCATTAAAAAAAGTATTCTGCAGATCTGATGCAGACCAACTGCATTTTATGTCTTTTTCAGTATTTTATTTTTTATTTTGAGATGTCTAATGCCACAGAGTCAGAGATAGATGATTCATTCTAAAACATTTTAAACAAGATTATTAGTATTTAAAATAAAATACAATAATACTCAGCTGTAAGAAAATGACAAAGAAAGTGACATACACTATATTTTTATTTATTTCTGTGTTTTGTGTCCCTCTATCTTTATTAGGCTAGACGTTCAAACCCAACACTGCAAACATTTCTATCTAGCAGCTGTTTTAGTTCATATATGCATGCAGTCCCAGAGGGCACTGGGGGCATGACAGCATTAAAATCTAGCACAGACGACCATCATAACTAGCAGCCATCACTGACACACAGACTGAAAATGCTCCGCTCTCTACCTGAAAAAAGGCAATTCTTCTCCTCCATCTTGGCCTCGGTACTGTGAGTGCTGCTGTAGGGGAAATAAATCTACAGTAGGAGGCTGCTGACTTATCAGCAGTACTTTTTATTCTTTAAACAGGAGTTAAAATGATGGCCCTTATATTGATTAAACAAGTAAAGAAAATAAAAAATAAACTAATAAAAAATAAGTGGATTTTCTAGAAAATTTCTCATTCTCTTTGGATTTTGTTGACTACCACTCTTGGCAGCCATTTTTAAACTGAATAAGCCTAGGACAAGTGTGAGGCTGTTCGGACTACTGGCCAGCTGTCACATGCATGGTTCAGTGTCATGTTTATAACGATTGTGGTATAATCACATCTGTCGTTTTCTCTGTCCATTTAAGCTTGACATGATTTCTGTTTGACTGTTATTTTTTTTTTTTTTTTCATTGTGTGGTTTCACTGGGTCAGCTGTTGAAGCAGTAACATCATGGAATAAAATTACTTCTCACATTGTATATAATCAGTGACTTTTAAAAGGAGTGTTTTGCCTTTTCTTTTGTTTTTTAAAAAACAAACAAAAACAAACAAACAAACCAAATAAAAACAGAAAATAGAGCTACTTATTCAGCTTAATCAACAGGGCAATGGCTGCAAGAACAAAAGAATATTTATGTCTGTGCACATAATGCAACTGAATGGAATGCCCTGAAAGTAATAGATTAAACCACAACATGTGACAGCAGCCACAATACAGTTCGTTGTCAAGGGGATGATAGTGAGCATCCTGACAAAACCACACAGTAACCCTAACCCTAAGTGTCTAAAAAGAAAAAGAAATAAAAAATAATCATTTGTAGTAGATACAAGGTTTCATCATCCTGATTGCAGAGGACATACAACCTGTGACACATTCTTCAACATCTTGTTGAAAGACAATTTCAGGGTACTGATATGGCTACAGATTTTAAATAAAAAAGGTAATAAAGTGGGCAATGCTGTGTTTTTCCTCTCATTTGGGTGAAGATGAAACGCTGCATGAATGAATGGTTGTCAGGGATGTTAGTGAAAAGGTGGAGAGGCTCTATATAATCACGGAGAGCAGGATACTATGAGGACTGCAGGGACAATTCAGAGTTATTAAAGCTGAATGCTTGCACATAGACCTCATTGATTTGTTCTTATCCTAAAGCTGCCTTGATTTATTTTAGCCTCACAAGGGGAGTGGAGTAGGGGGAGAAAGAAAAGAAATCCTTATGTTCATTGTAAATATACAGGCTAGACCAAAAAAAAAAAAAGTGTTACTGACATACCGCATCTCAACCTAATTCCTTTTGGATTAATTACAATCAATTTATTTATTACTGGTATTGATCTATAATCATGGTAAGCTCTAGATTGAGTGTTTTTCTAAAAATGCGCACAGTCTAAATAGTTGCATGGATTAAAAAAATAACATATTTAAACACATATTTCCACATTTTGTACTTATTCATCATGTACTTGGAGACATACAGAAGACATGTCTGCTAATTAATTAACACCCTTGCGAATAAAAATAGATTTTGGATGGTTTATTTCTTCAGTAAAGAAAACAGGAATAGGCAATCATACTTCACTCATCATCTTGATGTGGAACAGTTGACCGTCTGCCCTGAGTTTCACCTCTGTGGTCCCCTTAGGGGTAGTAGCTGCTGAGCAAAGACGACACTCCCAGATGGCAAAATAGTTTTCTTGAAAATCATCCTGTATTTAGATGGTCAAGCCTCATTTTCTCCAGTCTTTGATGAACAAAATTCAATTAAGAGATGGGCAGAATTGAGAGCAATCAAACTGCCATCTGGAATTGTGGTCAGACAGACAATCACTGTGTCAACGACAACATACCGCATGAGCACATTTCAATTTACTATACGGCAGTTTGATGTAATATAATTTTTAAAACAGAGCAAAATACTTCTTTGTGTTTTTTCAATCATTGTCTTGTTTCTGATGAGAAATGCAATGCAATGCAATTATGAGCCAAACAGCCACTTTGCCCTATGGAATAATGATTGTTAGGTATGAGCCCCAGGCTACAGGAACCCCATTATCACGTAACAAATTTTCTTTGTGAAATAACTGTGAGATTGCTATGATATAAGTTTGTCATTAAACAGAAGATAAAAACCAGAGAAATGTTTTGAAATATATATAAGTTGAAGAGAACTCACTTTCCATGAGTTTTATAAAACAATACAAAGGGTTTTTAACCTTTAAATCACTTATAGCAATATTTGGTGATATCCGATCAGAAATAATGACAAACTTAAAGCTGTGCTGTTGATTAACTTGTACTCCACAATGGTGCAAAGCTGAATTCCAGAGCATCAGCACAAACATAACTGTTAAATACACCAATACACCACTATGCTTATGTACAGGTAAAGAACTATATTGGCGTAATAGTAGATGTTTATGTGCTCAAATGTTCAAAAACACTTTTCTCACAATCGTCACATTACTACAGAGCTTTCTTTTGCATGCACCCTCTAGCTGCTTATTGTCCCTGAATGATGACGAGGCAGACAGCTGTTTATTCTGAACTTACATATATCAAGCTAGGCACTCACCTAGCATTATGCAAACATGTTTCATGGGCATCTTTTTAAAGAAAAAGTCTGCACCAAAGTGTTTCAGGGAGCTCAGAAATATATATATATAAAAAAATAACAGCTCCTTTCATGGACTTTGCAGACATTTTACATGCACAGAAATTTAGGTAACACAGTGTAATGTATGGTAAAATTGTAAATATTTATATAGCGCTTTTACCAAAAGCGCTTTACAATATACATCACACACACTGATGGCAGAAGCTGCCATGCAAGGCGCTCAACCACAACCCATCAGGAGCAATTTGGGGTTTAATGTCTTGCTCAGGGACACCTCGACATAAGCTCGACAGGCCGAGGATCAAACCGGCAACCCTCAGGCTACAAGACAACCACTCTACCCACTGAGCCACGCTGCCCCCATGATGTATGACAAAAAACCCAAATAACATAACATGATTTCTTTAAAAATATATTGTGTCCTTTCTCTTCCAGCATTTTTTTTTTTCAAATAATCACACATGCATTGTATCTTTAGTTATTATGCAAGGCAGTATCACCGTGTATAAGAGTTTCTGTGAGTTATTCATTTGATTTCATGTAAGAAGAAAGTTGTACTCAACCAATACAGAAAGGAAGGGGGAGCAAGAGGGTAAAGAGACACCTTTCAAATGATAATTCAAATCCTTTTCACGTATTACCTTATGCTGCTTCCATTATGATAATTGCATGGGTTAAATAATCTGCAGGGACCTCCATGTTCAAATGCACTCTGCCAAGGCAATGTCTGGTCTCTACGAAGGGATTAAGACAGGATGCCCTGGGTGGCAGGCTGACTGAATGCGAGGGCGCTTTTAGTATTCGTGTCACTTGTCTTGCCCACCAGTCTGCTCCCATGACTGCACTCCTTAAACGAGATCTGTGGGACTGGCCAACTGTAAGTGGAAGGGCATGGCGGCGGAGTTGAAACTGATTGAACTAATGAAAACATGGCACAGCACAGTATGTTAGTATGACTCAGCCAGTAGTGGCAATCTTGGTAATTGGCTTCACACATACTGTGCAGACACTGTTACTGTAAAACAATTTGGTTTTGGTGAATAGAAAACTAGAAATATATTCCAACCCCATGTGGAGTATAAGGGTATACAGCAGTCTCATACTCCTTTATCACAGAGATCACCCCACATTGCTGATAACAAGATGCCCCATTTTTTCTGTTTTTTGCTTTTGCTTGTTTAGCCTGACTAAATAAAAGTATTTGCATCTGTGTTGTGATTATGAAAAGGTAGGTGAGAACATGCAGCTGCCTGAATAATGCACTGGATGAATAATAAGCTGCACAAACCCTATAATTTACCTTTCTGCAGACGTTAGACATTAACACCACTTCAAGTTTGCATGCAAATGAATTCAGAATGAACTTGTCAATCAAATATTCACTTAAAAGGTTCAGCATCTTGGGGATGCCCTCATCATGGTTTAATCTTCACCAGTAAAACTTGACTCTTTGGAAATATGTAAATAACAGTGAATGTGGCTTCTTTCAGGTTTGTAAGCACTAGAAATTTGGAATTATGTTTAAATGACTTCAAACTTGGAATTTTAATGTCTGGGTGTAAAAACTACTTGAGTTTGCAATTTGTCATAATCTTTAAGATTTCTGCCTTTCTGTGGCAGATCACTGGAATAGTGGTAATATATGGTAATGACCCCAAAAGGCCAAAATGCTGGGGCTTATTGTTAGCACTGAGAAAGCAAACAGTGTTGCAGTAAAAATGACACAATAGTAATGTAGCTTCAATGGCCAGACTTGGCAGGTTGCCACTTCCTCCAAAATGCACAGTGCTTGAAGGGATTAGTTCACTGAAGTGTCCTCTGTTCAGTCACAGCTATTTGCCAATGAATTCTGTCCATTCTCGTTTGCAAATTGACTGAAAAGTGAAAGTTGCAGGCAGTTCTTTCTGGAGCTTTTGTGTTCACACTGGGAGTGACAGGATAAGGACAACAAATGACACCATATGTGGGACAGTAATTTGCTCTTTTATTGTTGCCCACCAATGTGTTACTGTCCTTCATTGGAAAATCCTCTTTTTGGAATCTGCCCTGTTTATTGTTATGCGAGAAGTCATTCACACATCTAATAAGTGCAATGGTGACACCATTATGTGGTTGCATATCACTATGCTGAAACACAATGAATATGAGAACTGGTGTTAAAATTTCTACAAAAGGAAAATTCACAAAACACGGTTTACAAAATGTGTGTAAATATAAATCTAGTGTAAATATAGGTTCCATTACAGTGCATAAAGATAATGGGATTAACAATGGTTAGGCAGTGGCTAGTTCCTAGCTTAAAGGTAAATGGCAATAAAATAAAGTTTTAAAATCAGTGAAATTTTCTACCATTACACCATGAGCTGTTTTTCCTTCTTTTTTCTAACTCATCACAGACAGAAAGTGCATGAATCCCCCAGGTTGTGTGCAGCATTAATACTCTCTCTCCCTCTCTTGCTGGTATGAGCAAACATGAAACTGTATGCTGTATGTATGATGCATAAAAAAGAGATAAACACTCCAAACTTTTCTTTCCATTAAAACAAAAAAAGTAGTCTGTTTCTGAATTTGTGGGCCACATAAAACTATGGATGGCCTTTGCTTGGAGACTCAAGGTCAATCAACTGAACAAGACATTTTTTTTTTTTTGGAGGAATTGGCTGTCTGAGGAGGCAATACCTCATACTACTTTCTGCCTGATTCACACTGAATCCTGCTGACCCACTTACTAAATTTTTTTTAAAACCATACCAACATGATTTCACATTTTTGAATTCTGAATGGATGGTGGCTATCAGTGGCCAAAATTCTTCCAGGCTTTTCCTCTACAAGTGGCTCCAGTGGCAGTGATGGCTGTATCACAGGTAACTACTTCGAACAAAAATGTGTACTTATGAACTGTCTTCATCTATAGCTTTTAAGGTATTACTTACCCCAAGCAGTGCTCTACCAGCTATCAAACAAAGCTGGTATCTCAGTTTTTTTGCTTAGAGGGTTCTCACCTCACCTGTTGTTTGTAGTAAAAATGATGGGGGAAATATGGCAGCTGCCATGTATGTGGACCTATAGTAAATATATATAAATGGCTCTTTCTAAGACAATAAAAATATAACAGTTTAGTAAGGTAATGCCATACAAAAAAAAAAAAAAAAAACCTTTTTAATGATATATTAAAATTTTCTATCATTGACATATGATTCTGTTACATAGTGCACCTTTAAAGGTCAATACAATTTTAAGAAAATTATACAATCTAACATCCATAAGCATGTCAAATCAATATATTCAAACAGGCACAGAAAGACTTAACAAAATATGAACACCGCAAAAGCATTTATTCATATTCAGAATTAAAGAAAATAAAATCGAACGCCAAGACCTTTTAGCCTGGTTTGTCATATGTGTTGTGAAACACCATTCAATGGTTTGAATTACAGAGGAGTTAAGGGGAGCTTGACTCTGAAAAGCAAAGAAGCTCCACTGAAAGAAACTCACCCAACTATGGGAGAGACTTTAAAAATAGTTCACTTTTAGCTTATATTGTATTTAATTTTCCATAAGGTTTGTGATTTTCCTTAATTGAAAGGAATAGCACTAATTTGTTAGGGCTGGGTGTGTAAGATTAGGTGGTTAGGGGACTTTTCAAAGAACACAAGTGATCCATTCTGTTTCTTTTAGCACCGTGGACAGAAACATTGCTCGTTTGTTTTGTGTCCTGAGCTGGCCCAACAGCAACCACTTCAATATGTACATGCATATGACTTGGGAAGTCTTGGTGCATGCCCCAAAGAAAGGCCTTTGTGCATTTGAATCCTGTAATTTGAACCCTTTTCACTGTATCAGGTGGAAGAATGTCCCTAAATTTTGATTAAACAAATTCAAGTCACTGCCAGTGGCTAACTAGTAAGCTCTTCTGCTGAGAGGAAAGTAAAGAAACCTCAGAAATAAACAGAAATAAAATGCTCCTAATGTCTTGCCTTAGCTGAAACACACTGCTCATGACTCTAAGCATAAATATGTAAAGTGGAACAGAACTTCTTCAAAATTTAAAAGGAGAATGTTGCTGCTCGGACTCAGCAGTGATGAATTCGTTTAGTGGGGAGACTTCTAGTTGGGCTCTGATCAGTATGCACTCTGAGGCCAGACTCCAGTGCTCGTAATCATGTTTGGAGTCTTACAAAATGCCCAAGATGAAAGCTACAAGGCAACATAGCTCCTGTATAGTTAATGGGTTTCACCAAATGAATTGGCCTCTACAGCATAGTCTAAAAAGCACTCTGGATGTAATCATCCATGCTTCCTTGAAGAGAGTACCGTGTGCACCTGTGAGAATATGTGTAGGCTGTTTCCGCATAATTACAGAACTAAATATTGCACTGAAGTTTTAAGCAACTTCTAAAACACAAATAGGGTGTAATATATATACATATATATATATTATATTTGGGGATAGATATATTAAATACCACATGCTTAAAAGTAAATAGAGGGAGCCCTGTTAAAACAATGGCACATTGTTAGACTTGATTATTAATCTGTTTAGACGTTACAGTTCCATGAAAGCCTAACTTGCTTTCAGTATCTGGTGTGACTGCTTATTTCAAGTTCTTCCACAGAAATCTCAATAAGGCTGAGTTCAGGACTTCTACATAGCCATTCCAAAATAGTAATTATCAGTCTATAAATAGCATGTGTGTTTTGACTTATGCACTATTTTTCCTTTAAAACAAAAAGTTTCTCATTAAGTACAAAAAGTTCCACCTTGGCCTCATGCAACCTTAAATATTTTTCTAAAATTTGCTCACTTCTCCATGTTCAGTTTAATTAATTAAAGATGGACTACAATGTTCTTTCTGAGTAGCCCTGCATAACATTGTTATTTAGTGTTCAACCACACACAGCAGTGTCAGAGTGAGCTGTCACATATTTTAGGGGAAGGTATAATTCACCAGCATCATCTGTTCTTGTGTGAATTATTGCTGTCATAGCGTCCATGAGCTGTTAAAATTGATAAAGGTGTGTTTCTATTAAGAAAATGTGAATTTGGCCCTCTTTTCTTGCCTTAACTGCAGCATCTTCTTTGCAAATTGAGCAAGTGCACCCATATCTTATGTTTCCATTAATGCTGAACACAGTTGATAGTACTAATGACTTGTGACTGCTGTAAATGAGTAACTGAATACCAATTAAATAACTTTTTGCTGTAAAGAAAATCCAGATGTTAGCAAGTGTAAGTTTTGTTTTGTTTTTTTGTCTAGAGAAGTCCTTACATGTCTTGCTATTATTGTGTGGACTTTTTTGTTTTAAAATTCCTAAAAATGGGTAAAAGTGGTTTTGAATTTCTGCTATTTTAACATAGATTGACTTATTGTGGGTTTGCAAAGTTCAAACTCTTTAAATATGGGATTGTCACAATAATTTTACATTCAAATCTACTGATGATGCTCTACATGCACAAATTTCCACTGAGGTATCTAATATAGTATAACGTTCTTAAATAAGATAAATCACCAATTACTGTGTATTGCATTAGTTTTTTGCTGTGAAATTCATTCATATACATTTACCATATGATTATATAATCCTGTGTTAGTTATTAATATAATTATGCACATATAAAACTTTTAAAAATGGTTCATAAATATGATAAATAACCTTCATATCTTGGCTAAGGATTAAGGCGAGCTAAACCTTTTATTTTCTAAACTGCTTAACTGACTTGAATAGTGATAACAATGCAATACTGGTATTGATCCCTGCAGTGAAACTCTCTTTTCACTCTGCTTCTTCCAGGGGGGTCAGGGTGTTGGGTCAGCTTCACAGAGAGCACCCCTGGAGCAAGTCTGCGGAGAATCACAGACCCGTTCAAGGGCAGGACAAGAAATGCATGTTCATTAAGAGTGCTTAACTGTGTGGTTACAATGGCAGGGCCGTCTGTAAATCTCCTCTGCTTCAGAATATCTTCAAATGAAATGTGGTACATTAGACAAGCAGCTAGGTTGAACTGAACATTAGGAGTACACTGTGAAGTTGTCTTACTTCGTAGAAAGTCTTTTAAACTAGTCCTCTATAGAGAAAAAAAGAACAATGGGTACTTCTTGACTATTTTTCATTAAGTATATACCTGCCATGTGCCTGGTTTTCTTATTTGAGTACCTGCCACCCCTTGGTACTAATTAGTTTCACAAAATTGCAAAAGTAGATCTTGAACAATGTTCATTGTGGCTTATATGTAGTCATCTACATGTCAAAATTGTAGGCCACTATATTCTTTTCATAATGCACCTAGTCTATCCCACTGCAGCCATTCACAGCTTGGAATTAAATTCCCTTCGACCAGATTACTATAATTATCTACCTCCCGATTTGAAGGGTGAGAAGAGGATTAAGGTCTGTTTAAAAATAACCACCATCAAATATATTTGGACTCAACAAATGAAAGCAGTTGAGCCGACGTTTTCTCAGAGGAGTGATTTTGATTTTTGCCTCTCCACTCCTTCCTCCTCCTCTTTTCTGTTCTCTCTGTTAATCTGCTTTGATTATTGAGCAGTGAATGCATCATGCTTGGTGGGAGACTGTCAGTAAAGTCAGTAAGAAATCAGAGTAGGAATAATGCAAATGACAATCAACTATTTTCAAAAAGCTGCATCTTAACTATAAACAAAGCATGTCATAAAGCTTCAGATCCACAAATAGGAAAACAATTGAGAATTATAATTTGTTACTCCGAAGTCTAGCTGTGGTTTAGTCACATAAGAGATTGAGTTAGTGTTTTCTCATCGCTAATAGCTGAGTGATTATGCTTAGCTAGTGTTGACAGCACACAGTATGTAGCCCATTTTTTCTGTCATTATTTGATCATGTTTAAACATCTCAGCTGACATGCTGATAAGCACTGGTGTTGTGTTTGTATCACTCTCATGGTGATTTATCTGTATTTGTTCTATTTTTATTATTTTTTAAATTATTATTCTGTAGATTACCATTAACTAAAAAAGGAAACTATATTTTTCCTGATTACAGTAGCTGTGGGGCATAGCCAGAGATGCAAATTTGGAGCATCAGGACAATTCTCAGTGGGCAATTTAACAACTGGGTTGATGTTCAATTTGATACAGAAATATGGGAGTTTTTACTATTATTGCACAATTAATCTGCTTGACATGTTTCCCTTTCTACACTTGAGACTGTACTGCCTCAGAATTACAATGGATCAAATGCTACCACCTGAGGCAGTTCTCTCCTTCCAAACTGCTGGTTGAGGCCATACTGTCCAGCCCTGGCAAGTCGTTTTTGTTCATCCCTCAGTAAATGATTTTAAAAAAAGAAAAAAAATTATATTAAGAAATATATAGGAAGCTACCAACAATATATTATATAATAAGACAAACGTTTTGGGAGGGTAACACAATCTTACGTGTGGAACTTGTATTGAAGAGAAGAAAAAAGTGCAAACTGGGCTGTGGATAAAAAAAATAAATAAATAAAAAATATGCAGATAATGATGCGAATGGTAATTACCAAAGATGCCATGTTGTGAGTGCATTTCAAAACACAATGTGAAATCCCTAATGAAATGATTGTATCATGTCATTAAAGAAGAAAAAATAATCCTTAAATATATATATATATATACAGGTGATTTGAATGGGTAACAAAATTACATTCAATAAATGCTTTTGTGGCCTATGAACATTAAATACACAGTACTCTACTGAGCATGAGGATGACCTCAAAATTTGTTATAATTTAACTACTAATATAGTTTCCTCACAGCAGCAACAAGCCAGACGTTTTCATTCTGTTGATATTTTTATACTTACATTCAGTTAAGAGACAGTACCTAGGGATGGGACTTCATGTTTGTACAGAATGGGGTAAGGGCAGGTGGGGGAGTGTACATGCACTTTGTTTGTATGTGTGTGAGTGTGTGTGTGTGAGACTGTGTGAAAGAGACTACAGTGAGGTGTGTTTAAATTTCTGGTTATATACTCTGGTGTGTGAAGACTTTTAAATTTTGTTTTTTAAATGCAGACTTTGTTTTTATTATGCAAAGCACTTTGTGTTGCTTTGTGCATGAAATGCACTCTATAAATAAAATTTGATTTAATTTTTATTCTGAGAAGACAAAGGCTAACATTAGTGAATAATGTTCGGAAGATTTTGCAATTTATATTATAAATGAGTATGGCATGGAACATGATATCATTTATAATGCCAGTAAGAGTGTCATTATGATCAGTAGAACAAAAGATGATAAAGGGTTGACATTTCCCCAGTTTACATTATGTGGGAATACTCTGTCTGTTTGTAACAAATGTAAATATCTAGGTCATGTTATTACTGATGATCTGACTGATGATGCGGACATCTATAGACAGTGTCGCCTGATGTATGCACAGGCTAACATGCTCATCCGGAGGTTTGGTCCATGTACAGATGAGGTGAAAAAGACATTGTTTAAAGCTTACTGTACACCTTTATACACTTCACATCTGTGGTCAAATTATAAAAGAGCAAGCATGCGCAAATTGAATGTGGCGTATAATGATTGTCTCAGACTTTTACTGAAGAAACCGAGATGGGAGAGTGCAAGTCAGTTGTTTGTGTCATCAGGGCTTAAAACCTTTCAGGCAGTTTTAAGGAATTTGATGTATACATTTATTTGTCGTGTCAATGACTGTTGTAATTCTCATAATGTGCCTGACTAATGTAAGACTCAGTGTTACACGCTACCAGTCTCAGTTATGGAGACACTGGTATGGATGTCTTCTGTAGGGTGTCTGGTGTACATTTATCAAGGCCTGCCCTAAGTAAGTTTTTTTTTTTTTTTTTCTTGTATTTTATTGTATTTTTGTTTTGTGTTGTGTGTTGTTTTGGACTACGAGTCTGTAATAAAGTTTGATGATGAAATACAAAGACAACAGAGATCTACCAAGTTAATCATCAGAAATATAACAGCTTAAATATTTTATCAAAAGATATGTTATAGTTGTTATAATCAATGGTTCAAATAACTAACTCAAGTTGACAAGAGACCACCTTGTTGGCACTGAAGGTTTTAAAGAATAGGTCAAAGTTTATTTTTTTCACATTATAGGACCACTATAGGTGGCCTAATGTAAATTTGGACAACCATTTCCACTTTTATTTTATTTTATTTTATTTTATTCATAGGGGATCATATACAATTTCAAACATACATGTTATCTTTTGATTGTACCTGAGTTAGCTAATTTACATCTGTAGTCAGCTGGCAGGGCACACAAAAACCATACAATTACCATATATGGTCACACCCCCCAACCTCCCCCCAGACACAAACACACATTTTATCAGCAGCATAAGAAAATACAAAAGGTTAAAATTTAGAGTGACATAAATAAGTAGTTACAGATTTGGGTGGATTTGGACTCATGCATAAAGCTGAATTTTAATGAATCTTGAAAATTCACTGCATTCAAATCCTCTGTTAGGCCTTCTTTTCTTTTTAAATTCTAATTTCCTCCTCACCAGGTTTTCCACATTTAAATGAACAGTACTTCAGAATTAATATACCTATTACTATGATGAAAATAAACATGTGTAAACTTAACGGTGATCAAATAAAGACATTAGTTTTAACTTGATGAAATTTATCCTGCAGCTGCTAATTGGAGTAAAAACATGGTCCATGGTCTAAACAGTTGTGTCTTTTCACACTTGAAACAGTAAACTTTGGTCCACAAGTATGAGTCAGAATTCCTTTGGGATATTTTTTACATCTATATAAATATTAATATTTAATCCCACTTAGCCTGAGGCAGAGCTGTCCAACTAATATGATGCTGATTATTCTTCATTCCAGATTGCTAGTTTTTTGTTTTTTTTTTTTTTTTTTTTTTACCCCTTAGGTCAAAAATCTTACTCAGTTGACACCGGGGCTGTCACAGTCATGAAATTTTATTTGGTGATTATTTCTTATGTGGATAATTACAGCTTGCACTTAATTTGTCTTTTCATCTAATGTCACTGTTTAGATTAGGTGTAGTCCTGCATATGACGCCGCTTTTTTGTAGCAAATCCAGCCAATTAGGTTTTCTATCTTTCTGAGCTCTCTCTTTTGATTTGACTTGTGAATATTATTGTGAAAATTGTATTGTGTGATATATTGGTTTTGCAAAATATTATTGTAAAATTTTACAAATTTTACAGAAACTGGTTGTTTGTGTAGACATCTCTGGGTTAAATAATGTGTTTTTCATTTAATTAAAAACACACAAAAAAAAATTGTTCATCAAAATGCACTGATTGGAGTATTAAGCCAAGCACTTGAAGAAAATTGGTGCCCCATTTAACCATGGCAGAAAAAAAGAAGTAGATGATGGAATATGACCAGTTCATTTCATACTGACGAATGGAAACAATTATGTAAAATGTAAACCATCAGGTTAGTCATAGTTGTGACAGACCTGCTCAATAACAACCTTCGTTTTGATACTGTTATTTTTAATGTGCATGTTCTACTATCAGTTATTCATGATTTTATAAATATGTATTTTATTGTTACAGCTAATGGGAATTGTCTTTGTGTTACAGGTCCATGTATATAGTAAGGTAAGAGATATTGCATGCATCTAATAATTCAAAACTTTTAAACTGCCAATAGTTCAAGGTGTATAGCAAAGGTATAATTTAGTCAAGATTTGCCTGGATATGTTTATGTCTTGTAAAATCTTGTTTCTCAAAAATAAATCAAATGCATTATTTTAAGCAACAGTACATATTCAAGCTAACCTAAGGGGTTTCTAAATTATTCTATACTAGAAGTTTGTCTCAATCCATAAAGGAGCTTTTGCATTTTCAATATATCATTGCCTTGAATATGTACTGAAGAACTCATAACCCATGAGAGAAAAACCCACACTATTTTGGATTATTGCTCTTTGATAAATTGGATTTCAATATTCACTACACTTGTAATATCTCTCCAGCAGCAGTGGATAAAAATCTGTCTCTCTAGCTGCCAAATGTTGCATGATGTTCTCAAGATATGCACTGTCCACATTTCTGTGCTGGGCACCTAGTAAATTGTAATTCATTAACCTAAAACAGCTGCCAGCCATGTTTCAAATCCATTTTCCAGGCCAGAAAACCAAAACAATGAGCTGAAAAACACTGCAGTTATCCTTCACAATCATCCATGGCACATGTTGATACGTGCATGTAATTATTAAGGGAGTAATATATATCACAGATATTTTGTATGTTTATTGTGATTTAATTAGACCCAAAGACAACTTACAGGTTATAGGTTTAGGGGTGCAGACTGATATATATATTGTTATTAAGTAGTCATAATGAAAAGCAGCTGACCCATCCTTCCACCAATCAGAGGGAATCAACATCGTTTTCTCAAGTTGGCAGCGTCCACTGACAAGGAGCCTGAAAAAGAAAAGTCTGTCTCCTCTTCTAGACTCAAATATTCTATCTACTACTATCTACTTGTGGATTTTGTATGTCATGGATTTATTTATTGATTAGGTGGATTCCTGCGATTCCTTGGACATGCTTCCAGTCTGTCAAAGTGATGACACATATACTGTAGACAGGGAATCACATTCACTCCTACAGACACTTTAGAGTCTCCCAATCACTTAATGCGCATGTCTTTAGATTGTAGCGGTTGAATGTGCTTAAGTCCTAGCCGTTTCTTATTTCTGCACATTACACATCAAAAGGAGCATTTTAATCCAATTTACTTCCCCAGCTGACAACTCTAGCTGCCTTACTTTGAACATTAAGACTATAAGAGAAAAAATGAAAAACAATGATGTATGTGTTCCTAAACATATAAGTAATTTACACAAATAACCTGGTAGTTGGGGAATTAGTAAATCTGCTGACAGAATACTTTCAGACATTTTCTTTTTTTTTTTTTATTTGAGAAACTGTTAAAGCATTGCTTTTAATTAATTTGCATGTATTGCATGTATTTTATTATACAACTGTTATACGGATTATAATATTATATAGAAAAAAATACTACAGCTTGATTATAAACTAAAACAAAAAAAAACTAAAAAATTGCTTGACATTAGATAACAACTGTAAAATTTGTTTTCATATTAAAGACATATTATGCTACAAAATACTAAACTGAACCATAGCTTCCTGGTAGAATGAATGAGAGTGAGATCTGTAGATCTTCAGCGCAGAGAGAGCTTAAATGATTGCTTAACGCTGCAGAAAATTACACCAAACTTTTTCTAGTGGGTTATAAATGATTGTTGAAAGACATTCCCCATTTCAAAAGCATCCAATCCTGCTCTCCAGTCAAAGCCTGAAGCATGTGTACAAGATGCATTCTTGAGGCTGTGCTGTGGTAATAATGGATGTCAAGAGCAAGCACTATTTATGCTGAGCTGTCCTTATGAAACGTATGCAAAAAAAAAAAAAAATAAGTGTGCACATGGAGATATGGAGGACAATTAAGTTGCAGCAACTCGGGACAGATAGTTATTGCTCTACTGTTTACCACAGAATCTTGGTTACATTCAAGCACATGTACTACTTTGTTTACTTTGTTTCAGAACAAAAACTACTTGTAAAGCTCATGCTTTGGCTTAACAATGTTGTTGCCAAGTTGAAAACTGAGTATAAAGGGCAACCTCTGTATTATTTTGAGACATCTGGGGTGGGGCTGATAAAACGGCAGCATTAGAAGTGAGAACAAGCCTTATGGATTTTGGTTTGCTACCTTCTTGACCATATCACTTTTGGAAAATAAATTTCTAATCTCAGCCTGGTTAAATAAATGAGAAATTAAAATTGACCTTTAACAAATAAATAATCTAATGAGACAAAATGTGTGGTCATCCATTTGCTATAAACACTTTTTTTCCTATTCATGGCTGCATAGTAGAGGGGTGGGAGATAGTTAATGGAGCTGGGATACACCAGTCCATCACAGGCCACAGACACAGACACACAGACAAAAAAAACAAAAAAAAAAACAAACATCCACACTCATATTAATCCCTACTGTCAATTTATCATAAATTAACCTGACATGTATAGTTTTGGACTTGTGGAGGAAGCTGGAGTAGCCAGACAGAACCCATGCTGGCATTAGGGGAACATCAAACTCTACCTAATAAAGGCTGCAGCTGAGATTTGAAGTAGGAAAACTCCTTGCTGTGAGGTGACCATAATGACCACACCAGCATGCAATCTAACAAAATATATAGCAGAACGATATTTGCATTATTTTTTCTTTTATTTTTAGAACTTTAAGTGCATCTTGGTGATAACATTTAACGCTTTTACTTCGAACTTGGAATTATTACCTTTTTGTTAAATTAATGATATGAATATTTCCTGAGCCTCTGTTTGTCAGAGAAAGGGGACAATAATCTGATAAAGGCAAGTAGGTAATGTGCATATGAAAGAAATCTGAACCTTTGTCTAATGAGATAACATGTTTTCTTTACTTTGGTTAAATACACAATTCTGTGCCTGTAAGATTCCATATTACATTGTTTTCCTACATTTAAAGATGCATATTTGTTGATATTTTTATCTTTATTTCTTTCATTGAATTTGAGGTTAAGTATTCTGTGCACATACATTGTCTCTCTCAGCCTCTCTGCATGTCTGCAGCTCCACTGCACCTTAATCCTGGAAGCTTTTTTTCCACTCTCTTTCCTCGAAGCACCTTCTCCCTCACTCTCCTGAGAGCCACTATCTGTCTCCCTCTGTCCTGGAGCCTTTCTCTTTCTCCCTCTCGTTCTCTACTCTCATCACTAAATAATTCCTTACAGAAGGAAATCTAATCAAATCTCAGTGAGAGTGAAAAAGGCAGAGATGGGAAGAAATTGTGTGTATGATTCAGATGAGAGAGAAGGGGTGGGGGGTAAAGAAGACAGAATGTGAACGCAACATTGGCAGTGTGTGAGGGGGTTGTAGAGTGACAGACTCGCAAGTGCATTAGCAGTCAGAGCACTTAGTATGAGGAATCCATTCATTATTCATTAGCTAATTCACCATGTATAGTAATTAAAATGAGGGTCTGCTCTAAAATGGAACGAGCTATGATAGACTGGTTTTCTATGTACAATATCTAAAGGAGCTTTTATCAACCCTCATGCTTTGGGGTTTTAGAAAGCATGTTTAAATGCTGCAACTGGCTTCAGGATCTTCTGCAGTGTAAAAAGTAGATGAAGTGAATTCTTTCTCACATGATAAGTTTAAAAAAGAAATATGCAAATGTTTAACGTAAGCTATAAAAACAAGCTGCCCCTCATTTATTATACACTGCATATGAGGAAATGAATAATTAGAAACATAAATGAGCATTGTCAGTGTCAAAATATGCATATAAGAATCATTGCTGATTTACATATTTGGACTTGACTGATTTAAGTTGACAATGTTATGAAAAAACAGAAAAAAATATGCCATGTGGCATTAAAGCATAAATAGAAATGTTTATTTGACAGTGGCAACCCTAAAAGACAAAAATAATGTCATGTCAATTAATAGCAAACTAAAGTAGGGCATGCTGATCGTCCCCCCTCTTCAGTCTGCGGGGGGAAAGAAAGAGGTGCTTGTTTGAGCTATATTTGAACAACAAAGTTGCTTGTTTTGGCCTTGTTCTGACAGCAGTGCTAAAGGTTGGATTCAAAATTATCCCACAGTATGTGTGTGTCGGTAATGCGCCTGTTTATTCCAGCAATTAGACTAATTGTTTCTCTGGCAGATGGATGATCAATGATGATAACCTCCATCTACTTTCTGAATCTTGCAGGCGGGATCCAAACTTGTCACCTCCTGGCAACGATCACTGTTTTGCATTTGAATAGGTTGCATGTGTCAAGGAAAGGAGTTTCTGAAGGATGGGTTATATGAAATATCCATTAAATATCCTTATTTTAGGCTTATTTAAGGTACTTTTACAGCTTGATAAGGATGCAGTTTGAGCTGTTTTGGTTATGCAAACACTTGCCAGCATGATCTAAATGCAACAGAACGTATTAACATTATTTCCAGTGACTGATGCAGGATAACCTAATCTTACAAAATGTGTGAAATAAGTATTGCAATGCTTTTCTGTTGGCGTTTGTGGTGCAAATCATGCTCTAGCATTTTGGTGAAATTGACAGCCGAGTCAACTGAACACAGCAACTCACTCAATTCATGAAGTATGAATACCTGAAAATCTGTTTAATCAGAGAGGGAGGGGATGGCGGCAGAGCTGAACAAAGGCTAAAACATCCTACCCAAAAATCCTTTGACTCCTGCAGGAAACGTTGATCCATTGTCCTAGTCTTTAGTCTTAAACAGGTCATTGCTGCTGCTTTTAATATTTTCCCCACATTGTTTTAGCTTTCAGTCTGATTTGGTTAAGGTTAGAAAAGAAAAAAATATATATATATATGAATATGTTCGACCACACAGATGTCCACTTCCCAATAAATTTCAGAAATCCTCACAATGCTGATCCATCTGTTCAGTTTGTGTTTACAACACACACTACTTTTCTCAAATATAACACACCTATGGAGTCCAAATGCAAAATGTAACAGAGTTTAATTCAGGTTTTCTCATAACATCAACACATGAATCAGTATTCTGCCTGTAGCTATTTTCTCATGTTAAAAGCTTTGCTTGTCCATCTTTTAATCATTTCACACTTGCATACATTATCTCCTCTAACATCTTCCCTCTTCCTAGTAGCATTTCTTTTTAATCATTGCTGGTGGAAGCCGTTTCAGAAAACCCTTAACTAATTAGGGTTTTAAAGGTTTAATTGTAGACCAACAGAAACACAATGCACATGGATGAACATTCACACAACTACAGGTACTTACATTTGTTCAATGTTGATCTGCTGCTGAAGCTTTAACCTAGCATTGATAAATACTTGGCTGGGGTTAATGATGACCATGGTTTGTATAGCCTGAATTTACCTGCTCTATTCTGACTTTTTGTAACCAGTTGCCCTGGTAACCAGGCATGCAAATTGGCCTGAAATATGTGAAATATGCACAACTGAACATGGAGGTTTAATGCATTTGTTTTCACTGGCAAATTGTTATATCACTTAACATCACCACCAGTGTTAAAGAAAGTGTGCTTATTTCTTGCACATCCATGACTTCATGTCAGGAGTTGGGCGATATACTGGTCATTACAAGGGCTCTGGGATTTTACAACACTTCAACCATTAATTCAGTACCCCAGTCAAAGAATGAACTTATGCCATGCAGAGATGGGTGTGCTTTCTTGGTTAAAATAAAGTCTAATACAGTATAATGAAGCAATTTGCCTTTGGTTGTGTTTCAGTCCTGTCTTTTAATTAACCAAAGAACAGTTGCTCTGTCTGTAAAGAGCAAAAAACACATTAAAACCAGTCTCACGCCCTCCCAGACAAAGCAACTTTTACACTCCTAATGAGTTTGTCTTGGAACACAGTTTAAAGTCTTGATTGTTTGTGTATGCGTGGGTGTGTGTGTGTGTGTGTGTGTGTGTGTGTGTGTGTGTGTGTATCAGCATGCAAATTAACCTAGCATTAATAAATACTAAAGAGAATTTCAGGATATATTGCCTTCTGTTGATAATTTACACCATCAGGTAATGACTCAAGATAATCCTGTTTCAAACTTTTACATTAGCTGTTATAAGCACTCAATGTGCGCTGCAGATCTTGTCAAATCAGAGGTTTCAAAGGGTTCAGCTCAGAAAATAATGATTCTGCTCTGTTCATACTGGCAACAGCAGCTTAAAAGTAGGAAAACCCTTTGAACTTTGCATAAGCACCACCAGCCGCACAACATAATGTAAGGATAAGGATACGTGAACTGCTATCAGTGTGCAAGCCACAGAAATAACTGCATGCTGGCTAAAAGCAGAGTGACTGCTATTGATTTTCAACAGTAAAAAGCACTTAAGAATGAAACGGGACATTGAGGAACTAAACAGACTGCTCCCTTTCTTTAGACAAAGCAATGATCACCACCAAAGCTGCCGGCAAAATGAAATGGAGGGGAAAAAAATCTCATCACATTTAGACACACTAAGTGTTTCAAAAACAATTTAGCATCAATATCAGCACTTTGGGCACAGCGGCGTCTCATGGCATTGCACCATAAACCACCCTATTCCACCATCACAGAAATGACGTGTTACATCTTTCTTAAAAATCTGAACAGCTGCCAAAAAATGTATTAGTTGGTTTTGGAGGTTCAGTGTGTCTGTGTGCACTAAAATGATTTTTCTTTTTGGAATTTGCTCTGTTGTCACAATCTCCTGACCAGGAATCATCTTCCTCTTGACTCTGATGACATAATAATAGAGAAGGTCAAGCAAAAATTACACAGGAACTTAAGATCTCATCTGTCAAGCCTGTTAGCAGTCTAATAGCCAGAGCATATTTAGCCACAAGATTTCCCATGCATTGTTTAAATAAAGCAAAGCAAAAAACAGTTTATGATGTGTACATGTGAATAGATAATCTTCCAGGTGTTGTTAATATGGGCATGAACAACAACTGTTTTGACACTTTGACAAAGATCTACTACATTATGGTAAAGCAGACTTGCTCCCCCATCTTTTGCACCGAGTCCACTTGACATGGGGTGGATAAAGCTTCTGGCCATTGGCTCTAGACTACTTAATTCAGAGCTACTTTATGGAAACTGGTGAATGGTGATGTGCTTCATTTTTATGAACACTGAATTTTTTTTTTTTTGTTTGTTTTTGTTTTTCTGGTATAATGAAGGAAATGGGTCATAAATCATCAATACAAATATTCACGTTTTGTTGAAGAATCCTATAAGTTATTCTGCATTTTAAATAGTTCATACAAAGATTTATGGGTTTACTTCACCCTGGGTGTATGATCCAGCTCTTTGTGCAAATAAAAGCTCTGCTGTTACAAGCCAACTTCAGGCTTTCTTTGTCTGCATAGTAGTTGAAATTGTGTTGTTCTCTACCACAGAGAAGTAGTTCAGCCCTAACTTTCTTTACTGAATGCAGGGCTCCTGATTGTGATCCTTCAGCTGAAATTTGCTACCATTTTTGGAGCTTATGTGACACAATCTTACAAGTAGATGCAGCAGTGCGACTTGGAAAAATGCCCAAGGGTTTTAAAGGAGAGCTCTTCTATCGATTGAGGATCGAGAATCAAATATTGAGCTTCTGTGTGCATGTGTGCGTATCTTGTGTGAGAGTCAATGTGAGCCATTTGTAATCATGACAACACAAGTGGGGACACAACTGTGCTGGTTGTCATCTATTTGTGTCCGGGTCAATCTCGCTTTAGTTTCGGAACCCTTTTGATGATGATTAAAAGTTAAAGGTCTTCTTCAGACATAAAAAACAAACAACAGGTTTATAACATGAAAAAAGAAACAGATTGTGTGGCCTAAAATTTGCAGGAAAACTAGTTTGCTGACTCTTAAAGTGAAATAAAAATGTGACACATTAGCTCAAAAAAAAGAAAACATACTTTAGTCTGGTAATGCTGTAGCACTGTACAGTACAGAAAAAAATGGTTTGAATAAGTAGTTCTCGTTATGTGAAACTACCAAAATGAACTTTTAAATGAGCGTAGTATACATTCTTTCAGGTGCACAAATACATGTTTTAATATAAAACTGCAAAACTTAAGGAAAAGAAATGCTGATTTATTATTAACCCTAATTAGAATAATAAATATAGAAAATGAATGAATGAATGAATGAATGAATGAATGAATGAAAAGTGACATATGCATTTTTTAGATGTATATCTGATACACATGACAAAATCCTCATATATATTTAGCTGAAACAAGGGAGAATTTTGTATATTTGCTTAATATTTGTTTATGTTTTTATTGTTATTATTGTCAAGATATTCTTGTAATCTTTGCTGTAGCCTGGTAATCTCTCTCTTGCCCATTCAACTGAGAGCTTTAAATAAAGATGTCCAGCCTGTGATGTCATACTTTATTTGTTATTCATTATTATTACTCATTCATTATTTGTTATGCATTATTTGTTTGTTATTGGTAAAATGGAATAAATGTTCTTAAAGTGTACAGCTCTTATAGCTGAGGAGAAACAATTCATTCAGTGTTTCATGTCTGCCAGCCAACATAATTGCTTTTGTTTTTTCTTATAACAGTTCAGTTTTCTGTGTTTACAAATGTCTTTATTCTTCACTTTTTTTTTTTTTTTTTTTTTTGTAAAATATATTGGCTTGTGTCTCAAATTTAAGGGATAAAAGCAACCGGTGTACGGGTGAATAATCAATGCGAGCAAAAGACTTTGGCTACAGTCACTGTTGCTCCTCTCCCCGTCCTCGTGTAAAAGTGAGTGTTCATCCCTTGAATACAGATGGCATTACACAAGCAATCCTCTAAACGGCTGAGACAATCTAACATGCTGGTGTCTGGAATGGCTGCCTTCTATCTGCAGCACCTTTGCAGTGCCAAACATCTATGTTCAGCTCACAGCCAAAAGTCTTCAATTGGGGTACAGTTCAAGACATTTCATCTAACCTTTTTCCATCTCTTAGTTCTTAAGTAAATGTGTAGCATTGGTTTTCCTATTAGCTGTGATGTCAGCAGAAACCCTTCTGTTTTGTGGAAGACTATAGAAACTCTAAGCTTCCTTGTGGAAGTCTGCAGTAAAGAATCAATGCCTAATGGAAAATATTGCCTGAATGCACAATCATCTCAATAAAATTGAATAGTAGTGTCTCTTCTCTGGTCTCCTCCCTTGTGGCTTGGTGGTAGATTGCCCTGAACTTATGACAATTAACCTTGAGCACAGTGGGGGAAAGCAGAGGAAGGAGCCACAAGATTTTCAATAATTAAATTATCCATCCTGTTGCACATATCAAGTCCAGTGCTGCATTCTCAGCATCTGATAGATCAAGTCTTTGCTGTGCAAAATCCAATTCACTACATTACGCTTCTGACACAGTTTCTTTGCTGCATTATGAGTATAAAAACACTTTATAGCATGGTTGCTCAATTCGCTTCTGCATAATAACTCATTCATTTGAGTCAGGTGTTTTAGAGCTGGGATACAATGGAAAGCTGCAGGACTGCGGCCCTAGTAGGACCAAATTGAGTAGCCCTGCTTTATAGTTTAATAAATCTGAGATGCTAAATTAGGTGACTTATACATTATTCCACAATGTAATCCTGCAAAGGCAGCTGCACAGGCAGTTTACATGTTTGTGTTACATGTCTGTATAACTTGAAAGTTAGACTACGGACTGGTGCAAATTGGTTTGGGAATTATTACATGTTGTTGCAAAGATGGATGGAAACTGCAATAGAGACATGAAAGAAAATCAATTCAGCTGGAGCTGCATTTGCATCATATACAATACAGTAATTGGAGTGAAAATATCAACAGCTTTGTTATGGAGGGAACTAGAACCAGTGTTTGGATCTGGTTGCACAGAGCCATACATCTTCCAGTTATAGTTTGTGCTAAAACATTTCAGAGTAAAAAACACAGCCCAGTCAATTCAAGGTGAGCTATCACAAGAGAGAAAAGCCTGGAGCACAGAGACTGCTTCAGAGCTAACAGGGCAACATTAGGATCTGTTTAGCCACATGTGTCAAAATCATAAAGCAACAAGTTTGTAATCAGTTTGATTTTAGGTTTAAAGAAATGATTCAGTCATCTGATGTTGCCAAATGTTCAAATGTAAAATGCAATGTCGGATTATTGTATTCACACACTGACTCAGAAACCTAAGTCTGGTAATAGTTTATTAGTTTAATAGTTGATTTTATTTATTTTTTTTTTTGTAGCAGGGGAAAAAAAAAAGCTTTCTGGGTCCTCATGGCCACTGTATGCAGAGGCATCATTAAAAAGGCAGTTTATAGATAACAACCAAGCACTTTAAGATAACAATGTAAAGAAAACCGGAATTATAAGATTGCAAGAGTTGGTGATCTTTGAATCGCTGGTTACAGTATTGTCAGACAGGTATGAAACAGGACCACTGACAGTCTGATTTATGCCTAGAAATGTTCCGAAAATCTGTGCAGTTCTTGCTCTTGTTGCCAGTGATGGAGCCAGTGATGTAATTTATTTTTCCCTCCTCATTACGTGATGGCTCCATTTTTCCTCAAACATTCCCAAAAATACATTTATAAAAAAAAATAAATAAAAATAAATATAGTATGAAGTGTGTAAGTTGTCCATATGTCACAATCTTCACAGTATTAAAAACAAAATAATACATCAAAAATAGGATGTCCAAAAACTCCAGATTTCTTAAAACTATCAAAGGTTTGATTTACTCTGTGAAGAAGCTGGATTCTTGTAAGAGTCATAAGATTATGGTTTTGAGAAAATCTATCTGGTTTCTGATCTGTTTGTTGCCAAAAGGTAAATGAAGCTACAGTTAGGTTTTAGGTAAAGACTATCAAATAATGGCAGCGCTGATGATTTCTGAAGAGAACTTCCTTGATGGTTCTGTGAAACCATCCATCAGACGCATCAGGTAAGGATTGGATTGCAAGCCGGCAGGTCCACTTTGTCTTGCTACTAATTGGTAAAATAAGCTCTTCGGCTGAGGAGCTCTTCTTGAAATATTGTTCCTCTTCTTCCATTTTTACAAACATTGTTTAGTTAAGGGCTTCTTTGGTATGACTGGATAAACCTCTCAGTTTTTCCCGATGTGATTTAGCAAGATCATGTTGATTTTCAGGACAAGAATAGTGGATTGCGTGTTCAGAGCTCAAAAAGAAATGGGCTGGCATTTCTCTGGAGAAATGAACTGATTGTGTCAAGTCACTTCCTGGGAAGACTCCAATTTAAACATGAACAAGTTGAGCTTATCAATATTTAATTACGAATAAGAGCAAACGTCCTAAGATAAAGTAGGTGCTGCAAAATCAAATTTGAGTAGGGCTGAAGCAATCTTAAAATAACTGTGTTTTTGTTCGTATATGTTTACAGAACATCCTGATTTTATTTCTTTAATTGTGTCCACAGTATGTAAAACACACATGTGGTCCAAATATATTTTGCTGCTTACTTCATTTCACACAAGTTGTTGGAATGAAGCTGGTCAGATTCTGATCATTAAGGCCCATTTATGCTCCCTTACGTACGTAAATAGGGACATCCATTTCAAACTTTGTCAAACCTCACTGTTCTCATAATTCCACGAATCTTCTGTGTGTTGCCATGGTTGGTCATTTTTTTATTTATTTTTTATTTTCTTTGCTTATTTATTTTGAACTAAAATTTTAAAACAAAGTAAAGATTTGTTACAAAAAAAACAAGATTTCAAAGTTCGAAAATGGTTTTGGAAGAAGTTAACACTTAGTCAACTCTTCCACAAACTCTGTGAGGGCTAATGAGGAGGTTTTGTTTTTTGTTTTTGTTGATCATGTGAAATATTGTGTTTAGTTATGAAGTTATCTAATCTGATACAGATTTTTTCTAATGTTTTAGAGAACTGAGGAAGTAAAGAAATTGGCCTGTAGCTGGAAAGTTTATGTTTATCACCATCTTTCAATGTTGGTACAACTTTTGCCGTTTTGTGTAGGTAAAGATTTTCACTACACAATCAATTATGTTTTTACAAATACCTTATCAATATTATTACAGTCTTTAGGTTTGCTTTTGAAACCTTTAACTATATCTATGATCTCTTTCTCATCAGTTCCTTTTAAAACATTGTGTCCATGATTTCTAAATTTATTGTATTTATCTTATTTATATTTTTAGATTGTTTTATTTCTCTCACCAGGTCAGATCCAGTATTTACAAAATATTTGTTGAATTCAGCAATCAAGACCATATCTTTTTTGGTCTCATTATTTGTATTCAAAAAGTAAGTAGGAAGGTTTCTATTTTTAATAATTGTATTTAATACTTTCCATGTGTTCTTTATATTATTCTTGTTGTTTTCTAGTATTTTTGTATAGTGATCCTTTTTACTATTTCTATAGTAAAAAGTATTTATAGTCTAATTCCTCCACTAGTGGGTAATTCAGAGTTCACTCCCATGAGCACGTCAGTTTCAGACACCGTTTGGTGGCGTTAATGCACCGTTACTCTCTCCAACTGCCCCACACCCCCTAAACACTCACATATAGTCGTTCTTTAAAAGCGTGCACAATTTTTACAGTTGTGTTCATCTTCATTCTTCATTTTTTTCCCTTCCTGATCCTCTTCTTCTCTGGTTTATTTCCTTTGCTGGTTGCATGTCAGCTATTTTGCTCAGCACTGCCTCTGTGATTTCTGGTGATATTGCTTTGTATTCTGCATCAAGCAACGGATAGCTAAGCTCCGTGAAAACAGACCAAATTATGTGTGTAACTGATGCAGGAGATGGATGAAACTGTCCGTCCGTTTGTGTATCTGTTCTCTGTGTTGAGTAAAAATGGGCCTTTGCTTTTAAAAGTACCAATTTTTTGTAATCATTGGCGTACCACTTAGAAATTATTTCAGGTTTGGATGGTTGAGTGACCAAGCCGATATTGTGGATATCATAACTTTAAGGATTTTTTTTTTATATAGTATATAAATATAATATTTAATATTATTTAGTTTTTCTTTTATTATATTTTTTATTTACAGCTTATCTAACCAGTTTTAGTGGATAATTTCAAAGCTTTGGTATAGTAGCAATGACTCAGGTTGGGAAGTGAAATCACCAAGCAGTGCAAGGTATTGTAAAAATCTTTCTTTTGGTCTTTATTCATAATTTTGTGACGGGTGTACAAGGTGTGTACCCCTTTAAAGTATACACTACCGTTCAAAAGTTTGGGGTCACTTCCCTATTGAATCCCCTGGCAAAGTGACCCCAAACTTTTGAACGGTAGTGTATTACGGCTTCAAGACAAGGCTCTGTGCAGAGACACAGCTCTGACCACTTAGAGTGGCAGGCGAATGTTGTGGCCCCCAGAGAACGTGATGTTAAAATGTAAGAAGGGTTTAGCCTGGATGTGTAAGTGAGGCAGAGAGCTGCCAATCATTCATTGAGCAACTTACTTGACAAAACACTTGTTTCAAGCTAATGCCTATTGATCACTATGAGGAAGGCAAAACTGTGAGCCAAGGAAAACAAACCATTACAGGCCAACAACACAAAGCAGTGGTTAAAGTGGCTGACTTAAAGACTGCATCCAGGGATTCCTACTGATGCACTTCTGGCTTATGCTTTGGACTGATGCGTCTGAAAGGGAGAATCTCAGCAAAGCGAAGATAGGTAGTGTAAGGTAGGATCAATTTGAATGTAAAATTATTGTTGAGGGTGTAGATAGACTTCTTGAGATTTTAAATAATGTTAAGCCCTTTACTAATATTTAATCGCTCCTCCTGTGTTTAATCTACAGCAAATTCTTCACTAAGGTTCTGCTCAGAAGGGCTTCAGACACACAAGAACATTCGGTTGTGATTGTGACCTTCTCTATGGGAATCTGCACTTGGATAGATAGGAGCCACCGTGGTGTAAAACACTGATCGTCTAATAGGAAAAAAATGTACCATAAATCCACACCATTACAATAATAAAGCACTGCAATCACAAGAATTACAGCAACTTTCATGTGACTAATGTAAATCGATTGGGTTTTAGCTTGATTGAGTTGAAGATAATTTTCTTTTTTGCTTTTTTTATTTAGTATTCATTTGCTAATCAGAAACTAACCGTGAAACTATTTACACTAATCACTGTGCAGCTTCTTTCATCAGTAAATTTAGATTATTTAATTGTGATCTTTTTTATTCCGTACATGGAAATAATTCAAAGCTGCTTTAAAGTTAAACAATGTTTTCTTTTATCCTACATACTGTTTACAGATACACACACACACACACACAGTTACACATGTACAGGTGTCTCATGGGGCCTACTTGCTGTGCTACACTTTCCTCTGGATATGCTCTAACATAATATACGAGCTTGAGGGCTTGGAACCAGGCCAGGCTCGACTCCTCGATTTTGGGTCATAAACGCGGCCTCTGCCCAAGGACTGCAGGGCCTTTTAAAACAGGGCTCAGCTTGATTGGACACACTTCTGTTGCTCCCCTCCCGACTGCTAGCAAGCCAGCTGATCAGAGAGGCAGAACAAAGCCGGTCTCTTACAAGCCAGCCTGCTCTCAACCTCCCGTACAGTAAACAGGATGTATTTTTACATAAAGACGACCGTCTCCGCTTCACCAATGCTAGTACATGGCAGACATTGCTGTAATATTAACAGGCTGGAGTTTTTGTACCACAAAAAATCTGAAGGATATATTCAGCATCAGCAGCTCATTCCAGCAGGGACCCTGGCATGAGGGATTAGTGGTGGAAAGAAACAAAATTCAAATCCGTCCAGTGGGCCAGGGTAAGGTGGGGAAGGTTTATGAGATCCAGTGTTGTGCATACGGCCTCTCTCACACTAGTGTTTTGAACGTCTAATTTGTCCATGAATATTACAACGTGCACCATTTGGCTCATGAATATGAAATAAATGGAACCACAGGCTCTCCCCACAATCAACAGTCGACACACACAGTCCGTCATCAGCTCTGTAGCTCTGCAGCAGGTTCTTCTCTAGTGCATTTAGCCAATCACAGCCGATCATAGCCTTAGCAGAGTGTTAGTGTTGGGACAAACTGTCTGCGAATAACATGTGAACACAGCCTTTTGTTGCCAAGGATATTTTAGTGGATAGGAAGCGCTCTCTTTGTCCCTTCTTGCTTTTCTGTCTGTGTAATCTACATGCACAGACAATTGGTGTTTGCAGTACGTCAGCCATAATCCCCTAGAACACCAACTTTTACTGTCATGCAGCAAAGCAAAATGTGATAGTAATGTACTATCTACTGCAATTTGATAAACAGTGAACTCACTGTAGAAACGAGACTGAGACATGATGCAGAACTAAACAGCTAATACACCAACAATCTCTGCCCATCCGTTTACCCCGCCTTAAGCTGCATGGCTCTGCTCCAACATGGCCATATGCCCCTTAACCGAGCTTCTCTACGCTATGTTACATGACTCATGATACATAGTTGACATATTATCACTACCCAAGAATGGCACAAAACGACTAGAGGATTCTCGTAGGCAATTTAGTGAATAGATATGTGTTTTGTTTTTGTTTTTTTTTTAGTCTAGCTCACAGTGACTTCACTTTACTTTCAGCAAAATGAATTTCACTGCAAACATTTTTCTTGTGATGCATTATAATCATTGCCAGTTAGTCTGTTGTCTGTTTTTCTGTGATAAGCTGATGAGTTAGTTTGTTTGAAAAATTGCCAGTCATAATTTCCAAAGCTGAAAAAAGTTTTCTTTATGTTACTTAAATTATTTAACATTTTGATAAGACTAAAATTAGATTTAATATCATCCTGGCAAAGAAGGAAGGATGCACTTTTCTTCTGGTCAGTTATTGACTAATAATGTTCAAGGAATATTGAATTATTTCCAATATCACCTTTCAGCAAATTAGAAAACAAGCTAGTCATTTTTCATGAACTCTTTAAAATAGTCTCTCTCTCTCTCCACACACACACACACACACACACACACATATATATATATATATATATATATATATATATATAGACCATGAATTATCTATATATATATATAGATAATTCATGGTCTAGAATTTATGACAGCGTTTCCTTGGTCCTTTTAATTTACTTTTACCCTCTGTGATGTGTGTGTGTTTAATGGGAAGGGGTGGGGGGTGGTCTTGCTGCTATTGGGTTGGGGTTCTGGGGGATTTTACTCTGTAAAGCACCTTGAGTTGCTATTTTTATGTATGAAAGGTGCTATATAAATAAAGTTTGATTTGATTTCATTTAGAAAACAGTTTTTGATGGTTTTGTTTTAGACTTCGTGACATTAAATAATCAATTTAATAAATTGATATTTAAATAATTGCGCTACTACAGAAAGAAAACATAAAGCTTCAGAGGACTCAATAAATGTTTTTTTTTTCGGGGTGGGGTTGATTTGTCTATCATCGAGGCAATATTTCTTTTAGTGACTTTAGGGCTATGTATTTTAACCTGCTTCTTACTCAAAATATATAATATAAATAAAGGCCTACCTCACCTGTATGATGGCAGAAACAAAGCACTTGTCTCTGTGTCCATGACAGTGATGCATGCTCATCTGATCTAATGACAGGATTGCTAAATGAAACTACAGCACAACAAGTTGTGGGTAGGGTGGTCAAGCAACACTGCCTTCTCTAGCATTATTAATTGGCTCACAATGTGTGCATGAGATAAAGACGACTGCTCGGTTTGTGTCGGTTCCTGCCTGGGTAATTAAAGCCCATGCTGCAGGTGCTAGTTAGATGAGCAAGCAAAATGTGGCTTCAGCTGTGTATTACATGGTAGTGCATCACTTTTTCTGAGCACTAGTACAGCACCTAATGATTACTTTCATTACTGATTAATAGGTTGATTACTTAATTAATGGTCCTTTTGTAGTGATCAAAAGGCATGGTTTCCATCAAGAACCAACAGCTCAGGACAGCTCAGAAACGCCAACCATAATCTTCACTGTAAACTAAAGTCTTGCTATAGCATGCTGTAGGAAAAAAACATCAAAAGTTGAAAAGTACATCATTCCTGTATATTCACCATATGTTGATCTAAGGCGGTGGATGTGTGCTCGGACTTTACCGCCATCTGGAAAGGCCGGGGATTGAACCGCTGTCCTTGCAATTAGAGGTCGAGTGCTCTACAATTGCTGATCTTGTCAGTGCCCGTATCTTAAGGTTCCCTTCACAGTGGGGACCAAATAGGGTGCAAGGACAAGCAAAATCTTTAAAATGCAATGATGAACAATTTATTTGAAAGTGGTGCACTGTGATCTAAAAATTATGTTGGTTATTGTCACAGAAACAAAACATCCAGCCAGTAATTGAAATATTTGAATTCAAATACATTAAATATATATTGAGTCATTGGGTTTGCACAGATGTATATAAAAGTCTCAAGTTCTTGAAATGCTTAATGAATTGTCAAAAGACAGGGTTGGTAATTTACTGCATTACCATGTAAGGAGAGGAGCTGCTACACATAATGTATCTGCTTTTAATTTCTTTCTTTAAAAAAAAAAAAAACACTCCCTGCAAATCTACATTAATCTAGCATTAAGGTTGTTTTTTATTCCTTTTGTTTCAAATCAGTAACCATGATTTTTTTCAGAAATCTTCTGCCCTATGAGCTGTTTTAACATCACAGTTATATGAGACAGTGACCCCTAAGTGAATTACACAGCTCAGAAATGACACTAGCCATCATTCAAGGCAGTTAGGGAGGCATGGGATAAGTCCCAAATTCATTTTCCATCATAACAGCTCCAAATATTCAGTTAAAAGAATAATAATAAAATGATTTCTCTTCAATCAGAAGAACAGGGAGTTTGTCATCAGCTGGTTTTCTTCCAACAGAGGTCTGATCTCAACATCATGGCGTCAGACTGAGAGTGCATCAAGAAACAGAACTAACAGACACAGCCTAACCACACTATGTGCAGATAAATGAGCAATAAAAATACTCTCCACATAATGTCTGTGTCTATAATGTCCTTAAATCTTACCATGATTACCAGGTCAGTAACACGCCTCTGATTTACTGCAGCAAATTTTTTTCACACTGAAGCTAAAGAAGAGCTTAATTCTGACTAGTTTCTTCCTCCACAACAAAGTCAAACTATGAATTTAGAACTTTTGTTTACTTATATTTTACTGTATTTGTAGAAATTTGACAACATTTTAATACTCATTTTATGCTGCATTGCAATAAACTATGTTTGCACTACTGCTTGCATTAATTTCTAATAAATTTAAACAAAGATTGAACTAAAAGGCAAAAAATTAGCGACTGTATCTGCAAGAAAGTGACTGGTGCGTAAAAACTGTCAGAGGATGGAAGAAATAAAAAATCTGTGACTGTTGCAGCTGAATTCTCTGCTAAGAATTATTTGGATACTTGGCTTACTATATTTCATTACAAATGAAAGGGACTTGTTATGACTGAGGATACAAGGCAGAAATAAAAGCAGCATAAGAGCTTTTCTATTTCTTTTGACGGATTGAGGAAAAAATAAATGCTCTTGTTACAGTGAGGTTCACCAATAATACATGCATTGCAATGGAGAAACATGATGTTCTAACAGCTTTGCTAAATCCAAGAAAAACAGTGGGGGTGAATGAAAGTGTTGACATAAAAGGGGAAAAAATGCAGCAGAGGTGAACCTGAGTCGCACTCTAAAGAGACAATGTTGTCATCCCTACAAGATTCCCTTCTCGGCCTTGAAACGTTTGACTTGGCACCAGTTACTGGGACTTTTTTCTTTGCCATTTAAGCCAATCTAGCAGATTCCAGCAATGACAATCTGTGCTATTTGCCAAAGCAGTAATGAACTAGATATAAATTTTATTCTTACACTGATTCGGTAACTCCCATCATTGTATCATGAATCATGAATCAGTCTGTTCCTCGTGAGCTGCAACATGAAAGTCCATGCATGCATGGCTCTGAGTACTGTTAAGATATTCAAAGACATCTGAGCTAAATGAACTGGCAGGAGATAAAATGTATATTAATATGTGGGGAATTAGATAAATAGGGGGAAGCTAGAAGATAGAGGCAAAAAGAGGAGGGGGGCACTGAACATGAGAGAGATAGAGATTCATCATGACAGTCATCACTTCAGTTATTATCCGTAATTCTCATGGGGAATATCTCAGTAAGGCGGAGTAAATTTGACGCTGATAAGCCCACAATAAGATTTGCTCGCGCCATGAGGCAAAACCCTTTCAAGGGCTTCCTTGTACCTTCTCGAAGTTTGAACTTCCTGCCTCAATTGACTGATAATTCACATGGCTCTTGTTAGCGTTGGTTGGATTCTGCTTTGTAGCTGCGTTTTGAAGCAACATATCCAGGTGCTGCACAAACTGTTGATGGGATTTGATTTGCTCTCTTCGCTGCCCTCTGTGAGTCTCAGTCTAATTAGCACTATGAGCCAAACCACAAAATGTTAAGAGGAGAAGCATAACTTCTCACATCAGGACATCCTCCAGGAAGCTTCTAATGATGGAAAGCTGTGGGCCGTGAGTGGAGGCTGAGCAGCGGAGAGTTTAGTTTTACATAGAAAGAGGCAAATCACGGAAAATCTTTGGAGGCTAACAGTTTGAGCCACATTGCTCGAGGGATGCTAATGTATGTTGGGAATTCGTTATTCAGTTTACTGTTTTTATACCAACAACCTTTTGTTAAATTGCTATGAAATTTTATACAGACATGATGCACTGATTATCAATCCTACTCAATTTCATCTGATTAGTTCTTCTTTTGTGGTAGCAACAAGTGGTTTGTCTCATTTTAAAGAAATGTCCTGATGATAGTTTCTATAGATCACCAGGTTCCAGCTTGAGGATAAAACAGTACATAGTATTTTAAGTTGGGGACGGTTCAGTGTCCTGTAGAGGCAAAGTAAAGTGCAACTTCATTAACTTCAAAGATGCATCAAAAGGAGATGAAATTCAATCCTGTATTTTTCAACACTACAGCTCACCCCTTAGAGCTGAAAAAAAGTATAAAACTAACCACACAAAGTTTCTCTTGCAATGTAGTCTAAACTACTTCTAAACTGTCAACTCATATTCTCACTATATTCCACGTTTTGCAATATTTTGGCAAAGACTGGACTTGTTGGGAACATACTGACCATACAGATGGACGGAGGAGAACTGTGAAGAAATGCATTTATGGGGATTTTTACTTCTTCCATCTGGAGCTTTTAGTATTTTAAAACCAAGCTGCTACCAGCACAAAAAGCTAAATATTAACCATATATAAGAAAGATCTTTATATTCACAAGAAAGTTGTATGAATTAGTTTAGTTTTTAACTGTGTATGAAGACGCATTGAGCTATCAGTTAAATGGCAGTATGTGTTACTTAACTCTGAATTTGAAATGTAGTTTTTTTTCATTTTCTCATTGATTTGGTGTTTTTTTCTTTTCAATTTCTAATGTTGAGTCCGGCTGAGTTTAAGTGTGGTTTGAAAAAAAAATAAAAAATTAAAAAAATTCTTATGTGCCACTTTTAAAACAGGATCTTGTTCAAATCAGTTCTTTGCACAAATCAAATCTTTAAGCAGGTAAAAATGATATTACACTTTGCAGCGAGCGTACCAATCAGTGTGTAACAATGGCCAATAATTTAATACTCGCATTTAACATAATCATTTTGGCCATTTAAGAATTCATAAACCCAGTAATGTAATAAGTTACCAATGATGTAATAACTTTTTTTAAACAAATAATTTAAAGCATTTTCCCAATAATGTAATAAGTTATCATGTTATTGCTTAGTTATTGGCCTAGCATAAAAATAAATAAATAAAAACCTATTGAAAAAGTAATAACTGAAACCAAAATGAAATATTAGTGCAGTTTGAACTTTAAAATTATTTAAGATCACCATATTTGCAGGTTATTGCATTATTAGCTTTATTACAATCAAATGCCCAATATCATTACATTATTGAGAGATATTACATTATTGGTTGCTACAGACCTTAATAAAGACACAAGAAGCAGAAATATTACACAAATGTTACAGAACTGACATTTGAGCGACATCAAAGCCTTCAGAAAGATTACAGTAAGGGTTTACTTGGATATTTGCAAGTCAAAATATTTCAAGTTGTCTCAATTTAAGCTTACCTCATATGAACATTTTTTACTCATAACACTTAGTTCCCAGCATCATTCTGACCCCGTATGAATCCAAAGGGTCATGGAGCAATCACAACAGCCCAACCTGGAACTTCACATCAGTCTATGCAGATATAAAGTCAACATACATTTTATACATCATATGTTTTTTTATTATATGCTATATATTCTATACAATATGAAAACATTCTATAATCATTCAGGGATTAATGAAGGAATAAAGTACTGTAAATCAATAAATATTGTTTATATTTATGAATTATGAATTTTATACTAGTTTGTCATAGTTTGAGAAGTAAAAGTAAAATCAATCCACCACATACTTTTATTTGTCTTGGCTCTGATTGGCTAGTTGCTAGAGCCTGTGCAGGACTCATTGAATTGATTTAACTGATAAACCAGAGTTTCTTGTCACATTAAGATAGTCAACACAATTAAATGAATTGATGCAAGGCCTGGACACAGGCACGGTTGATGGTATTGTTAGCATATTACTAGGAGCTGTTCTGACATAAACAGCAGCTTTTAGTAGCTACAGAATATGTAGCCAATGAATAAAAAACAGTCTTGCTATAAACTGAATATCTGAACATAAACTGGACGTCAGTACATCTTTTGATTTGCAAATGGAATACACCACGCTGACTGGTATAAATAAACTGCACTAGGATAGATAAAGGAGGAGAAGATTCATTAAGACACGTCTTTGGCTTTGAACTTAACTAATCAGTGTCTAGTACTATCAACCCGGGTTCAGATCCTAAATGAATCAACGAAAGATCTCTCTGCAGCACTGGAACAGCTCTCATGATCAACAGCTTTCTGTAGTTTCTTGTTTGCTGATGTGATATCTCTTGGTTTTCGTTTTGTTCTTGCACTTTGAAGAAACTTTTGAATCGGTGCAAAAAAAAAATAAATATTAAAAAAAGTTGTAACATAGTTGTAGAAAAAAAATAAAAACGAAGACATAATTGCCCTGAAGATATTGTTTGCTGTGATTATGCATCCTTCAGAGCAGGGGGCGGAACTCAGCTGTGCCTCACATCACGACCCTGCCATACCCACTGTATAATCACAGAAAATATTGTTGACTTGTGCATTATTGTTAACTGTATATATTTAGGGTGTTGGGGAATCTGTGGAGCAATCTATAAAGGTCATTATGGCATTTTCAGAAAGTGGCTGGTTGCTGAAGAGGCAGAAACATGGTACCCGTAGACTGAACATACTCTGTCTATCACTGGAGCTGATTGCTGGCTTCATGCTGCAGGCCACTGCAGGCACATGGTACACAACACAGATGGCAAAGTAAGGCACCAACAGCCGCAGTCAAAACAATTATGACATTAGTGCCATAAGTTATCATTTTTTGTAGGAATAAGCAATGTCACTCTACATGAGTTGCACTTAATTGTAATGAATGATGACATACGTTGATACCACCATTTGTTGATTTAGAATTGCAAAATTGTGAGCGACACAGAGCAGGATTCACTGAATAATCCCCTTTCTGGTGCACAAAAGCACAACTTAAGCTGCTACAGTGAATACTAAGTCTCTCTCCAGCCTGGCATGCATTGGACTCTTTCACACCCGAGCGGTCCAACTCAGATCAGCCTGTCTCTTGACTCGACACAAACACATGTTTTCTAGAGGTACAACGAGGAAGATACAGAGAGCTATCTATCAAAATGGAGCCGAATGGAAATCAGTCTACTCTCAGACTTCATCCCACTCACTTGTCTGTGGCACAGAGACACACAGTGCAAATAAACATACATAGATATTCACAATCTCACCATATTTGTTAAGATCAAATGCACAATCATAGAGAAACTGGGCTGTTTTTCACTTTATCCAGACAGCCATATACAGACATAAATTAGCCCCACTCCCATCACCAATCCTCATATCACACAGAGAAGTATGTGAATGCCAAGGGGCAGATATAAATTGATGAAACAACAAAGCAGGGTCTGCATATAGTAAAACATATTCCTCAGAAAACTCTGACTGTCCTCATCAGTCACCAAAAGCATAAATGCAATGCAGAGGACACTTATTTGAAAATGAATCAGCATTTTTTGCTGTTGGCAGGTGAAAACCGAAGGCTTTCAAAAGCAGTAATTAATCTACGCTCTAATAGAGCTCACAGTAAACAGTTTAGCAAAGAATAACTTAATGTGGTTTAAATTAAAACCGCCATCAAGCAAAGAGACACTTATGCTTGATTGAGGGTTGGTCAATCATTTGCTAAATTAAGGGAAGTGCCATTTGAATTATTTGAGTTATTATTAATAGGAATTAATCCCCTGATTATGTTTTTCTCTTTATTTTTATAGACTGCTTGAAAATATTTTTAAAAAAGCTTTCCAGTTTCTCAAAGCCCAAGCTACTGTCTTTAAATTGCAATACCAAAACCCAAGGGTATACCATAAGGAAATAAGTAAATCTATCCATTAGCTACATCCGCTTGATCCCTCAGGGGGTCACAGAGGGCTGTTGTCTGTCCCAGCTGACATTGGGCGAGAGACAGGGAACACAGGTCGTCACTTCAAGACAAGGCCAACAAAGAGAGACAGACAAGCATGCATGCTTGTGCTCACATGTGGCCAGTTAACCTAACATCCATAATGGTGGACTGAAGGAAGGAAAAGAGGCACCTGGAAAATGCCCACACATGCCGACAGCTAACATGTAAATTCAACACAGAAGGTTCAAACCTTCTTGTTTTGAGGTGGCAGTGTTAACAGCTGCACCACAGAACCTTCTCTGCAAATTCGTCCTTTATATAATACAGAGCAAAAAGAAAATTTAGCTGTAGAATGCATTAACATGTTTTCTTCCTTTGATCATTTAAAGACCAATTTTTTCAGCACAGGATTAATCTTTGGCACATTTCAGCCATCAATGCCAGAACAAGTCCTACAAGCAGACTTTCTTGTCTTGAAAATGTCATACTGAAATTAGATTGAGACTTGGCTGCAGCACCAGTGAATTGTTATGAACTTTCTCCGATTGACACATGACCTAAGGATTTGGTAAAAAAGAGGGGAAAAAAATAAACAATCCCACTTTGGATGATTTGTCCTTTAACATTCTAATAAAGAAAACTGCACATATGTGTGTGACGGGTCCCTAAAATTACTCAGTGATTAGCATCCCACCAGGCTTAGCGTTGTGTGTAAAAACCCTGGGCAGGCTCATTATTTTGGTTCCTGTGGCTTAAAGAAAAGAGAAAAAAAAAGGCATGGAGTTTTATAAGAAGGCCAATTGTCAAAGTACATTTTGCTGGAGTGTCTGTGATATGTATTTACCTAAATGATGTTTGATACTATGACTAAAGTGACATAACTTGTACTGCCTCGGAAGAGCAGGGACATAGTACTTGACTGGGCCATTTCTGCATTGTTTCCAAAAGGAAAAAAAAGGCAGAAAAAGCTACATGAATCAACCCACTGTAGTGTTTGTCAGAGGAGTAAGAAAGCAGCTTGTCACTGCAAATTTATGGCGAAATATTATCACATATAGCATAAATTACCTCTTTTATGCAGCAGGTTGTGCAAGAACAAAAGCAGCATTTTAGTGAGGAGGAAAAAGCCTTGTAGATAGATGAGTCACCATTCACCCTGCTCTGTACCAGTGGTTGACTACATGTGTGTCACGCATGAAAAGAAATCCATTCAGCCAATGCTTATTTCCAACAGTGAAGGCTTCTGTCAGGGCTGTTGTAGTAAGCAGCCCTGGTATGGTTTACATTCATTTGGTCCCTTAACTGGCAAGTTAACGCCAAACCTTTACAACACTCATCAGGATGATGACATGTCTTATGTTTTGGTGTTTTTCTCCTGATGACCGAGGAATTTAACAAGGTGATAAACCAAAACTCTGAAGCTGTGACGAGTCTCACGGTTGTTTGCCAAGCGTGAATGTTTATCACCCTTAATGACAACAAATTCTCAACCAAGCAGAAAATTATACTTAATCTAGAAAAAAAAAAAAAAAAAAACAGCTGCCATGAATCTCTCCAGTTGAGCTTCACTTTTTTTTCAAGAATAGTAGCTCAGTGTGGCAGCTTGGGTAGCCCATTGCCCTACTGTGACACTTACGAGTGCATGGCCTTAATTTTAGCACTTAGAAGCAAATTACTGAGCACTGAAATAAGATATCAGCAGATTTTGAGACACAGTGCAGAATGTGATCCAATTTTGAATCACATGAAGAAAAACCATTTAAAATAATTTCTTAAAGAGCAGTATTTTTGTCCACATGAGACATAAAGCTAAGTATTTATGAAAACCCTTTCTTCTCCTTTAAATTACAAATTCTCTTTCATTTCTAGCATATAAAGTACCCAAAGATATTAACTCATAAATGTTCTGACGGGTACCAGGGCTAATTTTAATTATCCTGTAATTCTCAGACTGAATTCACAAATGATTCACCCCTCCGTGTAGTTATCAAAGAGCCAAACTGATCAAAAAGGTTTTATGGGAGTTATTGCATATTGGGTTGGCAATTCTCTTGCATGCATGCAAATATTATGTGTAATATGGTGTGTCCTTCATTTTACAGGCTGGTTGTAAAATTGCCAGATGTGAATATGACAGGGTGCACTTGAGGATGAGTCGGTTCAGGTTTAAGTGGAAAGCTTTTGGCTGCAGCAGCACTGGCAATTTTAGTTGTGATGTCAGTGCTCTAAATGCAGGTCCCTCTTTCCATTTCAACCAGAGCAATTTCAGCACCACACACTGATGGACAGCTCCTGTTCACATATTCCAAACCCAAAGCAACAACTCCAAGACTTGAAGGTTTTTTGTTTGAATGCATTCTGGTTAACCAGCTCAGACTGGTGGGGAGAAATAAGCTCATTCTGCTAGAGGTGCATCATCCGCGGGTGGCTTGGCCGAGGTTTTGATTCAGTCACACTGGGTCAACACGCAGAAGCGTGAAGAAAAAAGAAATACAGCAGCAGATTTCTATAACTTTAAGCATAACCTGAAGAACTCAAAGCGCCCTTCACATGGAGCAGCCAGTCCACCTGGCCAATCAGGCGCCCTTCTTGCTGCAAACGTGAATGCTGAGAATACCTGAACTGAATTTGAATTACCATATGACGTAGGCCGTTTTCTATCAGTAATGTCCTACTGGCAACAGGGACTACCACAGACTCGTATCTCTACCAAGCGCTCAAACGCACAATTTGTTGCACCAGTTACCCTCACATTTCCTCAACCCCCTCTCTGTTCCTATCTTTATTTCTCTATATTTATATCTCGCACACCTTCAGTAACGCGCACAAACCCTCCTCAAAAGAGAATGCGACAGATCCCATAACCTACAGAGATCAGGGCATGAAAAGTGTTTTTCTTTTATCTATATATAAATAGATTTTTTTAACATTAAAGTCTGGGAGCCGATCGCAAATCATGGGTTGAATGACGATTGAAGATTGTTCAACATAGGGATATAAAAAGCAAATCACGTCAAAATGAAGGCTGAATTTGGACCGAATTCAATGCTATACTTACGCATTTTGTCGAATAAATGAAGACGAGAACGGTGCAGGGAAAATCAGCAAGGCCCCCGTCCACGTTTTCAAGATCTGCTGTGCGACCGAGACACAAATCTCCATGTGAAAAGGGTTGGAGGCTGCAGCAGTCCACGTCTCCCCTCTCGATCACAAGTCAAGATGCTCGCCCGCAAAAAACGCCGAACACTCAGGGAGAGTTGCGCGTATCTGCGGTGCCGACACCATTCCCTCGGATGAAACGCATGCCGAATAAAAAAAAGAAAAAAAGAAAGAAAGAAAGAAAGAAAAAGAAGTCCCTCAAAGGACCAGCAGTAACCTCCTGGACTTGAAGATATTCCTCTGGACTGAGGAAGAGGAAATCCTGCAGAGTTTCTGATGGGCAGTCAAGTCCTTCTAGGCCGCCTTTCCCCCCTCCCCTCAAGCCAGTCACAGTCCAAAACTGACTTCCAACCAATGTGTTGAGAAAAAAAGGACCAAAAGAAAAAGAATCAAACAACTAAACTAAACTGAAAGTGGAAGTCTGACTGTGGTTTTCTCCAATCAGATGAACAGAATCAGAGAGCAGACCTGACAACATTTACCTATTTAAAACATTGTGGAGAAGGTCAGCTCAAAAAAAGAGGCACAGAAGCGCCCTACAAAAGGAAAAAAAAGGGGGGAAAATCATGAGAACGCCTATTGGATAAAATGAAGGATATCCGTCCCACTGCAACCATCACACGCGTCGCATCAGTACAAATGGGTTGCTATAGGCTGCTCTGAAAATCGCAGAGCATATGGCACACGGCGTTTTTCTGTCGAGCAGAGCCGGGAAGATTTCTACGGGTGCTATTTTCCCCACAAAAGCAGTTCGTTGTATTGATTACATAAGTAATAATTCCGCCTGTCAGGGAGCCAGTGTCCGATCCGCGTGGTGAGAAAGTATCATCCGTGTGTGTTGCAAATAAAACGTTTATTTATTTATTTATTTACTTTATTATTATTATTATTTCCTTTGCCACCGAATCCTAATGGTCCCCCAGCTCGCCGCAGTCCATGACTTGAATGGCGAGCACGTTGAATTCGCGGTCTCCAGGCACAGATCTACCGCACGCGTGTGTGTGACTCACATGCGCGTGCGCGTGACTGAGTAGGTACGCGCTTGTGTAGGCGTGAGCGTGTTCCTGTATCGCCCACGGACCACTTTAACTTTGACCACTTTCCCTGCGCGTCCATCTGCCCATTTAAATCAACCCAGCGGTCGTTAATTATCAGGGATCAATAGCATTAACGCATAAAGCCCGAATCAGATGTGTCTGAGTGTGTCTTTGCGTGCACGTATGTGTGTGCGCGTGTGTTTCAGTTGTTGATGAGGTATGGTTGCCACCTACAGGCGTTATTCTCTAGTCAGTCATCCAAAACGGACCATTTCCACAGTCAGCATCCACAAATAAATTCACACTCAACATGTAGAGATCGCATCCCTCCTCCACTTTGAAAGCACAGATTGAACACGAGCATATCCCATCAAAACAACACAAATATCTTTACTTTTAGGCAACAAAATCATTAAATAAATACCTTATTTATATTTATAATACAAAAAAACAATACTTATTATGATTATTTTTAACTGCAAACAGTCTATTTAACAAACCACACACCAGTGAGGTTGAAATCGTCTTAGAGATACTTTATTCACTGGAAAGACCAGTGAACAAACCTCTCAGGATGGTGCTGCATAGAAGGTGAAGTTTAGTGACTTAAAGATAGACAGAAGTAAGTTGTTTCATTTGCTCTGAGATGAAGAGCCTGTCTCATTAAGTGGCATAATGAACCACAAGTCGGCCATGTGTCAAAGAGGCTCCTGGCCGCTGAGGCCACAGTGCTTTTAGAGATTGAGAAAGAGAGAGAGAGTAAAGACGAATATAAATCAGCCTTAATGTTATTTTGATTACTTCAATTCAGGTGATAGTTGAAGGAACGTTTGTGTAGCAACTAAAGTAAATAATAACAGTTCATCTACAGGGAAAAGCCTATAAATTCTGTAATTTACATGAAAAAGTAAAAGCACTGTTTCACAAAGGGCAGGACGAGTCAAATGAATGATTTGATGAGTATGGAAATGAGGTGAATGTGTGGTCTCCACTTACACGTCAAAAGATGAGCTAATAGGGGGACTTTGAGCTGAAGAGTTTTACAATGCTCTCAATTTCTATTCTATTCTATTCTATACTGTAATTAATGATTTGCTTTTTGTATTAGTTATCCAACAGTTAATTACTCAATAATAATTGTAGCATTAAACTAATACTGTTGTTTTAATTAAAATGTGTGCCTGAAAGTAAACAGAATGTTTTAATTTCTGTTTGGAAAACTGTCTTGTTTGCCACTTTGGTGGTTATGTTAGGCTGCAGTGTCCCCATACAGAAAAAGAAATAGTTTGATCAACCAAGTGTTGAACTCTGGAATCATCACAGTGCACACATATCATAAATTGTTGTTCTGTCTGAACCATGAATGTCAACCTGCTGGTGGCTAGCGGAAACGTCACGGACGGTCAGACAGAATCATCATCTGTGGAAAGTAAATGTCTGTAAGAAATTTCATGACAATCCATCCCATAGTATTTCAGTGAGGTAGACAAACCGGCCAGAATACCAAACGCTGCCCTCCCGACAGCTTCACTGCCACTGAGACTGAGGCAGTTAATTAAACAATTAATTGGTATTCAAAAGAGTTGCAAATGAAATGTCTGTTGCCTTTTACATATCTATTAATCAGCTAATTGATTCAGCCCTAGAGGAAATATCATTTGTTTGAATGTCATTCCAGAGACTTCTATAATTTATGCCACTGAAGACTAAGGCAGTTTTCGGAGATCACAGTGTCCCAGTATCTTGCTGGGACTCTGGATTTTCCCGTTCCTTTTTTGTTTTGTTTTGTTTTGTTTTGTTTTTTTTCTACATCTTTCTGTCTTGGGATCTCATCACTGCATCTGTGACAAGCGCTATTTTTATTTTCCACGTTTATAATCCAGACTCATTTTAAAACAAATGTATTTAACTTTCTCACTGATAACAGGATAACTGGCAAAGAAAACAGAATCACCTTTTTTCAAGCTGCAGCACATTGTTCTTTTATCAGTGATCTTTGAAATTCTTGCTCAGCTATACTGGAGTCCACCAGTGCTTCCAGGAAATTATTGGACAAGAAGTAGGGATGACACATACCGGCTTTCTACTGTCTCATATTTGATGTTGTATATTGGAGAGAAAACCAAGCTGTGAACTCTACAGAATTATCTAAGTCTTGCAGGGCAGGACTGTGTCCTGCTGGACTATCGACATGAAAAGGACTTTGAGGAAATGTATGCATCCTTTGAGGAGCCCAAAAGCACAGCAATCTCTACCATTCTGCAATGGAAGAAACAAAATGAAACCAAGTACATTCTTTTTAGATCTGCTCCGTGCTCAGCTTAACTGAGCAATCGGGGGAAAAGGGGCCTTAGGAAGGCAGGTACAAGCCTGAAGCAATGATGAAAGACATTTTTTAGAGTTGGAGGGAACCTTACAGAAGGACAACTATTATTGCAACACTCCACCAATCAGGTCATTGTGGTAAATCAGCCTTACAGAATCCATCCTTTGCTAACAGGCAAATAACAACCAGTGTTCGTCAAAAGTTATCTGAGAAACTGTTGGACCATTAAAAGTAAAATTCTCTGGTATGATTAAAGAAAAATTCAACAATTTCTTCACAAGTCCCAATGAAGCATCACATTAATAACATAATCACCACAGTTAAACATGATGCATCAGCATAATGCTGATGGGATGTTTCCCTGCCATAGCAGCTGGGAGACAACTAGAACAATATAGCTCAGCCTTTTGTTGATGTACTCAGGTTATCAGACTAAGTTAAAATTTTACATTTCTACAAAGTCCTGACTAAACTCAAACCCAGTATGTTCTTGCCAAGTCTGTTGGATGAAACCAAGAAGGGAATAACAGCTTACATTTATATTATAGACTTACAGTATTTCAACTTTACATTGCCATGTGAAGATTTGTGGGTATACCGAGGAGAAACTAAATCATCTGGATCAGTTTCAGGAAAAGTAAAACATTTAACAAAATGTGGAACAGCTGAAAGGGTCTGACAGCTTTCTGTTGTCAGCACTGTGCGACTTCAGAAGCTGATGTTCAACTGAATCATGGGTTTATTCATTAAAACTGTCACATGATTTTTTTTTCAATATGTTAGAAATAAAAATTCAGTTCAGCTTTATTTGTATACGTCAGCTCAGGGCTTTTTACAATCCATTGTCATCCAATCACTATTCAAACAACCCAATTCATAAAGAATAATAATCTAGCTGAGGAAACCAACAGACTGCATCAAAACTAAACTTCGATTTGATCCTCCATCCTGAGCATCCATGGGGCAATAGTGGAATAGAAAAAAAAACCTTTTAATAGGAAGGAAACGCCTAGAACAGAACCTGGCTGATGGAGGGTGGCCATCTCCCTGAAGAAGTTAGGGTGGAGAGGACAGGAAAGGGAGACCAACAGGCAGCACAACTTTTATCCAGGAATACCAGCTGAGTGAGGAAAAATACGTTAATGATGCAAATACTGTCATCTGTTTATACATGGAAGATAAAGAGCAGAGAGATGAAAAGCTCAGTGCATCATGGGACATCCCTTAGCAGTCTAAGCCTATGGCAGCATAACTAAGAGATGGCTAACCACCCCTAACTTTAAGATGTATCAAAAAGGATGGCTTTAAGCCTAACCTTAAAGGTAGAAATGGTGTCTGCCTCCCGAACCTAAACTGGGAGCTGGTTCCATAAGAAAGAGGCCTGATAGCTGAACGCTCTGCCTCCCATTCGACTCTTATAGACTCTAGTAAATCTGCAGTCTGAGAGCAAAGTGCTCTGTTGGGTAAGAATATATGGAACTTTTAGATCTTTGATATACAATGGAGCCTGGTCATGGAGAGATTTACATGTGAGGAAAAGAATTTTAAATTATATCCTAGATTTAACAGGGAGGCAATGAAGAGAAAATAAAAATGGAGAAATACGATCTCTCCTGCTAGTTCCCATCAGAACCCTTGCTGCAGCATTTTGGATCAGCTGGAGATTTTTCAAGGCACATTTGGAACAGCCTATTAATAAGGAAGTGCAGCAGTCCAATCTGAAAATAATGAAAGCATGGACTAGTTTTTCTGCATCCCTCTGACAGGATGTTCCTAATTTTAGCAATATTATGTCCATGGAAGAATATATCTCCAATATATATTAAATTAAAGACATAACTTACAGCATTAAGAGATTAAATAGACAATTTTTAAAAGATAATATGGTTAAAAAGACTAAATGTGACCTTTGGTCCATATTTCTATATTTTTCAATGGATTCACACAGCTTTAGTTGCTTAAATTGAAAACACTTCCAACACTCTCATAAAACATATAAGAGCTTTTCCCTCATCTGTGAATGTCAGTGCTTTCCCCCTCATGCATAACTAAAAGGGTAGTTTGTCAGAACACAAGGCAATTTCACATAGATTAAATATAATCCTGATCTAAGTAGCTAAATCAGCGGAAATCTTGGCTGAGATTATTTCATTGCCTCAGATGCAGGTGCACAAAACTGGACCTTTATATGTTCCATATTTCACATATTTGGGGCATAATTGGTCTTAACCTCAATATTATTTTTCATACATGGCACTAATATTATGTGCTAATGTTACATAAGAAACTTTTAGTCTCCTGTACAAACACTGTATTTTCAGCTCTGAGCATTTTATTTATGCTTTGATGAAATATGAATTTTAATTCCTCGATCTCTCGAGCAGGAAAAATGAAAAATAAAAGTGGAGGGAAAAGGGGGTGGGGGCTGGGGGGTGCAAACCCTGCATAGCTTTAAATGAAAGCCTCAGCAGATATGTACCATCAAATCAATGTCAACCGCATGCTGGTTTAAATATGTACTCCCTCATTATAATGTTGTTCCTACAAGGACAGTATAAATATACCGTGTGTCTGGTTTAGATCTTTGAATCTATAGAACATCAACATTCTGCGTAAGTGCCAAAGATTTCCTGCCCACAAATCTCCTCTGAGGTGTAAATCAACACTTGGAGCTTGAAGGATATTTGACAGTTTCTGTTACTTGTTTTTCTATGTATTGTTTTAAACTAATTTCATTAAAAATGTTTGGATGAAAGCCATATAACCAATGTATGGAACAATATGTCCACAGTTAGCCAGAAATTAGCCAGAAACTTTTGAAACCACAGATGCCAACTATCTGGGTATTATTAATTGGATGTGTCCTTACTTTGGTTTTCTAAATCCAATCTGTTCTCAACAAACAGATGTCTTATAAAACAAAATACAATGGGCAAGACTTTTTATATCTTAGCTGAACTTCAAATATTGTGCAGCTGATTCCTGTTTTTTCCCCATAAAACTAGGGAGCGAAAGTAATTATATTTATGGGGAAGTGAAACTGTGTGATGATTTTTATTAGATAATGCAGTGATTCTTCATGTCTGTTTGCAGTAAACAGATTCCAGCTTGCACCTGTGTTTGCAACCACGTTGACTAGTTTGTTGTCTTTTTCAATGCTAAATATATTCTGTCCCAAATCCTGACCCGTTCTTTAATTTAGTCATTTAGATTATTATCCCTAACTTTTTTTTCACTTTTTTTCGAAACCTAATCAGGAAACTGTGTTCATAACCCAACCAAGTCTCAGAGAAAAGTAAAAGTGAAACTGTGGATTGTTCAAGTAAACGCTTTATGATCATTTTTGATGCGTTGATATAATTGGGTGAGAACAGCCTAAGAGTAGACAGAGAAAGATGCCTGCTCAGCCATATACAGAATATACTGGAAGATTTTGCACTGATGACATGATGGGATGGTGAGCCTGAGAAGCAAAGCTCAGCTACATTAGCACATGATGTTATTGATTTGAAAAGATGGCACATAGCAGAGGTTAAACTAGGTTATGTGAGGAAGTGGGGTCCTCCCCAATGGGGTCAGGATCACATTCTGCACATTTACTGCATGGAGTAGAGGTTATAGCTCCATTTAAAACTACATATATAGTGTTCTGTAAAGGTGGATTCTCCAGATTAACAAAGGTTCTCCTTCTTAAGAGATGCTGTTAATTAATTTTCTAAATATTCTGTCTATTCATCCAAATTATTATTGTTTGTGATTTATTTATATTTCAGGAAACATCATCAGTCCTGCAAGGCATAAAAACTAACCCAACCAGCTTCAGAAACTTATACGCTCAGTGTAAGAAATTGTTTTGCTTAATTTCTTTACTCCAATGAGTAAAGTTCTCCCTCAGAAATTCCTCTGCTGCAAATATTATAACATTTAAGAAGCAGAGCTGAAAACTCTGTTATATATAAAATATAACTGGACTTGTCGTGAAAATATAAAAAAAATGCTGAGTTTAATCTGATTGCTATCAAGTCTGCTTCATTGAAAATGTGTTTATTGCTTGAAGAAAGGGATTTAGGTTAATGGGGCCATTATTAAATCTCTCTCTTTTTAAGCTGTTTCCATAAAGAATGAAAAAATTATAAGAGCAAACTTAGCCTGAAGTTACCTGCTCACACATGTATTTGACAGCAGGAGATTTTCCATGTGAGATGCATCCTTACCGCTGGAAATACTCCCAAGTGGTGCCTGGGTAGAGTGTACAGGATACAGGACATGATGCAAAAAGTATGCTGTGGATATTGCAGTGTTAGTGGCACATCAAGTAAGGCGGATGAAGCTCCTTATCCTTGATGATGACTGTTTCCTTGTCAATATTGTGGATACATGCTGTCTATTTATCAACAAAAAGAGTGAAAACCAACATGGCAGGTGAGGCAGGCAGAGAGGAGTTTGAAGCCACAAGCTTCAATAGCACGCACAATCACTCTCGCTCGCCATGAACTCTTCAGAGAACTAGCCTTGCTCTATTTCCGCACGAGTTTATTCTGAGATTTTCTGTTCATAAAGCCACAGAGCTGGCTGGATAAACTATAACTGACAACTGCTGACATTTTCTGACACGCAGTTCCTCTGGAAAGTATCTTTAAAATTTTTATGTTTGCTGTGCATGTGTGCTTTAGCGCAGAGACTTCATGCTTGTGTGTGATGCTACAGTTGCTTAGTAAAGGCAAAGGAAGGACAGTGACATTTGTTCTGCTGGAGACGGAGTCTGAAAGCAGATTTCAAGAACTGTGTGGGAGATGGTAATGCTGCAATTCTGAATAATGGAGCAGCGGGTTTCTGAAATGAGAGAAATCCATTGGACTCTGGGCATGTACTGAATGGAGCGACTTCCTTCTTGATACACTGATAGCACTGACAAAGAATCTGTGATTTACTAGTATGAAATGTAAATAATGATGATTTGCCCTTAGTTGTAGTGGGGTTTAAATCATAAAAAGCCTACAATGAATTAGCATAATGCACCTATTTATGCATGTGTAAATGTGAAACTTCGTAGATAAAATGTCTCGCCTCTAAAGGTAGTCAAATCCCTGTTTACCTTGTACAAACATGATTTGGAAACCAGGACTGCTGTTTCAGACACGATAAAAGTGAGAAAGTATGTTGAAAATTTAAAACTGCTTTATGCCTCATTCAGCCATTAGGGAGGAAAAGCTTCTTCTCCCTGATTTATTTAGACATCATGGCTTTAAAGTCTGTCAAACAAATTGAGGGGCACAGTTGGGAAAAGCTAAGTGAAAATGTTTAACAAATTATGGGCAGAGATGGATTTAGTTGATTCTTTTCATCCCTCAATTTGGTCCAATGCCACATCTCTGTCAAAATAGATTTGGCCTCTATATTTCCTTCTCTGTGTGAGACATCTCTTCTCTTTTCTTCTTTTATATCTTTCCCCATCAGCCCATTGGGATCGCTGAATTGGCTGCTGTGGAAGCGCATGTCCCAGACTGCTTTCTGGGACAAACTTAAAGAAGCTGGCAATAAAGATGGAAGGGAAAACATGGTGGAGAGAGAGAAAAAGAAAGATGCTCCTCTAACACTATGGAGCCTCTTCAATTATTCAAATGGCCACTGTCCCTCTGCACTTGTTCTCTCTGCTTGGTTAGAATATTAAAATGGCCGCCCCCAAAGAGACAGATACCCAGAAGATGAAGCCCACGCAGAGAGCAAAGGCTGAATGCACTTGACTTTTCACATCTCTGCCAGAGCAGTCGACAAACAGGAGACTGTCTATGCAACTCACAGCATGACTGAAAAAGAAAGTATTCCTCTCACGTATGGCCTAAATTCCATTAAAGGCAGGCTGCAGGACTGCAATATTAGCATCATGTACAGTATGCTACCTATGTCCCAACAGAAAGGAAGATCCCACTCAAGCACACACTTTGAGGTAGCAACAGTTACTTGTCCTCTGTTTGAGGATTTGACCTGGTTGCCATAGTCTAATCTTACGACATTGGCTTGAACTCTAAAGATTATTAAAAATTGTGATCCTCCTCATGTATAGCATGGATTGAACAAATGCTGTTTTAATAAAGCTGTACAGATTTAGTCAAGTTTACTTTGATTCGATTTTCTTTTAAGCTTCCTTTGACTGCCTAATTCCATTTATGGAAATAACAAACTGAACCATGGAGCCAGCTTAGGATGGTATGCTTTAAGCAACTGCACGTTGACATGCAATCCTAATGGGCAGCTTTTCACTCACAATTTTTGACACGTTCAGCTGTCTGACAAAAGAAACAGAAACATAAGAAAATGGGAGCAACTTTACTGGGAATTATGTTTTATCAATATACACTTATGCTTTATTGTTTTCACGTAAAGATGCATGCCACCCCTTGTGGTTATTCTTTCTCAGTACTGGGTTCTTTTTCTGGTGTTAACAGGAACCATGGATTAAGTGCAGGGTGCAGGATGTGCATACATGCAGTAATTGGACTCTAAACCGCATTGTTAGGATGTATTAATCCGGTTTTGAAAAGCTTGATTTTGTGCAATTGTAGGACTGTTGTAGTGGGACCAATGCTGTAGGACTAACCTTTAACCTGCATTGGAAAAATTTCTGTTTTGGTTGGACAATACAATGAATCTAAGTTTTAAACTATTCAACTTTGGAACCCAAGGAACAGTGCTATTAACTTGAGATTAAGATTGGCAATCAGAAACAAAAAAATGTTTGCTTTTACCAATACATTACTGCATGGTGGTGTGGTGTGGTGGTAAGCACAATGGCCTTACAGCAAGTTGCTTCCTCCTCTCACATAAAAGCTGCTCACAGTAGACATAGCTCTAATTTCCTAGTAGAATATTTTGGTTTTGTTGCCAGCTTCTTTTTCAGGTATGTATTTGACAATAACTGTGGAGCGTATGCAGAGCACCTGGGCTGAGCATAAACATGCAGTATTAGGCTCTCAACTGCTTTATTATGGTGTGTTAATTCACCTTTGAGAAGCTAAACTTCGTACAGTTTTGTAGGACTAACATTTTTATCTATTTTAAAAGTCCAGTTTAAGTTGGACAACACAATAATTTATTTATTTTTTTCTTTCTTGTAGCACCAGGATATTCAAAGAAACTAAGTTTGAAACATTTCAGTCTGAAACACAACCAATACCATTAACTTGCAGGATAGAACAAACATTTAAGGACTGAAAAATCAGAAAAAAGCTAATGTTAGCATTCAGCAACACATAAGTGTATGCTAGCTTAGACAAGTGAAAGGCTGATTCAGTTCAAATTTAATTAACATTTTATTTATAAAGCACTTTTCATACAAGCGCAGCACAAACTGCCTTACACAATAAAAAACAAGTGTTTGCATATTTAAAGGCACACTGATCCCTCTTCTTCTCTCTCTCTCGCTCTCTCTCTTTCTCTCTCAGTCGCACATAATACACATACACATACACACACACACATATATACACACACACACGCCTCTCAAGTGAATATTAATAGAAAAATAAAGATCTGACCTGACACTGCTCTGAGGAAACAATATCTTGGGGATCCATCTACACCAGGAGCCACCCCACCTCATAGAGGCTGCCACTACAGGAACCTCCCAGATCAAGGCAGGCCGGGGTCCACGCCACAGCCATGGGGCTGCAGTGCAGGACCCCAGCCACCCAGACAAGGGCGAGCCCCATTGTAACGACCCTAATGGACGAGCAGGCATAGTCCCAGGCATGGAGGATCCCCATGAAGAAAATGCTGTTGGTTTGTTCATTCATTCATTCATTTATTCATTTATTATCTGTACTGCTTCATCCATTAAGGGTCACGGGGAAGCTGGAGCCTAACCCAGCATTTAACAGGTGAGAGACAGGGTACACCCTGAACAGGTCGCCAGTCCATCGCAGGGCAAACACAGAGAGACAAACAACCACTCACGCTCACACTCACTCCAACACTGGAGTTATAAAAGATGGAAAAAAAAGTAAAAAGAAAGATCAGGTAGACTTAAGAATGACAACAAATAAGAGCGACAAGTAAGAAAAATGAAAAAAGAAAGAACAGGGAAAGCTACTTAAACAGGTAGTTTTTATAATAAGTTAAAAAATATTCCATTAAAATAAATAAAATAATAAAAAATAATAGTAAAATGAGTCAAATGAAATAGTCTATTAGGCCGTTCCACAGACAAGGGCCGTAGTGATGGAACAAGGCCTTGACGTAAGTTAGGAACAATTAAAAGGCCGTTACCGGAAGACCTCAGGGTCTGCCAGTGCTTATAATTTAAAAGCAAGTCAAATAAATAAGAAGGCTCAAGACCATTAAAAGATTTATAAACCGTTAAAAAAAAAAAAAAAAAATCCTAAATGCTTTACTTGTGTTGACCAGTGAGTCAGGGAAGACAGACACGGCTAATGTTCATATGCACAGATCCAACTAAACAAGCCTAAATGTAAAGTAAGTCACATTAAGCCAATTATTTACATAACAAGATCATTTTCAAGGGGAAAATGTCTAATTACTGTATGTAATTCTAATGAACAACAGATTCATTTTAAAGGATTAAGTAATGCTTGAAGCTTTTAGGAATCTAAAGGAAAAAACTACTCACGTTACCAATATTGTCCCTTTAGTTAATAAATTGTTAGGTAAAATATAAATGAGATAATTTTTACAATTAATGGTCATTTAGAGAACTTTTTTGCACAATAGTGATTGGTGTTAGAGAGTTTTGCTAATATATCTTATTTTATGAAATCCTAACAAGTGAAGCATAAATCTACAAAGAACTTGTCAAATAAATACAAATAGATTAAAGAAAAGCAAAACAAAAAATTATAAAATAAAATAAAATAAAATTCTTATTCCATAAATGCCTGGTTGGTTTACAGACTAGCATAATAGAACCATTAATTGGCCTTTACTGTAGAGGGAGTCACTGCCATTTCTGTTAAGATCTAGTGTGGGGCTTTCTTTGTTTTTTAAATCTGAAATTAATTAAAGATCTGCAGCACATGAGTGTAAAAAGCACTTGCTTTTCCCTTGTATTGCCACTAAATATCATCACAGCAAATAAATCATCCTTTGAACAACCTGCATAGTAATCTGTAGATAGACTGAGCTTAGATCAAGGTCCAAGCCTCAAGTTCCCATTGCAGAAAATGGTGATTGTGGGAAAGGACGTACCCTAAATGATGTGTAAAAAATCCCTATCCTACTTACTAATTGTTACTTGCCAACTGCTTCATGCCAAGAGAATGATTGCATTTACTGTTTCATTAACTGACTACCTGTCATTCAACATGACTGACATGCTGTAAGAATCCCAGACTGTATACAAGCAAATTGTGATCTCTGAGCAGTTTTTCTTGCTCTTTAATTAGAGTAGATTGGATGCTGTTGTAAATTGCTATAACTTTGAAAGCATAAATAGTATTACAAAAAATAAAGGCTAGCACCAGTTGTTTAGCTTGCAGAATGAAAAAAAGACATCTGCTACAAGGCAGAGCACACACAGACATCCTCTACATTATATTGTTGCTTCTTTAAAATCTGCACTTACATTTCGAGTATTCAGTATTCTCAAATATTGTGCTTTTAGAATTTGGTTGAACTATATTTCCACTGCTGGGTTAGTGGTCTGAGCCTTGCCTCCTTCTCTCTATGCCTCAGATATATTGAACAACACTAAAAATCACGAAATTGCGTGCTTCAGACAAAACAAATCTGCCAGTGTGATGTGATGTGTGCTGAGAAGCACTCAGTCATTCCTTTGTGCTTTATGCTTTTAGCTTAGAACTTCCATCTAATTCAAATTTTATACAATTTATGGAGTTATACTTGATTCCATGCAGTTATGCAAATGCATGACTGAGAAGAAAGAAGAAAAAGGAAAGAGTGAAAGAAAGGTGTTTTCTGCCAAAAGATATATAGTGACTATGATAGCCACATCATTATACTCCATTTAATGTCTCCTTATGCCCTCCACGGAATCATCTCCTCATTTATTCAGATTTTTGTTCATGAATCTTTCACTTATCTCTTATTATTTTATTTATTTATTTATTTTCTCAAGGCTGGTGTTGAGGTTCATTACTTTCCTTTGATTTATTGGTGCATGGGACTCTGTAATCCGCCCTCAGAGAGACTTTACAGGCGTTTTAATTTATTTGTGTTTTAACTATTATTTCTTTATTTTATTTTTTTTTATTTCCTTCTATTTTGTTAGTATTCAGTGATCACAAAGAGCAGTGTAGGAGGATGAACTTTAATGGATTGTGTTTCCTCTCATTACAGCAGTTCCAGATAATTAAAGTGGCATTGTGTGTATGCACATTATACGAAAGCCCCATTGAGGATTAAAAAAAAAAAAAAAGAAAAGAAAACTCTGTAAAATGGTTATGAAGACAGTAAATGTTTGGACTCTAAAATGAAGAGAAAGCTTATGTTTAGCTGCACCTGGGGGTAATGAGAGCACCTGTTCATTAATATGAAATAAAACAAAGACAGAAATGTTTATGAAATTACTTTTTGTGAGTCACTAATATCAAGCTCAGACCTTTTGTCTGGAGTGTGTAGGTGCAGCAGCATGCATATCTGTATGTAGGTCAGAAAGAATAATCTATTAAAATTCTTTGACATTAATGAAAGGCCTGCCTTCGATATTGACATTTCGACCTTTTGTGTGCTTGGCAAAAGAGAACCCCATTTCTCATTACCCTTTGTGGCTGATTATTCCTTGCAATAGAATGATTTCTGAATCTAACCAGAATGGAACCGTGTCTGTACATCAAGATGTAACATTTCCAGCTTCAGCTCTGGTCTTAAAAAAAAAATGCACATTTTGAATTAACGGTATAATTACAAGAGTGGAATTTAAGAGGTAAATCTTTCACCATGTTTATGAAGTCATGGGGAAAAAAAAGTGAAAATACAACCTCTTTTAATTTTAAGATTTTACTTATCAGGACTTCATAAAAATGTATCTGGCCCTTAGTGGCTCTTAAAATTAGATAAAGGTAATCTCAGGTGAACAGCTGAACAACTGAAATCACACACGCTGTACTACGTACTACTCCATAAACTGTTCGTGTTTACTGTGATCAAAATGAGATTACTACGGAAATATATCCCAACAAACCTCACACATTTCTCTACTCAATTACAGACAGTCTGCAACAAAGACTATCTATCTATCTATCTATCTATCTATCTATCTATCTATCTATCTATCTATCTATCTATCTATCTATCTATGAAAAACCTGTGTCATAGTTTCTACACTAAGTTATTTTAAGAAATAGAAAAGAAAAATTGAGGGGTTATGCAAAGCTGCTATCTCTGCTATTTCAATATGGATATGCTGGCACATGGTCAAATATGCCCTGTGTCCACATTATTGTTGAACGCTGTTGTCCAACAGGCCTTGTTTTTCCAGAATACATTATTTTGATTAATTACACCAGGTCCCTATTGAATTTGAATGACCTCCAAAAGACTGCTCAAGTCCTGGTCATGTGACTTCCTGTATGGTGCCTAGATTTCTATGAAGGATGATAATGAAGCCTATTAGCATAAACATGAAGACAGAGAGAAGCTTCTAAAATGAGCCAGAGCACTATATATTGTAGGGGAGCTTTCAACAGTTTTACAGCCTCAAATGAACCTACAGCTCGAGTTAGGGGATTAATTCGAATGCTTTAGGCATTGCAGCGATGGCTTTAGAAAATGTTGTTTTTCGTTTCTCTTTTTATAGTGTGCCACAACAAAGAAAACAAGGCCTGATTTATGATTCTTTCCTTTATGTTCATTACACGCATGCTGTCATATTTGATCTGTAGGGTCCTCAGACCAATGCATAAAACATTTCTTTGCTTTCAAGAGTTAAAAAATATTAGGAATGACAGGGAATGGTAAATGAATAATGTATTGAATGATTTGACAACCTTCAGGTAGAATTCTAGTGACAGATACACACACACACACACACACACACACACATATATATATATATATATATATATATATATATATATATATATATATATATACTTAATTATGATGTGTAGCAGATGGACAGACCATCATGTGTGTTTGTTAGAGTCCTGGTGAAGCTGCAGGTTAAGATACTGCCGGTGCTCCTGCAGAAGCATCACAATATTTTAATTAGACATTTCTTAATCAGAACTGGCTGTTAATGTCTTAAAGGACTAACACAGTGACATTCCATTTGGAGAACTGCCTCTTACAACCTAAGCAAGTATTCTCTAACACTGATCTCTGAACTTTTAATTATTAATAGAAATGTGTCTTGGTTAATTAAAAAAGTTTAATACGTATGTTTGACTTCATGTAAATTCTTTAAAGCAAAATCAAGTATCTTTCTTTGTTTGTTTATTATAGTACATCTTTTCCAGTTTCACAGAGAAAATTAACCAAACAAACAAATATCTCATCACCTGCATGCCGCTTTGAGGGAATACTCTTCAGAGTCCCCCACAGCCCTTTTGTAAATGTTTATCATCACATATAGATCCTTTGTGACCAGCAACACTTAACAGAGCATAACAGCCGCATGCTTGATATACTCTCACAAGAACAGCCAGATGGGATGTAACCTTGAACTGAAATTGTAAAACAGAAATTGGGCAAATAACCATATTTGGTCACTTCATTGGCCATACAAAATGCTTCTATATGCTGCTCCATGAAAACATACAACCACATGTAGTTCTCCCCGCCAGTCATCAAAGATCAGGCCATGCCCCAGATACTTCAGTGGGAATGGCTTTCAACATAGAAATGGGAAGAAACTTGATATTGACCACTTAATTCTTATTTTTGAAAAAAAAGTTACCAAGTTCGTAGTCTTGGAACATCCTTTACCAACCACAGTAGCACTCTTCTTCATTATTTCAGTCAGTTCCCAATAAACAGTTAATTATTTTACCAACTTTTAAGCTGTATATTGTATAATTAGTCCCTTGAGTAATTTGCAATGTTTCCATTGCAATTATTACCACCAATTCCTGCTATCACCACAACTTTAATGCAACTTTGATATGTGATCAATTTAACTTCTATATTTCTGATTGAATATGCAGACTCATGTGAGAGAAATGTAACCTGGGTAATACCAAGATGTATACAGCAGCAAAATATCATACATGTATCCTGCTGAAGCAAAAGCAGAAGAAGAGAAATACATCACATCTGCCATGACACTTTCCCAGATTCTACATGGAAGTAGAGGTAAACTGTTTGGTACCACATGCAACACTGTGTTGGAAGGCAAATGAAAGCTGTCATTTGTCTGCCACAAAACACAGTCAGAGCATGTCTGAAATGCACACATAGACAAGAAAAATCACCACTGTTACGGACGGCACTCATTGCTGCCACCTGGGGCTCGTCATGCATGCAAATGCCAGGCCCGGATGTCTGTTAGGAGTGGCTAGACCAGGTGCACCCTTGTCTCCTCCCCTCTGGTTGGCTCATCACCCAGCCAATCACATTGCAGCCTGCCAGCAACCAGGAAATAAAGGACTGCTGCTGTGTTCATTCTGGAGGGAGAAGCTGGTTAGCACAGATGGTTTCCCCCTCAGCTTGGTAGAATTGTGATGGTGTATTAGACTGTGTGTTTAGCTGTGCTTAGTGGTGGCATTTTGGTACATAGACTACCTAGAGGGTTCAGCAGGGTTAAACCTGACTCTTTGTGTTTTCGCTTTTAGTAGTATTTGTAGGGCTTTGCCTTTGTGTAGCATACAGCTCTTTTGGCTGCTCTTTGAGTTTGTTTGTGTTCTGCCTTAGATTCAGCATTTGTGTTTAAACATTAGAGGTTAATGGTAGTTTGTGTTGGGTTAGCTTAGGGTATTCGGTTGTGAATATATGTTACTTAGATTATTGGAACTGCTGCACGTTAGTTATCTAGATAAGTACGCCAGTTCACTCTTTTGTTTGTGTAATTTTGGTTTTGTTTATCCAGCGGGTTTTGAGTTAGGCTTTAGTGATAACATTTTGTGTTTCTTTCAGTAGTTTCACAAACCCCAACACTGGTTTGTGTTTGCCACCTATTAGATTCATCTTCATTTTCACTCACAACAATAAAAACTGGTTTATTTAACTTTGACATCTGTCCACTGCTTGCTTTTTTGTCACGCCCTCCCATACCCCTAAAGTGGGTCGTAACACCACTATAAGTGAAATATTCTCCCATTATGGTTATTTTAATAGAGAATTCCATATTGATAACTTTCTCATTCCCACAGCATGAAAAGAAAACCCGAGGAAAGCAAAATATTGTTGTCAGATCTCAGTGCTTTGTAACTGCCATGAAAATATAATAAATAGGGTATATACCTAAAACAGAAAACATCAATATGTAACTAGCTTGACAAACAAGTCAAGCTAGGGAAGCCACTGTACTACTAAAGTTTGCTATTTTTTTCCATAAGTCTAATATTCATAAGTTTAAAATGCATAATATCAGAATTTAAATGTTACTGAACCTACTTTCTTATAGTAAATATAAATATTTGAAAAAAAAAATGTTTTTGCAGGAAAAAACTATTTAAAACACTCAAAACTTTTGCCACAACTTTCCATAAAACCTGCCTCAAGATCAGCCTTTTTAGATCCCAACAATCACAAAAAATGCTGGAGCAATTGGAGAAACTGAAACAATTGTGTTCAAGCAATCAGACAGGAAATGCAACACCTGAATATAAAAATATTTTAACCTGTTACTATGTCACATACATTTATTTTAGCCCTTACCTAATTAATTTGTTACACCTTACCCTAACCATTTGTGGGTAGTAGTACAGTAGAATAGTAACCCAGATAGCAGACACATTTGGGCCTAATCTGGGCTACTTTTGGAACTCATGGCTCAGTTACAACACTTACAAGTGTTGTATAGGTCAGACATGGTCCAGGTGTCAAATGCTGGCCTGGATGTGGGTTTGGGAAATGTCTTGTTGGCCACATGTTGCCCAGATGGTAGTTGTTAGCTTGGTTGTTGATCACAGCAGGTGTTGTGTGGGCCAGAACTGGTCTAAATATTTGGGTTTGTTGATATCTAGTTGCTAGCAGGTGAGATGTAGGACAGAAAGCAAAATGCTGCTGTAAAGTCAGGCGTCCTGATGGAGAAAATAGTTGTGAGCCACAGGATGCTGCAGGAATATACACAATAAATGTCACTGTGCCCTTACAATGAGTCAAAAGTGCAGAGTTTTAAAGTTGGAAAGTTGTATACTACCACTTTAATCAAAGTTTTATGTTCTATCATGGCATCTTGTTGAAAAGACATATTTAGAACCAATGTTCTGAAAACCTGGAACTAGTAAGTACTTTTCATTTGAGATTTTCTGTCCAATACAATGAAGGAACAGGCAGATGCTCTCATGCATTCATAATTCAAACAGAGCATACAGAAAACTAGATTCAGAATCCTCACTATAATCACACAGAGGCTCAAATCAAGTGGCTTAGGCATAAATCCACGTGACAATCAGACAGGCTGCATAGTTCATTATGAAACCAACTAATCTGACACCATCCAAGTAATTTAACTAACAGCCCAGAGGCAGTGTCTCCTGCCTGCTTTCAGTACACTCTTTATTGCAGATATGATTCTATCAAAGGTACCATGCCCAATTTCTAAATCAGTATTTTTCACCATCGTTGGATAAGTGAGGTTTGTGGAATGAGTAAAGATCACCTGGAGTCCTCTTCACAAATCAATACATCCTCATGGTCGACGCTATCTCCTTAGGAAGGGAGTTAAGATTGATTGTTGTTAAGCACTTTACAGGATGGAAAAAGGATGAGGACAGATCATAAAACGCCCACTCACCACCTACCCATCCCTCTCAGCTGCAACAGAGTGCAGCTAATCAATAAGAGCGGGAATCAGCAAAAATAAATAAATTACAGCAAAGAAACACATATCTAAATAAACAACGGAAGCAGGGTGAAGTCTAAGGGTATGTTAAAAGGGTGTAACATGTTAGAATCGCTTTTTTCAGAATCCCTACTTCAATAGCCTTTATGTTGATGTTAATTCATGCCCGTACAACTGATTTAACATTTCAATTAGTTCATTTAACAAGCAGAGTAGTGTTAGTTAAAACCCTGGATCTCTTTGGTTCTAACCTTTCCTGATATACAAAGAGAAAAAGGCAGATCTTAGGATGAAATAACCCTGCCCTACCAGCTTCAAATTAATAAATGCAAATTAGAGGAATTAACTTGACTCACATGGGAAGTAGCTAAAGTATCCATGATGAATTGTGTGAGGGTTTCAGGTTTTTACATTACATAAAATGTATGAAGTTAGAGAACAGATAAAGTTACTTCATGCATGGTTAATAACCATGTACTGACAGATTTTGAGTACATTAAAAACCATTATACATTGTCCGTAACAGGACATTAATATTACTTTACATTCTGTTTCTACAGCTTTTATTACACTCTGTCATGTCTCAGTTGATATTATGAGCCTGAAATGGTTTACAATGTTAAATAAGGCTTTGTCATAGGCACATATACTGTACAGCTTCTTATTCATGTCACAGTGGATTACTCCTGTTTTTCACATGTGCAGCATATACTCTATTTACTACTATACATACTTGAACAAACTGTCTGAGATTTAATACGGCTGCTAGAGGAAGCTCACATTAAAGTACTGTTTTATGCCTGCTTATTTTCTAACATTGAGGTTCCTCCTACAAAACTGTGAGGTATTAATTACTCTCAGCATAGTTCTATTCATTATGCAAAGCCATGGTGCAATAAAAATAACTGACACTGACTTAACCATGTGGCAGTCAGCAAATTCGGACAGTTCCCCCAAAGTGTTTCAATTGTATTAATTTATAATTTCACTTTTCTAAAATAAAATATACTAGAACAGCAATGGTTATGATGGAAACAAACTTAATATGCAGTTGGACAAAGACTAGTGTGCAAATCCTTCCTGAGATTTGTGTGATATTCTTGTTTTCCTTCAATGCCTGCTGTGCCATAACACAGTAGTGTTGTATTTGCTAGAAAATAAATAAACAGAGATGTGACAATATTTTCATATGCTCAGTAAATGAAAAACGCTTAATGAAAAGCAAAGTACAGTTTTATGTACAGTTTTATTTTTATTTTTTTTTCAGGATTTAATGTGAAAAGACTGCAGTGAAGCTGTTTAACGCCAGAGAAATCGGCAACGATACAAGTTTAACTCTTCTCATCATTCATTTTCCAGCAGACAGAATGGGAGCAGCAGAAAGATGCTGCCCTGTATTGATTGTTGCACAGAACTATGAGGGAAGCTTGTGTTGCATCACATCCCTGGTTCTCTAAAGTTACAGTTAAATTAAATGAACATGTACAGAACATCTTTTAGGCTATTTAACTGTAGAAAGGAGATATTTCTGTTAGATTTATTGCCTATCCATACATACATTTGTGTAATAATGCCAAATTAGGAAAAGATGCAGAGAGATGATATTTTTTGGTTTACATCATATACAAACTGCTAAAAAATTGTAATGATTAAGTGATATCTGTTTTAAATCTCCGTGTCTTTCATTTGTTTCCAGGAAGCTTTTTCTAGAATACATTCTCAGTAATCATGGTAATTCTTCATAGTTACTTTTTCTTGCTTCATTTTATTTATGGGTTACACAAACAAACTAAAAAATGGATTTTTAACAGGTGTGAGTGCCTAGAAGAATGTTTTCCTCATAGACAATCCCAACACAGTATCTTCATGTAAAAAAGTGTTCAGTGATATATAAATTGTGGCTTCTTAGAGATAGATCATAGCTACTGCCAGCTGTATAAATATTATTCAAGTTTTTTTTTAAAGTAAGTAATGATTCATGAGTTTTCTATTAATGGATTACCACACGCTCAAGATCAGCTGCTCCAAGTAAAACCTTTTGAATAAATATTGGCCTGGCTCAAGCTTTTTATTAAAAAAAAACATAGACAGATTACATATTATGAAAACATTTTGTGTGTGAACATATAATAAATACCCAAACTTCAAATCAAAACTGCAACATAACACACTTCCATTCCTTTCCTTTGATGCTGCCTGTTGAAAATAGGTTTAGATTTGCAGCCTAATTTGAAATCACAGCTGCAGCTCAGAGTAGATATATACAGCATTCCTATCTTTCTCTCAACCCACAATTTTGCATCATGCTGTATTCAATGTACTTCAAAAGTGTGAAAAAGGTATTTTAAATCACTCTTTGCATGACTGCTGTCAGGTTAGTTTATAAAGTAAATTATTCTGTTAATTAAAAATACTTCTGCTACTACTACTGCAAATAATAATAATATTATAAATAATAATAATATACTGCTATACCAGTAGGTTGTAATGTCTTATTAAATACAACCTACCTAAATCAGTTTCACAGAAACACACACACAAAAAGGTTTCACACTGTATACATATATATATATATATATATATATATATATATATATATATATATATATATATATATATATATAGTTTATTTAACATGTTCATTTTTTAAACACATGTAAACGTATTTGTTTTTGTTTTTTGTTTTTTTTTTGTTTTGTTTTTATTCTCATATTTCTTGCTCACTGTCTCTGAACACAGAGAAACCATATACAGAGGCATGCAGTCCAATGCCTCTTCCTCCATGTTTGGTCCTGCTGCAGTGCGTCTGATGTAATCAGGAAAGAGCAGTTTTTTGTTTGTTTTTTTTAAATGAAGAGAAGTTTTCTGTCTGGCACTTAAGAAAGAAGAAGAAGAAAAAAAGAAACAACATTTCTCATTGTCCATCAAAAATCATGCAAATCTGCAGAAAATTATAATGTTTGGACAGAAACTGTTTCCAAAGTATGAGAAATGTAGTTTATTTATTTTTTTAATAAAAGCAGTTTTATCCTGGTGGATATAAGTTTTGAGGCAATGTGAAGCATAAATTGTGCTTCTTTTGCCTCATGTTTGGTAAATCTTAGTCATAGCAAGATAAAACTTTGGAATCTGTTAGATGTGTGCTTTCAGTAGAGGAGTCGGGTGGACACAGGGAGCCACAATTTGTGTTTACATATTTTTGGGGGAATTTGTGTACCTGGTCTTTTAAGTGTCTGTTGTCTTACAAAATAAAATAAAAGAAAAGAAAAGAAAATAAAACTGAAGTATGTTAGCTGGTGAATGTGACCGGGAAGAGGGAAGTCTGGGTTTCCCTGCTTAGGCAGCTGCCCCCACGACACTGGATCAGCGGCAGAAAATGGATGGATGGATTGAAAAGGAAATAAAATAAAAATAAATTCTTCAGTCAATATTTTCACAGCAGCACAGAAAAGTTCAGTTAATAAACTTGCCCAAAACATTGCCCCAAAAAGAGGTACCAATACATGTCTGTGGCCAAACTGCGTTATAAGTACTTGAGAATAAAACTGCAAATCAAATATTTTTTTCCTCTAAAAATTGTGTTTGTGTTAGTCGTAGTTCATTTTGCTGTGTGTGTTAGTGTGAGCTCTCAGCTTAGTTTTTGCATGCTTTTTCACAGGGTGGTAACATACTTCATTAAAAATAATTTAAGTAAAATGTATGTTTGCATGACAGTTTAAAGTAGAATGAAAACTTAAAGGACACATACCTTACAGCAGGGGTGTCCAGCTCTAGTCCTCCAAGGCCTCAGTTCTGCAGGTTTTAGATGTCTCCCTAAACCAACACACCTGATTTAAATTAAATGGCTCCTCCCAACAGCTTGTTGTGAAGTTCTGCCCAAGCATGTTGACCCATCATTGTCATTCACGTGTGCTGCAGCAGGAAACATCAAAAACTTGCAGGACAATAGCACTCGAGGACCAACTTTGGATGCCCCTGCCGTACAGTAAATGGAGTTTAAGTGAAGCAGCTCACGCCATTCCTGAAAATCAGCTGCCATGAACATGGGTGCAAAGACAATAGAAAATGGTGCTGTTGTAGTCAAGTAACATACATTTTAACAAGACTTTGGGAGGTTGTGTCATCTTGTTACCAAAAAGGGTAAAAAATGTCACCTTAGGTCAGTGTTTCAGAACCCACTGCTCTGCATGTTACTTTAGAAGTAACCCTACTTTAACACACCTAAATTAAATGAATGACTCATTAACTGGCTGCAAAAAGGACATTCATTAATTTGAATCAGGTGTGTTGGAGTAGGAATACGTCTAAGACATGCAGGGCTGTGGTGTTCCGAAGACCTGGATTGAGAAACACTGCCTTAGTTGTGGTGTGTAAGAATTACTGTCATCTAGTGGTAAAAATGGGCATAGAATTTAGTTCAAATGCAAAGCATAAATCTGAATGGACGGTGGCTGTCAGTGGCCAAAATTCTTCCAGACATGAACATGTTTTCATCTGCGAATGGATCCAGTGGCCTCAGGTGCAGTGATGACTGCACTACAGGTAACTACTTGTATGTGTGTACTGTCTTCCTCTTTGTGCCTTTTCAGGCATAACTTATCCCAAATGGTGCTATAGCTCCTATCAAACAAAGCCACTACTGTAGTATTAAATTTCGGAGGGTTCTCGCTTCATTCAGAGTTGTTTGTCCATTCAGACACACTGTAGGGAAATGGTGGCACAAATATGGTAGCTGCAGTGTATGTGAACCCCTGGCAAGTAGAAATAAATTGTTCTTTCTAAGAGACTACAAACATAACAGTTACTTTAGTAAAGTGATTAGAGACCTATAGAAGCAGTTTTTAATGATATTTCTTTTCCTGTCACCGACCTTTGGTTTTATTACACACTGCACATTTAAGACTATCTAAGAATGAAACAAGCTCTTTATCTGGAAACTTGAGATAATTATTTGATAAAACCATTCTATCTGTATACATGTTTGTATGCATTATAAGGTTGTATTTGGGAACCCAGGCACTTTAAGCAGTTGTAAAATTTTCAATAAAAATACTAAATACAACATTGATCTTGGTGGATGATGAGCTTTCCAAAGAACAGTAACTAAATGTGGTTCAACTCATTTCCTCTCTTATGAGATTCATGTTCTTTCCATGCATTGTCTTGACTAATTAAATTAAATTAAACAACTGTAAACATTCTTTTTAATAAATTTCTGACAGTTTAGGGTTTGTAAGTCCTGAAGGCATTAAAGCAAAGTAGCATTAAGATTTAAAAGCATCAAAATCAAAGCTGTTTAATGTGTCACATTAGATTAAAATTATACATACCAAAAATTTGTGACTGTCAGTCAGTTGGCCTAAAATAAAATAGAGCAAACAGAATTACACAAGGTTTGGGCAACTTGCAAGCAAAAATGATTTTATATCATATAGTTAGGTAACTTGCTTGCTTGGATAGATCTCACTGTGACTCACTAATTTTTTTTTTCTTTTTTATATATATATGCCAGAAGGCACATTTTAATATGCTAATAATGTTTTTCCTTCCTAATGGCACCAGCTTTTTGATACCAACTCACATTTTAACACCAGCATTGAGAACAAGAGTGAAAATGGAGCAGAGTGCGCCCTACATCTGTCTATATTCGTTCATAAAGCTGGTTGAGTTGAAGACAACATTGGGATCCACTGGCCTGACAGCTTTCTCTGGTAATGCTGTAAGTGTAAATGGAGTCATGCTCTGTTGAAAGAGTAAGGTTTGTGTGTGCGCTCCCTTCATCCATCATACTTCAGGGTGCATGCGTCTGGCTATGTGGGCAAAGAGAGATGGAGGATGCTCTCCAGCCGGGCCCAGGAGATGGGCTGAAGAGAGGATGACAGATGACAGATGAGGTGCCGTCATGGCTTCCTAAGAGCTCAGTAAGACCTGTCTCCTGGCGTACGTCTAAATTATTACCTCAGTCTTAACGCTGTTTGTAGTGTTCAGTTTGGTCGTGTTATCCAAGCAAAGCTGCAGACCTTTAGGTTTTGTGGGCTCAAGGATTTGTATTTTTATCAGCTACCTTCTGCAGGAAGTAAGATAATCATCTCTATACTTCTTGCTGTTAAATTAACCAGTGTCTGCTTTTTCCTTGAGGCTATGATGCTGGTTTATTGGACGATGCATGGGTGTATAACATCTAGGGTAATGTCTATGCACAGCACTATTATCGATGCTTTATGCAACTTATTTTCTAGCTGCAATGTAAAATCAGATCTAAAATTCTATATATTTTTTTTAACTGCTCCAAAATACGTTGGTGTTCAACAATCATTTGCCAAGTTGCAGTGCAATATAGATTTAGTACATGAAGCATTTGTATGTGGAACTAATTTTTATGCTCCTGGAACAGCTGGTCTCAAGTGATTACTGCTCTTATAAAATACTTGACACAAACAAGCCCTAATGATAAATCCTGCTGCATACTCATTAATTCAAGACTTAAAAAAACATGCTTGAATGTGATCCGCTCCCTGCAGGCAGACTCTCTAGCTGTGAACTTGGATAGTGAGGGCCCCATTTTCACTATGTTTGACTGTGGCCCCAGAAACAACAACTGGCAAGGGCACCAAAAGAAATGTGAACTACACACATGTATCTGCCAGACACTGTGGGCTAGAACTGAGAGGGAGCTCCAGCGCGCCAAGTCAGTGTGGAGGAAAATAGGGCAAACAATGCAATCCAAAAGACAACAAAGTGGACACATTCTTATGCACAGCAATTATACAAATATAAAGCATCAAGATTTGCATATACTTGCAAAACAAAATGGCAACAAGAAGTTATTTTTTACAGCGACTGAAGCTTCTCTGCAGCCTCTTGGCACATCTGTGGTTTTTAAAATCAACAAAACTGCAATAAACTGCAAAACTGAACCATTTCTTGTCAAGCTCTATGTGTGCAAAGTCTCAGTATAATGAAATAATATGTTAAAGAGTGCACACATCCTATCATTAAAGGTGTAATACATCCCTGTTCCTCACCCACACTCTTTTGTACTAGATCCCTGCTCTGACTCACTGTCTAAGTCATCTTTGACCAGTTGTGAAAATGTTCTTTTAGTATTTTCATTAATTACCCACACTGAGATTCAGACAGACTAATGAGGGTTCAGGACTGCAATTTCTCTCTTGTCTCACAGTGCACATTTTTATAACATTTTTCAGCAAGCAGATTTTTTTTCTCTCGATTTATTATTAAAATGATGCACTTTCATTTTACCCAAACATTCCAGTCTGTGATTGAAATCCTCCTGTTTTGGTTTGACAGCCTGAGAGCTTGCACTCTGTTTCATCCCTATTCTAATTCTACTTTCCAAACCCTGCTATAGGTTTTATAAAATGCACTTGTTGGCCTTTTTCCAGACCACTCCATCTCCATTAGCCTTTCATTATGAATTGTCATTTCACAAGAAGCTACTTTTATAGCCAAGCAGGCATTTGCTGTAATAATAATAATAATAATAATAATAACAATAATAATAGGCTGCAGAGGGTTGTGGTGGTTAGCACAACTGCCTCACAGCCAGAAGGTTGTTGGTTCAAGCCTTGGCTGGGTAGAAGGAGTTCAAGCCGGGACTTTCTGTGTGGAGTTTCCAGCTGGATTACTGCAATGCACTTTATTTTGGGGTAAATCAGTCTTTTATTTCTCAACTGCAGCTTGTACAAAATGCTGCTTATTACCATTTCTGATAAAACAGGAATTTTGATTGTTCCACCTGATAATAAAATCTCTCAGGTTAAACAGTATATTGGAGCTTTAAGCCCATTTGTCCAGCCAAGCCTCTGGATTTTAGAGGTCATTTTTTTATTCAGCCACATCCCTGGAAAATTTTTCTAGACATCTTGTCAAAAACTGCTTCTTTCAACTGAGAAACAGCAAAGCTGAGAACTCTGGTGTCAAACACTTATTAGATGGTGATCCATGATTTTATTTATTCTCGTCTGGACTGCTGTAGCAGCCTCTTTACTTGTTTAAATAAGAAAGAGCTAAACCGTCTTCAGGCTGTACAGAATGCTGCGGCACAGATTTTAACTCACTCTCATACAAAAGCACATGGTTTTAACATCTCTCTACAGGTTACTCATTCATTTTAGAATTAATTTTAAAATACTGGTCCTTACTTTTAGAGCTCTACGTGGTCGGGCCCCTCCCTACATCTCTGATCTTATTCATTTACACATACCAGGCTGTGCTCTGAAGTCTTCAGATCAGAGGTTACTAGTAGTTCCTCGTACATGCTTCAGGACCAGAGGCGATCGATCCTTTTAGGAAGTGTCACCCAAACTGTGGAACGGGCCGCCTCTCTCTTTAAGATGTCTACCTTCTATCGAATCTTTTAAAAAGCAGTTGAAAACATTTTTATTGAAACTGGCTTTTTAGTTAAACAAGGGTTATGTAACTGCATGTATGTGTTATGTATTTTCTTATGTCTTTGCCTTTTTATTAATTTTATTTTTTATTCATAATGTAAACAACACGGGGGGCAGTGACGTTTTGCAGTTTGACACAGACATATCTATTTAGAGCAAAAATTAGGCTTGTGGACTGTAGGATCACTTTGTTAATGTTATGAATTAAAAAAAAAAAAAAACTTGGTAAGAGATGGATCACGGTTAGAGCTAAATAACATTCTTTTTGACAATGTCACCATCATGTTCTCTCTAACTCTTCCAACCCTGCCTCTCACCTTCTAATTTTTAGGATACTTTCCAGCTTCCCTAAGACTCTGAACTGGAATAAGCAGTATAGACAGTGAATTGAATTAAAGTGACTTTGATGAAAGTTTATTTTGAACTAAAGTAAATCTTTGAATGAATGATCACTGTTAAAATTAAATAAATAAATTATTTACAGCCTTGATAACAGTATTTCTTAAGTAATTAGTAAGAACAAGACACCAGCAGAGGGCAACAAAAAATCATCTTGCCCTCAACCAGCTGTATGTAGGGCAACTTACATTTAGGAAGAAGTCATCGAGTGGGGAGAACCAGAAAAAAGGCACATATTGTGTGGCAGCCACATGCTCTGGGATCTAAATTTGACAGCTCTACTGGTCTAACATGCTGTTGCCATTTTACGCGGAACTGAACAGCGGTAAAGTTGTCAGCTTGTACAAACCTAAAAGCACAAGGAAACGGACAGTACTGACTGTTACAACAGCTTACACTTCAGAGGCAGACATATACTGCCTTCTATAAACCTATTCAAGATGTAGACTTGTTTAATCCCTGCCACTGTTATTTTTCCATGATTGCACGGTAGGATAAACCATTTCATCTTTGAAGCTCAAAGTAGGGACTAATTTAATATTGCAGTCATCCAGCAGTCATCAGTTGACTGGAGAATATACCTCCAATCCTCAGATGTCCTCAGATAAACAGGGTTCTGCTTTGGTAATGATATATGTGTTAAACAAGGTATCATCCAAGATGTGGAGGTAACTAGATTAGAAGCAAGCCTGCCAAACCTTACTGGATGTATCCAATCACATTACGTTGAAACTTACCGCAGGAATATGGCGTATTTCGTCAGTGATAGCTAAATGTGTGGCGGCAGCTGCAGAGAACTCACGAGGCTGCCTCTTGGCTCACATCTTTGCCTCTTCAAGTAGGCATGTGTGCCAAGAAGGAACTAAGTTCCTTGGAAATCCATTGACTGGGAATGGTTGTCATCCCTACAATCCATTCAAATTTGATTTGGCAAAAAAGTGGTTTACATGACAGAACCTGAAGCTTCAATTCAGGGAGGTGATGAGGGGGAGGTGAGTGACGCACAAGCCCAAGAAGCTAAATGAGTCAAGAGGAGGATTCCACTGCTCGAACAATACAATTGGCTGATAAATTTAATCCCCCCATTTTAAAGTGGCAGTTTATTTGGCAAGGAAGCAGCCAGATAGATTAAATTCACTTCATACAGTAGATACTGTACATGGAGATGCCTCCACAAAGAAGCCCCAGGCTTTAAACCTTCTGACTTCTTCTCTTTGAATATTCTTTTCCTTCCTTCTCTCTCGTCTCTTCCAAGTTTCAGTTAAAAAGAGACAATACATATTATTATCTAAAATCAGATCATTCACAATTGATTGTATTGATTGTATTGCATATTGCAAGTTAGTTCCAAGTGAAACTAATTGATTTGGGTGCAAACTGTTGAATCTGTAAAATGAGGAGTGATTCCAGTACAGGTTTAAATTGTCAATGAAATTAATGTTCAAAAATTTGCAGGCGTCTTAAAGCTAAGTGTTAAGTCCAAGTAGTAGTAGCTAAAATGCCCTGTTCAACGGTTTTGAGTGGGTAGTGGACCACTGATAAAAACAAACTTGCAACTGTTTTTTAAAAAGTAAAAAAAAAGTCCCTAATATCCCTTTTGGTCAGTTCAGACTGTTGTTGGGGGGTGTCATTGATCCCAACGTGCACTATCAACCCATTCTACCCAGTCCGAAAGAGAGTGCAGCAGTTCAGGAGTTCGGGAGAGCTGGGTTGTCTGGCAAAATGAAAGGATTTTAGAGGACACTGCTTCATTACCTGGGTGCGACACCCACTGAAGCAGACACGCCCAACTTTAGAGGAACCATGGAGGACAAACACATCTGGGTGATGACCATGAGAGCCAGCCCCGACCGCTGGTACATCCCAAGCAGTGCCTGAAGGCGAGGTAGAGATCCCCTCAGCGGCGGCTGCAGGAGAAGAGGTGGAGGTTCTGACAGCGGAGGTCCCACAGGTCAGTGCCTGAATGAGCTCATTTAATGATCAGTCATGAATTCGTTCATATTTTGGGTGAATGTGAACTGAACGTGCTGTATTTCTACCTGATGAACGATATCGTGAGCGCGCTCATTCTGCCGTTTGTGAACGCCGTTCTCTCACAGATGTAATTTGTTCAAGATAGTGCCAGATTTCCATGGAGCTTTCCTGGGAAAATCCCGGCTAAAACACATCGTAAACAGGCCTTAATATATGGGTGAAAAACACCAAATCTGGAAACACCAGCCACCAACACACCACCACAGAGTGTCATCAGATTGTGAAACATGGAGGTAAAATCCAATGAAGAAAGCAGCATCACCTCTGCCTCAATGATCACTACAGCATCTTCGTATCACTTAAAATTATTTTTTGAAAAGGTCAGTGACGATCCAGGAAGGAGAAATCTTGCCTTTTTGATTCAACTTTGCCCGTCAGGTGTCAAGAAGCAACTCCAGACATCAACACAAAAGATTAAAAAGTGACTTAATGAAAAGATAAATAATGTTGAAATGTTTTGCACTTTGAGGTACATCCTTTGTTTCCTACCTCAGCCTGGTTCCTACCTCAGCTAGTTTAATAATTTCTCATTAAAAAAAACCATTCAAGCAAGTTTTTCCTCATGTTTTTATACTGTAGGGGTGAAAGCTACAGCTGGCTACTACCCAACATATTGGAAAAAAAGAACTAAAAACTAGTTCATTTATAAAACTGTGAAAAATTTTAAATATTAAATCATGAACTATGAACTGAACTAGTTAATTTTAAAATGTGTGAACTGAACTTTGAACCAGTTCATGAAAAAATTGAACTTTCCCAACACTGTGGTGGTGGTCCCCACTGGAGCTAGCAACTACAGGAGAGGAATTAGAGGTCCCCGCAGCATCAGCCATGGGAGTGGAGTTGGAAGTCTTTGTGGTGGAGATCCCCGCTGCACCCCCCCATAGAAGCATGCTCCCAGCCAGAACAGCAACACACTGCATTTCTTAGGAGCTGATGACCAGTTTTGATAAAAACTTGTCATACGATTTTTGATTTCTGAGTGCCAGATTTACAGTATCCAAGAGGAAGCTTTACACTTGTTGCTTTTCAAACTAAAGCTTTCTTTTTTTTTTTTTTTTTTTAGTCAGTAAGTTGTTGAAAGCTCATTTCTTCACATTTCTGCATTGTTCCAATGAAGAAATCACATTTCTTCATTGTAAAGTGGCTTTTAGAAAAGAAAAGACAACAGGCATTCTTTTTACTTTGCAGGGTGTTTTAGTTCCTTTCGGCTCCTTGTTTGGTTTTGCAAATAATTTCCTATTTAGGTTTCATCACTTTTATAACACAAAGCACTTGAAAGACAGAATGAATGACAGTCAGTAGGACTTACATTCGCCTAAAGGTAAGAATAATTTCTATATATCCAAACATATTATGTCTGCCTGAAATGCAAACGAATTAGCTGTTAAGCTTGTGTTTTACTCAGCTCTGTTTCTTCTACCCCCCATCCCCCCATTTAAAAAAAAAATATTAATAAGGGTATTTATTTATTTTTTGTAATCCCTCAGCTTCCATCTTAGTTGAGAGACTAAACAAAGAGAAAGGGAGCTAAAGTGAGTAGTTGATGATTTAGAAATAGAAAAATTTGGGATTTTTTTCCCATTTTCAATCTTACCACAACTAAAACACCAGACAACAAGTTTTGAATTAGCCAACATTAGCAGGTTTCTGATTTAGACAAAGACTGGAGAGCTTTATAATTCTGTTACTTTCACTTCATAAATCCCCAGATATTCATGTCAATCCAACATATTTGATTTTGTTGGGGAAAAACATGTAGTAAGAGCTCCCACACCCCTAAAATGTTACATGATTGTCTATGTATTATGCTATATGAAACCACATTCTTGCATCTTAAGCATACTTTCTTTTTTTCAAATCAATACTAATAATTAATCCATCTAAATTTATTTTTGCTAACAAGATGAGAGAAGAACATAAAGATCCAGCTCTTATAAAGATTTGTGGTAGACAGTATTAATGAGTAATGTGTTTCTGATTTAGTTTATTGTTTAATATCCAGTAAAAGGATGATATTTTGGCAAACAAAAGTTTGAGCAAATATTAATTAAGTATTAGCAAAGAGGGAAAAAGTAAAAAATGACACAATTCTATTAATATTTAAAGGTTTTAAGAGAAAATAGATTTTTTTTTTATAGCCTCTAGCCCTCTGAGTTTCTTGGGCTATTTATTCTCTCATGAGTTATGTTTACAGGTTTGAAATTATACAGTAGAAGCAATCCTTCTTTCATATTTATTTTGTATTTTTAAATAATGTTATGTTTACTTGTAGAATTTGCTGCTGTTTGATTCTATCATTATTCAACTCTATGTGGAAAAATGCTCCACGTACCAGTGACTCCAAAAGAAACCCAAAGCGTGATAAATCCACCTTCAGCCTTAACAGGAAAAAAATGTTCTACAGTTAAGTTCTGCAACCAGTTTTCACCACACACACATCTTTGCTAATCAAGCCCCAAAAGTTCTGTTGCAGCTGTATCACTTCTCATCACTTTCTCAAAAGTTTTTAGGCTTTCCTAATGTGGTTATCAGTTAAGAGCGCAACACCATTCCAGAGTATGTTAAATCTCTGAGTCTTTGAACTGGGCTTCTACTGTCTTTTTAGCACTTTAATTTACAGTCAAAAGAAATGTTTTTTTGTGATTCTAAACCACAACTTGGACCCCCAAAATTTCTGTTTAGTGCTATTTCATATTTACATTTTAAACTGAAGAAAAAGCTACAGATTTTATTTTATAGCCTTTTCTTCCATTAGTTGGTTTCTGTTTTTTCTCTTTATGATTGCCTTTCAACACAGACTCATCCTCATCATTATAACTGTGAAAAGGTCAGCAGGGCTTCTCTTCAGCATATTGCTGTGGTTATGACTGATTTCCTCTCTACTCTTACATGACGAATGTGAAAGGATGCATTACAGCAATTTATGTTCATAATCTATTGGATCTTTGTCAGGTTACGCACATTCTTCACTGTGCCACAGTGGTTTCAAGGTTAATTTAACATCATAACTTTGGCTATTGAGGCACTTGATGAAGTGACTGATGTAGACCTACTGTATACTGGCCTGTCAGATCTATATTTAATAGCAGCTAATTTAATACAGACTTTTAACTGATGAAACATCTTATAAGATGTGTACAATTCTTTACTGACCAAAGTTTGGCACAGCTGTGTTTAGCATCATTTTTTTTAAGTTCAAGCTTAGACTCAGAATTACATTCATGGCCTGTCCCCTAAATTTGCAGGATCAACACATTTATGATTTTGGACTGTTTGGGGCCTAGCTGTTGCTTGAAAATTAGGGATTATTGGAAATATTGTGAATCAATGCTGAGTCAGGCTCATAATAATAAAAGCCTTGTTTTTTATTATAATTTTATTTTTATAAATTTGGTCTCTGATTTGTTTTGAAATACAGGAGATAAACCCTCATATATAAAACAAAAGACTAGCATGGGTTCACATTTGCACATAAAAGGTTATATAAATTCAGTATTTTTATTGATGGTCTTTCTTGTCCAGTCCATCCGTTTGAGGATCCTTTGAGAACCCTGGGGAAAATGCATCCACTGAGGAGGAAACCAAAGGCAGCGTCAAAGCCGTGTTCTCAAAGCCAAAGATACAATGATCTCCACTTGTTTGAAGCACAGACATGCAGGAATCTGCTCAAAGAATATTAAACTCAAATATAAAATTCAACTGTGTCAAATGCAGTAAAAGATTAAATATTCATAAATAGATTTTGTTTATTGATCATCACACAAATGATGATGGTTTTTTATTGAGATTACAACATTCTATCAAAATTTCATGAAATTAAATCAAAGATGGAGTTGCAGTGTAGAATTATAAATGATAACTGGGAATGGACAAAAGAGTATAAGATGTTTCTTACTTTCTTTTTAAAGATTAAACCATTAACACAGGAAAAAATGGGATCACATTTTCCTGTATCACAACAGTAGTCTAATTGTTGTACTGTATGGCGGGCGAACCAGACCATTCTTATGGTAAACTGTTGGGAGTTGGACAGTTATGTCTTTCTGTTTGAGTTTAATTTCATGCCTACACCACGTTTGTGTCTTTTCCAGATGAGACGACAAGACTTAAGCTAGAAAAAACAAATAAATAAATTTAAAAAAAGTCTGCTTTTAGGTAGACATTGTTAAAAGTTCTATTTTAAGGTAATGTTTGTTTTTTTTTTTATTATTAGTATTTACTAGAAATTCAATGGGATGCTTAAACTTTAATTTAGAGTTTACAAATGAAGGATAAACTCTCAGCAGAAAACTTATTATAACTTGTTTTAGTGTCAATCCAAGTAAAAAATGAGATGCAGTTGTTTTTGTTTAAAACTCAAACATCTGCAAAAGGAACAAGAAGTTGCTGCCCATGTACCAAGGTACAAGGTTTTTTTTAAAAAAAATAAAGCCCAAAAGGAGCAAACTGAAGAGTGTTACTCTGCATTAGTTTTTAGGTAGCTAACCTCTGCTTAGGGAACTCCTAAGCATCTTAAAAGTCCTCTTCCCTGCTCTCAGCAGAGCTCACCTTAGGAGCTCTCTTAAGAGCTAGGATTCTTTAGGAATAGCGTTTATCTGTCTAAGATCTATTCTTCACTTTTAGGGAGAATTCTAAGAAAACATCATGACTCTCAGAATTTTCTTTGGATTTGGCCATTAGGAGCAACTCTTTGCACTAAGAATCTTTAGGAATACGTCCCTGAGCTCTAGTTTTAAGTCAGCCTGTATAGCAGCGGTAAATATACAGTGATTAAAAACTATGTATGTACAGTGGCACATTACCTATTTCTGAATGTGTGATTGATTATACATAGATCTTTTTTTTCTTTTTGGCATGAATAATACAGCTATGACTCACAAAGACACACCTCATTTTCCTCAGGTCTCAAGCAGCCACAGACACATTAAGACAAAAGTGCCCTTTAGTCAGTTAGATGAGGCAACAAACACAAATCTCAGTTTTATTGTACAAGTAATGACAAAAAAGTCTCCAAATGCTTCTTGACTAAAAAATGCTTCTTTACATGCTCATGTACATGAATATGCAAGATGTTGAAAAGCGATTTAAAACTTGCTAATTGATGGCAGTGTGCTCCAAACAGCTCTGCTTCCTGACAGGACTGCTCATCCAAATAAAAGGTCACTTGCACCTCAGCCCCACTTCTTGTTGGACAGAGACATGTCTGGTGATATTCTTTCCTAGTAAAGATAAAAGCTATTCGTAAAAAATCTAAAGAATCTTGTTAAGAGCAGGAAAGAGGACTTTTAAATTGCTTAGGAGTTCCCTAAGCAGAGGACCAGCTGGTGGATAGAAGAGGGAGGAGAGATATTCTCCAAACACCGGATGACAGTGAATTAATTAAATGTTACAGAGTGGATTGTGCAGGAATCATAAAATCATGAAAATGTTCTGGAATCATTCCTAAGCTAAAACTCCTTGCTAGGACTTTTAGTCTAAGTTAGGAGCTTTCTGAAAGGATATTCAGAATCTTTTGGAATATTAGCCGCAGATGTTGGCTGAGGGTAACACCATGCCATATAAGATTATCTTATTCATAATAAACAAGTTATTATTGGTATATCTGTACAATTGTCTTCAATAAGATATGATTTGGAATTCATTCATGGCCCCTTAAAGGTGGGACAAGACAGTAATAACGAACAGAAATCCAATGTTAGTGCCTGTATTTGAAGGAGGGGAAAATCTAGAAGGTGAGCTTTTAGTTTAGGAATTCAGACAGTGAATGGAATGTAAAAATTATTAAGGACTGCAGGTTCAGACTGAAGAAGACAAGAATGAGAAGTATGTGTGACCCTGCTGAGCCTCTACAAAGATAAAGACAAAGTTTATAGGCTCTTTTGTGAATTTGACACATACAAATGGTTGAGCACATGAAATATACAAGAAAAAAAAAGATGCTCAAAAGTACTTTGGTACTTACCTGTATGTCATATTCCTGCAGTGAGTAAGCACTGTTTGACTGATAACTACGTGTATCCACATTTTAGAGAAAATAATAGTATTTGGTGGAGCAAACAGCTTTTGTAAGGGAGAAGTCGGGGCTCATTACATCTCTATCGACAAAGTCAGAGCAGGCAGGAAAACAAAGTAAGGCCCGGGTGAAAGGATTAAGGATGGAAGAGGGCTCATGGCAAAGTGCTGCCACCAGTTTGATAAGTTTGCCGAGGAGAATGAGTTTAGAGGATGTTAATAATAGAAGGCTAGAAAAGTTTTGCAACAAACATACCAACAGACTTTATTTGATCTAGATGGCTTTAAATGCCATAGCCAGCTCTCTAAATCTGAATATGTTTCATTTTGTTCAGTAGATCAGGCAAATAAGTGACGTTTCAGTGGTAAGCTGCAGCACTTCATTATCCCCTTGCTTTTATTTAACACTTATTCTGAGATTTATCAGTTTGACAGATTAATTTATAAACAAATATCACTATTAAATTATTTATTATTAGAAAATTTCAAAATGTGCGTGCTTATACCAGTGCCAAAAATAAGTAATTAAATCACCATTTTCTTTTTAATCCATTAACTGAATTTTTAAGTTCAAATTACAGGCTGTAAATTTAATGGTACTACCTGAATGATAGATTTACAGAGTCACCTTAAAAGCTTTAATGAGCATGCTTTGCAAGCATGTGTCTGATACGGCGCCTTGGTTTTTAACAGGTTGGTTTTTATCTCCATTACATTTTATAGCTATTAGCAGTTTACACCAATCACAAGTGACTACAGGCTTAATGGTAAATTTAATGCATTCTGGGGTTTTCAACCAGCAGGGGGTGGAGAGATTTCCAAAACAAACTCACTGAACCGTAGTTCAGATGTTACATCAGCTTAATGTTATGGCTGACATGTTGGCAAACAGTTATCTTTATACATCTAGAGGACAATGAGTGATGTGGACATTTGCAGCAAATGGTATAAAAACAGAAGCCTGAGTGAATTGGCTGCAGTTTTAAATAGAGCGGGGGTGTGAAGAGTCTTCGATTATCCTAGCTGCTAATCTGAGTGTTTGTTGAATGTGTGATAAGCAGTCCAATGATTTCACAGTGCTCTGAATTAATCTAAATATCACAATAAAAAAACTGGAAATGCAAACACCTAAATTTCGAAAAAAAAAAAAAAAAGAACCTCTCAAATATTGCTAAAAAGTTTTTACGCTCTAATGAGGTGGTTTTTCAGACACATTAATATAGCGGTATACTGCAAAAGTGTAATGGAAACACTTTTTTTCGTATTTACACATAACTGGACGTGACGTAGAGGGTCATGTGACCAGTTCATTTTAAGTAAAGATGGCGCGGTATGGCTAGGCGCAGGAGAAGACAGAAATCTTTTAACAAATAATGACGGAAAAAAATATATAACTGCCATCATGAGCTAAACACCATTCAATGGAAACACTTGCAAATCGCAATTGTACTTTGTCAAAATCTTTGGAAATATTATATTTATATATAATATATATATTTATATTATTTATATTTATTTTGCGAAATACTGTAATGGAAATGCAGCTTATGAATGAGTTATAAACTGTCAGCAAAATGTTTTTGCTGACTCCTACCAATGAATTGAGCTTCCTGAGGAGGTACTGCCTATGCTGACAATTCCTTAGAATCACCTCTGTGTTGGAGAACCTCAGTAAGTGGTCAAAGATGGTGTCAAAGTCTTTATAGTCCTCAACTAGCTCCACTGGCTTCCCATGGATGATGGTGGTGACTGCAGCAGCAGATCCCTCAGTATATTGGAGAAGGTCACCACCATCTCCCTAGTTTTGCTGACATTTAGTTCCAGACATGAGCGGTCGCAACAGTCCACAAACTCCTGGATCTTTTAGGGAGACAGACAGCAGAGATAACAGAACTGTGTCATCAGCATACTTTGCCAGATGGCAGCTGGGCTGCATGGATCTGTAGTCATTCATGTATAGGATGAAGAGCAGAGGAGAAAGCATGCAGTGTTGGGGTGAGCCAGTTGAGGTGTAACATAGCTCAGAGAAGATGTTGACAACTAAATGCTGTCATCTGTTGTTAGAAAGTCCAAGATCCACAGGATTAACTGGTCAACCAAGTGAAAATGGGTGGAGAGGTTGGCGGGCAGGATGTTTTAAATGCTTAGGGGAAATCTGCAAACAGCAGTCTGGCTGAAGAGTTTAGCTGCTCCAGATGTTTGTGAAATGTGCCCATGATTAATGTTTTTGTATCATCCATGCCTCTGCCAGTGCGATAAGCAAACTGGAGCTGGTCCATCTGGGAGTGTGTAGCTCTGATGAGCCAGTGTTTTATGACCCTCTTCACAGCTTTCGTAACAAGGGGGGTGAGAGCCACGGGTCAAAGATCATTCAGAGCACTGGTTGTGCTCTTCTGTCCCACCCTATTTAAAAAAAATACATGGTACAGGCACAAAAGAAAAGCTGAATGGCATTGCTCTACAGGTTTTTCTGGTTTTCATTTAAAATAAAAGATAATAATTTGTGTACATTAGCACAAATACAAAGAACTTTCATTCATTTACCCATGAGTCACACGCATGTGGTTGCTGCTTAATCCTCCCTAAATAAAGAAAAGGTTTACAAAAGAAAATCCATGCTGTTCTGCTGCCAGTCAATGGATAAAAGTCACTGGGTTCAAATGCTTACTGATGTTTTGTCATATAAAACATACTCATCATCTTGGTGAAGGGTAAAGAAGAAAAACAAATATTTCATTTAATTTCTTTAAGGTGATTAAACTAAATTTACACAGATAGGAAGTAAGAACATATTCAAGGAACAACCTCAGAAACTGATCTGAATCAATTGGCTGGGACATACTGTGCCAACAAACTGCAATGACATGGCTTCAAATCCAACACTATTTAATATAGCACCACTTTTCTTTCATTATTTACGTCACCTTTCTGTATACAAGGTGAAAAAGAGCAGAGAGCCAAGAAGCTGTCACAAAAATTCAAAAGGCAGGAGTGGTATTTGATATGTTGACCATAAGATACATTAGTGAGATTCAAGAGTTTTCTATTTGGATGCGTGCTGTAGCTGATACAAGCTTACAGTACTTGTGTCTGGGTGTCAATAATATTAATTCACATCACCATTTGGCCTGTCACAACGCTTTTACTGAAGCTAAAAATCATAAACACATTTACGCTTTAATCAATATCATAAAAAATATGGCGCAGCAATGAGTGTTCCTCTTCTCCTGAGACATGGGTGCCAAACACGTTAGTACAACTTGAACAAGATTTATGGGATGAGAGGCGCCACTACAGCACTTGAGCTGTTACACATCCCTCAGCTGATTGAAAAGGCTGGTGAAAATAACATTTTCTGCAATGCTTTTAATGAGATGCCCTGTGCAGCAACTGATAATGCACTCCAAGAAGGACTGCTAATGGCTACAGTAATAAAGAAGAGGATCAAGAACAAACATTTAAGGTTTCTTCAACAAATGTAAGCATCAAATAAGGTTTCTGTGGGAATTCAAAGCAGCTTCCAAAGAAAAATACAAAGAGAGGTGCCTCAGTACTCGTTTCAAGGGCGTAGTCGCGGTTTGCACTATCTGGGGATTACAGCTTTCTGTAGCACACATGCCACAGTCACTACAAATAGAAATCTAAAAACAGAAAATTATAGTAATGATATTCATAATTAGTTTCACATGTTTGTGCTTTGAAAATAAGTTGATCTCAAAGTAGTTTTTAAAGGATTCCCCATTGTATTAATAAATTGTGACCATTGTGTCATCTTAAATTTCCTTTCCTTTTTTAAACTATTTCTCACCAGAATACATTCAGTTAGAAAATAAACAAAAACCAAAACAAAACAATGAATCACATTTATTTTTCAAACTATGTTCTTATTTAAGTTCAGCATTGTTCACATTCCTGTTTTTAGTCTCTTCTGTACCTTTTAAAAGTCCATCTTGGCTGTTGATCATTATGGAGATGCAGGAAGGACCGTTTTCCTGTCACCTAGTTTTAATACACACATGTATGGCCCCATGAGAAATCATGATATAAACATAATGGTGGCCCACTTATGGAAACTTCCCTGTGATATTAGAGCACAAAAATCCACAGGGAGCCCAACACATCTGCTCCACTACTGTACATGAGTAAACGCCTACTTAATTTCAGAGGATATATATATATATATATATATATATACACACATACATACATACATTACATTCCCTTTATAATTGGGAATGTGCACGTGTATGTGTTTTCTTCCAATTTATGTACAGGAATATAAAAGTAAAACACTTAGGTTTTTACATGTTTTGTAAATCTCTTAACGCCTCTGCTGAAATTATTTGTAGTCAAGTGAAAAAAAAAATGGAAAATAGAACTCTCGATTTAAAATAGCAGATGTGACCATATTTATTTTACAAAAATTAAACATGTTGAAACAGTCTGTGAAAAAAGCACACCCACACTGCTTTGATAGAAACTAGGATTAACAATGAGGAGCTAATCAAACCCATTTGAATTAATTGATCTCATGTCTAAAAGAAGTCTTAGCAGTTCGCTGCTCTGAAGGATTCAGATGCCAATGTTCCCTGGAGTGGACAGCCTGGGCAGTTCTCCCCATCATCAAACTGTGCAATACTCAACGTGGAATCAAGCTGTCATAATGGTTCAGACCTCTAATTGCACAGCTGTGGTGGGATCTTGAGAGCCATTTATTAATAAATGCTGTAAAGCTGAATGAACTAAATAATAATGATTAGTTCAGGCATTGCTGCTAAAAGTAGATTTGCAGGTTATTTTTGTACGCTTTTGTTTTTCCACATGCTGCTTTGGTATTTTGGCTTAATTTTAAATAAATAATGACACATTGTAAAAATGCATGTGCTGCTGTTATTATGTGGTTACATTTACCAATTTTTACGATCCAGTAAAAAAAAAAGAAAAAAAAAAAAACAAAAACATATTTTCATTATGTCTAAAATTATAGGTATCCATCCAGCACTCAAGCACCACAGCCCTGCAGATCTTAGATGTTTCCTTGCTTACTGGCTCAAACTACTGAGACAATGACAAGCTTGTGGAGAAGAGGAAAAGCTGCTGATGAGGTCCATTTCATATGAATTACGTGTGTGAAGGCTGATATTATTAGCTTTAGTAGCTGTCCATATGACTGACAAGGCAAAAAATTAACAATGCATTATCTCTCTTTATGACACATTCTCTCTGATGAGTGTGTAACTTTTATAATTTAAGGATGGCTTGTTTACTGAAATAATATGCCCTTTGCAGTTTCAATACAGTGATTTAGGTATATTGCAACACAAAGAAAAAGGTAAATAAAGTATCCATTCATCTATTTTTTTTTCAGTCAATGTGACACTTCTTTGTATTTACAAGGGTCTTGTTTCAATAATCATCCATTCTATCTTTAAGTTTTATGCTTTCTTAGATGATGTTAAAAAGCTACATTACATAAAAATAATAAAAACTACCAGAATCATTATTTGTACAACAGATATTTTCATCATAGAGTTCCTTTCATATTCTTTTCATCACAATGTTTGTGAAGCATTTGTCTCTGTAATCTTTATTTCTGTTGTCCAGCACAGCAGGTTTGAATTAATGAATGCATAAATGAACGAATGTATTAGACTGTAGCGTGTCTGTAGTGCAGGACATTTTAAGAACATATTGCATGCTCAGACGTGTAAACACACAAGATATAATTTTTTTCACACATTTTTGTGTCTTTTATTTTTTATCAAAAAAAAAATAAAAAAAATAGTATATCAGTAAAAACATACAGTCAGTATGTTGACAAATTAAAACTGATAATTTCACACCTTGACTGCATAGAGACTTTAAGCACAGAGTTTAGTGCAGTTTAGACTATAAAATAAGTTAAAACGCAAAAGCAACTTGGTCAGGCTTAAAATAAAATGGTTTGTCTTAAAACACCCCATCAGGCTGTAATGTAACCTAAATTACAGCCTGATGATACCAAATGCCCCTTTTGGACAAAAGTGGCTTGTTTAAAGTGTCTCTAAAAATGAATACATCCAATAAAACAAGCTGAATAAATCCTTACTGCTATTAGTAGTATTGTACCCTCAGTGCTCAGAAGCATGGGGGGGCACTGGACTAAGAACAGGAGAACAGGTCTAGTAACCAGTCCTGACATTTAAAAATTCAATCTTCTTCTCATCTGCATGTTGTTACTCTCAGTTCTGAAGATGGGAAATAAGCTGCGTAAACATGTCTGAGAAATTGTGAGCTGTGTTGATGGTAGTTGGCTCAAAAACAGCAACCTCGGTAAAATAAATAAATGAATAATAATAATTAAAAAAAAAAAAATGGACGGGCACTCAGGTATGAATGGTGAAACCAAAGCCTGGTGAAATACTGAATCACTTTGATACAACTGCAATGAAATCGACTCACAGACTCAAAACATTTGATACAGTCAAAAGAGCGCCATCTGCTGGCTGTGCATGTGCCTTGCATTTGAGGGGAAGTGATAACAGGGCTTCATTACTAATACTGGCATTCATAGGCCTCCCTGCCTCCCTTTTACTTTATTTAAGGATATGTTTACAACCTTGTGTTATTTTTTTTCTTTTTGTCTGCAATGAGAATCAGCACCTCCAAATCCGAGACCATGGTCCTCAGTCGGAAAAGGGTGGAGTGCTTTCTCCGGTGGGGAATGAGGAACTCCTCCACTTGGGGCAGGAGAAGTATCTCATGGTCTTGTTCACAAGTGAGGGAAGGATGGAGCAGGAGAGGCAGGCCGATCTGTGGGCCGTCTGCAGTGATGCGGACTCTGCACAGAAAGGCAAAGCTCTTGATTTACCGGTCGATCTACGTTCCTACCCTCACCTATGGTCACAAGCTGTGGGTAATGACCGAAAGAATGAGGTCGCGAATACAACCGTCCGAATGAGTTTTCTCCACAGGGTGGCCGGGCTCCCCCTTAGACATAGGGTGAGAAGCTCGGTGATCCACATCAAGAGGAGCCAGATGAGGTGACTAAGGCATCTGGTCAGGTTGCCTCCTGGACGCCTCCTTGGTGAGGTGTTCCAGGCACACCCCACCGGAAGAAGGCCCTGGAAAAAAACCCAGGACACGCTGGACGGAATACATATTTCAGCTGGCCTGGGAACGCCTTGGGGTCCTCGGGATGAGCTGGTGAATATGGCCGGGGAGAGGGAAGTCTGGGTTTCCCTGTTTAGGCAGCTGCCCCCATGACCCGACCCAGGATAAGTGGATGAAAATGGATGGATGGATAGATGGATGGATGGATGGTATACAAGTGGTAGAAGCTGTTCAAATCTTCTAAATGTAACATAAAAGAGCTTCAACACCTCCATTATCATCTTCAGCACAGAAAACAATGAATCCTAATTTATAAAAAGAGATATTTCTGTCCCCTGCTTCCTTACAGCTTCAACATTATAATTGAGCCTCGTGTATTTTCAAACAATCACACTAACTGGAAATCATTTAATTACACAAGAGGATAGGACAATGAGTGAGAGCAACCATTATTATTAATGAGACAACACATTGCGTTTTTGTAGCTTTTGCTTTCATTCTCATTAAGCTTTAGATTGTCAACCCAAAGAAATAGCAATCATCTTTAAATTGCATTCATGGAACAACAAAGACAAACTACAGAAGATGAAGGTGTATTTTTTGCTATTTCAAAATTCATCTTTGGAACCGTTACACGATTAAAAGAGACCCATTGTCAACCAAGTGGACGTGTGTTTGCAACACAATTTTCTTTTCCTAAACATCCTAAAATTCTTCTTTATGTCATGCTCTAACAAAGTCAAGACATAGCTGCTTCTTTGGCTAGATAACCTGTTTTGCTACTCAGAGTCCAAAGTATGTAAGAAAGGTGTTGACCAAAGTATCCTCTATTCCAAGTGTGATGATGTGTCATGACACTCCTACCCGAGCTTCGTCTTAATATTCTATTCTGATTGTGTCTGTAACTGAACTTTTCTATTAGGTAATAAATTTTAATATCAGTGCATAATGGAATGCAGTGGGAAATAAGATATGCATAACATCTGGTGCGAGCAAGCTGAAGCTCTCAGAATGTGAGTGTCACATTGCAGTCTGCCTGTGCTTGGTTTTACTCTGGAATGTGAATACTGTTTTCAAGATGCCATTGAAAAAATAAAATAAAAATAATATTTATATATATATATATATATATATATACACACACTGGAAGTTAAATCAGCTCAGACAATACGTCTCCTACGATATGAGCATAATCTTATTTTCATTGTAGGGATTAATGTTCAGTTTCCATAAGTTAATCAAAATTCTTCAATCAGCAAAGTGAAGAATCTTGGCAGCCCAAAAGATGTTTTTGGTTTCCACTATTTTTTTTTCTGCAATTTTAAAAAGAAAGTGGCACATTTGAGAGAGTGTACAGTTGTGGCAGCAGCGGATGGTGGTAAAAAGAACGACAGCTCTGACTGCCATGAGAAATAAGTATGCACAGAACTGAACACATGCTGTGCGAAGATCTAGAGGCACTGGGATTTTTTTTGCACCACACGCGGTTTCCTGCTGATGGAACAGTGGTGTGGGAATTACAGGATGGCCATGAACGCAGAAAGAGGCCTTTTATGGAACACAGGTTTATTTTCAGTGAAAGATGTTTGACAAAATGACCATGGGCACTCAAGTGTATTCTGCTTTTCTCACCAATTAAAGTGCCGTCTTTTTTTTTTTTAAAGAAATTATTTGTTTAATTTGAAGAAAGGCTTAGTTGGCTGGTTTGTGTAAACATTAAAAACATGAATCTGCAAGCCACCACAAACATCAAATAATTTTTTATTCACTGAGGCAAAGGACAGGACATATTTAAGATCAAGAGAGATTCATGTTTTCCTCCTCTGACATGCACCAAAACCTTGATTCCTGTGCAGTCAGTCTTGAACAGTAAAGCATTTGAACCTGGAGACATTGGTTTGACAGCTACTCTCTTGTGAGTTGTCCTCAGGTGCTTTATGGTGTACCTCCAGGTACTTCCAGATTACAGGCATTTGATCTTCAACCCTGAATCTGCCCTTACCATCAAATTTCATCAATTTTGAAGCCGGCTGCTGTGAAAGGTAAATGATTACAATCTGCTCTCCTGATTGAACTCAACTAACCTTTCTGCAACAAATGTCTCTTCACAATAAGCACCACTGAATGTCAGACTATTCCCTTTTCTTCAAATGGAAGGGCTGAAGGGTCCAATCCACACTGCTTCATCTGGACTGCGATATCAAACAGGTAGTCGTAGCATTCACACCTGCAAAATGCAGCAGATGAACACAATGTGAATAACTTAAGTTAGTTTTCTTAGTCACATGTGCCTTCAATACTATCTGAAGAATATAGTGAGTCACAAAAACAGATCAAACAGGTTAATAGTGCTGGGGTGGAAATGCTCACATCGTTTTTGCTTTTTCCCATGACTCGCCCCAAACATAGACGCCATGTCGGCGGACAAGAACCGCACACGAATCAGGGTATTCCTCCATTGCATGAGCCATCCGGTCTTTCAAGTCCTTCTCCTCTGGTGTGTTTTCAATAATAGGTACCACTAACATGTCATCATACCTGTAAAAAAAGGTTAAAATGTAACTGACATCAAGCCTAGTAACTTCATTAAAATGTTAAAGATGGACTCTACTGTCCACTGCATAATGCTTCATACAGTTTGACACCTGGATGCTGTTAAAGCAAGTGTAAATCTGGCTTAGTACAAATGAAAAACACCCAGATATTTCTATAACAACTTCTCAACTAAGGAAATTTTCCATTTTCTTCTGCTGTCTATTGTATGACAGTTGGCTGGACAAAAGATAAACTTCTGATTCCTCACTAGAGCTTTAAAGACTAATTACTGGATCAATAAAACATAATCGGTTTCTGCTGTAATCCAGCAAGCACAAACCTGTCTGTTTTGGTTTACTAAGAGATGAAAGCGTTCCACCTTTTTTTTTATTAAGACACATAGTATGAGTAACTAACACACAGTCAAACCCCAACATGTTAAAATGAAAAGAGCCAAGAAGTGTGTAAAATATCTTTATATCTGAATATTAAAAAAAAAAGAAAAAATAAACAACACTGGCATCAGAAAGGTTTCATGATAGAAAACTGCATGTTTCAGCACAATCTGTGTAAAGTTATTGAGAAAAACAAGTCAAGGCTGGACATATTTAGCAAGACAGAGCTGCTAAATACCCACTATGATGAAACAGCTCACTACGTGCAGCTGGCTTTCTCAAGCCTGCTGACGGCAATGTTTTAATCATGTTGGTTTCCAAAGAAAACTGGAAGTCTCTACCAGAAATTGGGACTCGAGTCTGGGACTCGGATTCCAGTCGCACTGAAGTTGCATTTCAAGTGACTTGAGTCTTGACTTGGACTCATAAGTTGAGATCACAAATTTTCATGAGTCTGTCTGATCTCCTGTCTGCTTTCTGTGCTGTCTGCTGTTATTTCCCCAGACGTAACACTGACTTAAAGTCACACAAACACAGATGTGTCTGCAGTGCAAGCGCAATCAATTAAAACATTGACAGCACCCATGAACACAGCTGTTGCTGCAGCGCTATTATAACTTTTGGCAAATAAAAACGTAATAAAAATGGACCAAGATAAGAGCAGCATAGTGGAACATCTGTGGCCTATCGATCGATCGATCGAGAAGCTGGAGCCTAACCCTGCATTTAGCAGGTGACAGACAGGGTACACCCTGGATAGGTCACCAGTCCATCACAGAGTCAAAAAAGAGAGACAAAAAAAAAATAACATTCACACTCACTGCAGATTTTACACGTTTACCTGCTGCAACACACCAGAGTCAAATTATTAATGTGTCATTAAGAGGCAGACAAGCTGTTTGGATCGGGTATGCTAGAACAGGAAAATGCCTAAACCTGCAGGACAGGGGGTGATCCTGCATTCCAGTGTAACATATTGGCCCTTCTCTCTACCTTCAACAGAAAAATGCCACAACCTGCAGAATTAGTATTTTAAATTTCTCAGTGGGTCCAGAGAGATTTTGGTTCTCGTGTTACATTTACTAATCTGAATAAATTGTTCATATTCAGGTTTTCCAAATTCAGTAAAACAAAGATCTAGAGGAGAGTAACAGACAATTTGTCAGTTTAAGCTAAAGATCAGAGCTGTTACGAAATGCTGGTATCTAAAGAGTGAGTGCGGATTTTAAAGTCCTTGGATGCCGTCTTCTAAACAGACCTGATGGCAGCTTTCACATGACCGATTACTCATTACAACTAAAAGTGACTTGCGACTTGACTTGAACTTGAGGTCAATGACTTGAGACTTGGACTTGCACAAAGGGACTTGTGAATATCTTCGGTTTCTACTGTCGGATCTGGCACCGGGTAAACTTGTGCCAGCACAATGCCTTGATGGAAAATTGTTGTATTCACAAGCAGTTGCAGATAGACTGCACCTCAGTTTATTACAAAAGAACTGTAAACTAAACATGTTAGTAATTCAATCTCTTATTTCTTGTATCAAAATAATTCCTTAACAACTTCAAAGCCCTCAACTTGACCAAGAGATTAAAAGTTTATCTGGACTTCACTAATGCTTGCTGCTTGATTACATACCGATAGTTTGAGCCTGAGGTTCCTTTACGAATCCCCTTGATCATCTCCTGATGTGTGATCCTGAACTCTTTGCCAGGATACAGCAGTGTTGCCATGACAGCAGCCTTGGAGTGGGTGTGTATAACTGCCTGTGCCTCTGTATTTTAGCAAAGGAAAAACAGATATGGATTTTTGAGTCTTGCCTTATTGTAACTTCTCTCTACAGTAATTAAAACTGCTGTTTAATTTAACAAATCAAGACAGACCTGGCAGACCTTTAACTGGCTGACAATTATCTTTAACCTAATTTTAATTTAGACATTTATTCATAAGAATGGCTAGAGTAGTGTCTTTCAATCTTGGTTCTCAGGACTTGCTGCCCTGCATGTTTTAGATGTTTCTGAACTTGTGGACACCGGGATGAAATGAATGGCCCATTAACAGGCTTTCAAACAACTAATGACAAGGTCCTCATTCTCAATGGAGGTTCACTGATCTGAATCAAGAGTCCTGGAGTAGGAAAACATCTAAAACATGTAGGCAGTGGGTCTTGATGACCTGGTTTGATAAGCACTGCTATAAATCTAACAGTGGGGATGGGTGACCAAAATAAACAGCATTATTATTCTCCAAAATTCTGAGTTAAAGTAAAAGATAGGAGAAGATAGGAAATGGAAGAAGTGAGATGGGCAGATGTGAGGCAACTTGTATCATTTCTTCAAATATGAACATTGTTGATGTCAGTCAAACCAAACATGTAAAAATACGATAAGGGTAAAAGTCCAAAACCTCATTGAAGAGCAATTACAGCCTGTAGTTGTGTCAAAATTCCTACCATAAATTTAAGCTTGTTTGTTGTGAACTTACTGTGCCAGTTACTGGAAGCAGACACCATCTCATGCACATCATCTGGCTAAAGATTTTCTAAGCTCTTCTTCATGAGAGCCTCATATACAGGTGGCAGGATGAGATACGTGCAGTACAGAAGATTTTTGTACACCCAAGGAACATGCAGCATACCAAAATGACAGGGAGAAAGTTAGCTAAAAGACTCTACCAAGCACTGGCACTTAAACAAAACACACCAGAAAACCCAAACAATTACAAAAGGAATGTAACAAAAACACGAGAACAGCACTGTCCACTTTAGAGCTTCTGCTAATTTTCCAAATTCAAGTAGGTCCGTTTTATGATAACTCTATAGTTAAATAAAAATAAATGTTTTTTTCCAATTAGGTTTTAAATATCAATGAAGCTCAACAATAAAAAAAAAATCTAAATATGGCTTCTAGATGAAAGAAAAAAAAATAAAAAAGACCAAATTGGTCAACTGTCAAACTTGAGGCCTTGAAGTGACGATTTACAAACCAGTGGATCCAGTTCCTATCTGTCATATTAGAAACAGAGTATTAAAGTATTCCATCATAAATTGGGTTTGTTACTGATAATGTAGGAAAATAATCACAGACTTAATAAAAATGACTATTTTTAACATTCACTGCACACAGTAGTTTGGGTGGCATGCAATGTGTTAAAGTGACTAACCTCTCATTGTGTAGGCGTTCATAAAAAGTGGTGTACACTGGCTCTTCTTTAACTTCTTCCAGGCAGGTGGACAGCTGATGTCTTTCTCCTCCACGTCACACACAAACATATCTTCTGGCTGAGAAACACGATGATTAGGAATCAGCTACTCTGGCAACCAGTTTCACATTGTGGTGAGCACCTGCCTACCTGTATTCTCTCTTTCTGGACTCCGGATGGTGCTATGAAAATCTGGTCTCTGAGAGGAGAAGTTTTGGGAAAGCAAATGAGCTTGCATGTCAAGACATTATGGAGCATCACTGTTTTCGATAAAAGACAAAAGAGCTGCTTTGAACTTGTCTTTGCTTTACAGAAAATGTTCTCCTGTGAAGCGAGTTGAAAATCTGGTTATCACATAGAAAAAACTCCCTAACATATTGTTACTCTCTAGTTGCTTTGTTATATTCAATTTGACATTTCTTCAGCTGCAGCAAATACAAACATGTAATGTCAAAATAACACATTTCCCAAACTGTCAATGATGAAAAACTCATATCCCATGTCCCTGGTGATAAAACCTACTTGATTACAGATCCAAATGAAATGTAAATAAATCAGTCTGCAGTGTTAAACAGGCCCTCTCAGCTGATCCCCTCAAAATCTTTGCAATGATCTTGTTTAGAGCCACAACATTTCCTAACAGAATACAAACAAAGCCACTGCACTCTTCTTTCTCTAAAATAAATGCACCCAGATAAAGAATCTCCTTGTTCTGCAAGGTTGCCTCAGGCTGCAATCCATTTCTAAAGCAAACCAAACAACTGGAGGGATAAAAAAAATGCATCAGAATTTCAAAATTCAGGCGGACACTGACAGATAGAAAGCCAACATTTTTTTGTAAACTCAAATAATGTTATTATAATGCAATGGGAAGATAACTGGTGTGGGCACAAACTAGGTCTGCTGGAACATTTATATGTGAATTTTAAAAGTTATCATTTCTCAGCATCCCTTGCTGGCTTCAACAAATGCCGATCACTCCTATGAATAAAAGCAATTTGCTTGCTACCATAAAAAACACACACCTAACAAATTATTGAAATAACTTGTCAGACTTTTATTTGAATTTTGTCTTTATACTTAAATGTCTGTTATCATAGAACATTTAAACACTTTTGTGTACTCATTGAGCTGGCCTCCCATGCAAGCATTAATTACTGTTTTTGTCAGTGGACAAACACTTCAGTATAATCTTCAAAACAGAGTTAAACTATTTAAATAAGTAAATTTAACTGAGATAAATAGAGTGCATGACCAGAGTTGAGAAAAAAGAAGAAATGAGCTATCTCAGATGCTTCACATTATTTGATCCATGAACAAACCCTCGTCTCAGGCTGATCCCACCTCCCGTCCCCGTCACCCATCCCAGCTGGTAGAACAGCCGACATAACTCAGGAATGAGGACACGAGGATGTTCCTTCGCCTGTAAAAAAGAAACAAAGCTGTTTACCAAGTTATGCTGTCTCAGGCTTGAACACACTTCCCATCAGTCGGTGTGAGTAATCTTTAAATTCACATTAATAAACGTATAAACAACATGATCTTAATGATATCCGTGCATTGTGACTCTTACACAAACTGCAAACCTCAAAGAATAACCAGTGCATGTACCCAGAGCCTGACTGCCCCATTGTCATCCAAAACCCTGGACTCACAGCTCTACTGGGCACCATGTTTAAATGTATTTTACTCCATAAAAGGAAAAAAAAAATCCCAAATAGAAATAAAAACATCTCTTGTTTCTGTCACTTATATTTGCTGAACTACTGAGTGTTTAAGCAAACAACTCAAGCAATTCAGCAAGCTTTTAAGTTTACATATGCATATCTGTAAAATTATTGCTTACAGTAGAAACCAATGAGTCAGTGCCAGGGAAGCCAGATAGGACTTAATTGACATGGTATATAATGATGGAGTAAATTAAAACGTTTTATTTTGTTTTATGTTCTGAGTGATTTTTTTTTTCTTTTTGGAATACAGAGATGGACAGATTTTGTTTTGTTTTAATTTATTTTCTCTCTTTGTAATTCTCCTGTTTCTTTCAGCTTGCTGTAATGGTTGTAATGTTTTATGTAAAACACTTTACATAAAACATTACACTGTCTTGTGGATGAAATTTGAGATACAAATAAACTTGCCTTGCCTTTTTTAACATGTGGAAGGGCTACTTATGCATATTCTTTCTAATCACATTTGGAGATGAATTCTACCCGGGCCCCTGTTTTAATCATGACAATATACCAGTATATTATAGTCTGAATTAGGTTGTCTAATATGTCCTGGCAAAGCACTTTGTTAAGAAAGGTTCTGTACAAGAAACAAATGCAGCTATTGTAAATTAGTATTTTTTCTCCAGTACTTTTTGATTACAGATTTAATTCCCCCTGACATGACCCGACTATATTTCCAACTATTATTTTTTCTTAAATAAAATCCTATGTTATTCCATTGCTGTGTCTTTATTTGTTATCAAGGTGGAATGATACGGCTCCACCATGCTTCTGAGGACTTGGAGTCATCATATCAGACAGTATTTCAGCAGATTCACAAGAACACAAAGATCCATCTATAAATGTCTATTGCAAAAAACAACAAATTTATCTTACTGATAGAACTGATCATCCAACCAAAGAATGTGAGTCTGACATTCCTAAAGTTTCATCTGTAGTTTAATCATGGGAGATAAGCATTTTTTTTCTTGCAGGTTGACGGTATGTCCTAACCACTGTCTGTGCTCCCATGGAAATGAATTGCTTTTGATAACTCCTGTACCAAGTATGAGGAACTTTCTCATGTTTTTTTCCCTACCATCTGTGGAATAATTGCATTAGACAGACCAATGTAGCACTGCCTAATGTAAATTGAACCATTGTACACCACCCCATTACTGCTGCAATTGTATCTTGACTTATGTTTAGTACTGCATCATTTTTATTATTTATTTATTTATATATATATTTTTTTGTCTTTCTTTGTCAGGGATTTATCAATGTTTATTTCCTCAGGTAAATGTTGATGCAGACAGAAACAGCCCATGCCTGCGTTCTGTGTGGAGTTTGCATGTTCTCCCCATGTATGCATGGGTTCACTCCGGCTTCCCCCCACCATCCTCAGCTAAAATGCTGGGTTAGGCTTCAGCTTCCCCACAACCCTTCATTGGACAAAGCGGTATAGATAATGCACCCACACCATCCGAAAAGCAAGATTTTGAACTAGTGGAATTTCACATTTTAATTTGCCTGACTACAAATCCATGTTCCACTTTGTAATAGTACATTTTCAATGAGCTTTGATCCTGAGAACAGGGCACTGCTTCAAGTTTACATTTTGCTTCTCCTTGCATAATAAAAACGTTAACCTGCATTTGAGGGTGGTATTGTGGGCCGTGTTTACAAAGATTTCTGGAAGTGATCCTGAGCCCATGTAGTGACTTCCATGACAGGATCATGTCTGAGAATTCAATGATTTCCAACACTGATTTTCAGCCATCTCCACTTCCTCTAAAAGATTTCTTCAGATTCTCAGAAACTTCTGAATATACCATGTCATCGTTTGAAATATTACTTAAATTAAATTTTTTATTTATGAAACTTTGCCTCTCTATAGTACTGGCCTGTTACCAATCAATCTAATTAGTTGCATCTTGTTCTCCGGCTGTTATGTTTTAATGCTATTTACTTCTTTCCCGGCCATTGTTTACCCTTATCCCAAATTTGAGAAATGTCACTTCCATCAAATTCAAGATGAGCTAATATTTTTCATTGAATAGTACAGAAAATGTTGGTTTATAAACGATCAAACATTCTCTTTTTAAGATGAATTTTATAACTTTGTGGAATTGGAGTTGTAATTTTATAGAAATGTATTTCAGGTTTGACTTTTTTTTCTAGGGTAATACTTGCCTGATTTTCTGTGGCCTCCTGACCTGCATCTTGGCAGTCATTGCTGGTGCCACACAAAGCTGACATCTGAGAGAAAAATGATGAAAAAAAAAGACTGTTGACAACATTATAAGACAATTTACAATCTTAATAGAATGTGTCTGGGAAATGGTTGCAGTAACATTGATTCTGGTGTCATATAATACAGGATTAGTGCTCATGAGTCACAAGGAAACAATCTGTCAGTCTTGTAATTTCACTTTTCTCCAACATGACAGTTTGTGGTAGAAATAACATGGAAGATGAGAAGGAAGACATTTTTGTTTGTCTTTCCTCTCCTCCTACACACAAGTTGGACCAAAACTCTTTATCCCTTTAACTGAAGGGTTAGATAACGTCACCACTCATACTTTTCTTATTAATTTCTCATTAAACCAAGATTACACAATGGAAAACCTTAAATTAAAAATGTTCGAAAAGGCAAAAAAAGAAAAAATAGCCGTCATTAATATTTTGATGTGGAAAATGTAATCCTTTAAGCCAATCAGCCTTGATAAGTGTGAAAGAAAATTACAGATATGATCAGCTACTATGAAAAAAAAAATAAAACCAGGACAATGGTGTTTATTTTCAACTGTTGCTTAAATTTCAGACCAAAAATATATTTTACTGCAAACATGAATGTTTAGAAAAGTTGTTGTTGCTTAAGGTTATCAATTATATCATTTTATTGCAATTTACTGAGCCACAGTAACAGATACACCACTTTTAACTCTGGGAATGCAGTCTCTGAGGTCCCTTTATGTCCCTAGACACCAAGAACATGCATATGAATCTTATTATTGTGGCAAGTCTTCATTTACTTGGGGTATGTTTTTAATGCATTTTCACAAAATATAGCTTGAGCTAAAGGGGTTAAAATGATAAAAGAAAACCCAAATCTAAATAAACTGCATCTCATTGTTACCATCTTGTATGCAGTTACTCTTGACTGAACAGGCTTAGAGAATAAGTTCAAAAGATTCAACTTTTTGTCTTCAGTAAATGCTAAGATGAATTTTAAATTCAACCTTCATATCAAATCACACTATAGAAAACAAATATTAAAGATATTGCTCTTCTGAGAAGTCTGGCAGAGAGCTGCATCCAATACAAAACACAAAGCACTGCCATCAGTTTTCATGAAGACATGCAAAGGAGTTTTTCCTTTCTAATATGAAGACTCGCTGTCAATGTGAAAATGAAAAATAATCAACAAAACCATTCATGAAAGAATGCCCTTCATTTCAACAGTCACAGATGCAACTGATTGTAGAGCTGCTGCTAATGTCCTTGCAGCTGCTGTGCCCACAGGAAACTGAGTATCTGCTGATTCAATGTTTGGATTGTGCAGCAGGAAACTGTACACACGAACTTTGATGGATAATCTTTCTCTGTAAAAACTGACAGTCTGCTAATCATATTCATAAGCTTACTATAAAGAAATATTTTGTTAAAGGCACAGTATAAGATAATTCTATTAAAGGTTTGGAAGCTACATACATAAATGCATAAGTAAATGCAGAAGTGATAAACTGCAAACTGGTTGATTTATCAGGTTAGTTATTTGCCATTTTGAGATAAATCAGTAGTATATATCATGCAGAATCCGCCCTTGAATACTCAATGACCTGGTAATAAGTGCAGAAACATCTGCATTGAAAACAGCCTTGTTAGTGCAGCTGCTGTTGACAGAGATTGTTTATGAGCTTCAGGCATTTTTTAGTTGACACATACAGAAGGTTGATACATACAGAATAGAGCTAATTATGCAAAAGAGCATATGCAGACACACTACTGTTGAATTTAAACTTCATTTTAGCTCAGAAGCTACTCATTTTATTTTTAAATTTTGTATTTTATGAAATATATAAATAAAAATCAACAATATATCAGCCATCAGCAACACTGCACCCAGATGCACTCACAGAATCTCTTATGTCTATTAACTCTACATTTTTTCCTTGAATAGTTTCCATTTATATGCATTTCAAATTACCAGCAACTTTTTCATAATGAAACATGATTAATTTATTTTTTGGTTATGTTTCAGCTACTCAAGCTTCTCCTCAATACAGTCTCTTCTTCCAATGTTTTAAAAACTTTCACACCATAGATCTTTGCCTACACAGAAATGTGCAGCAGTTACCTTGACCTTTACGATTTTATGCACGCCATTTTTCATTATTTTATAACTAATTATGAACTGATTATAAAATAATCCACTGATTAACTGACTGAAACTATTAAAAATCTAACAGTAAAAACTTGAAAATTAATTATATTTTATTAGTAATTATTTTTTGATCGTTTGAATGTATAATATATTGATTAACTGACCCAGATATGAACATTTAAACAACCTTGCTCAGATGAAGTGCCAGTTTCAACTTGAGAATCTTTTAACGTATCAGGTTTATAAATGACTCCTGTTTCCTGCTAAAACTGTTTTGGACTGCTCTCAATATATGCTGCAAGTCAGGACACATACACAGATGAGTATAAAAAATGCATACTTTGTCATCAAACAGTATCCACATTTTTAATGCAACTAAAGTTTTACAACAGGGGGTGTCAGTAAAATCATTATCTTCTCGTTAAAGTGGAGATTAATTTGCATAATTTGAGTAAAAATACTTAATATAATACAAAGTATAAAATATAGTATTTGACACATTCAGTCCGTGAAACAGTTTGTAATGTCATTGTCTGCTAATAAATTTCTGGATAAACACTATATGATGAATAGGGGAAACAAGTGTTTATATTAAGGTCATCATGTACTGTTTTAACACCGAAGATAGGCCGGAAATCATGAAAACTAAACATGTCATGGGCCTTTTCAGGGATGTTACTTTAAGTTGCATGAAAATTTAAAAGGTTCTTAACAACCAAATTTCTTTAAATTCAGCTGCGTAGAATTAGCCTTACCTTGCTGGCTGACAAACTGCACTGATCACATATGTCTGCCTTAGTAACAAGTGGCCCACTGTTTATAATAAGTGTTATTTAATCTATACTGACTTACAGTGTCCAGCCACAACATTAAAATCACTGACAAATGACTGGCACTGCTCATCTTGTAATGCACAGTTCTTTGACACTTGCCACCTACTGGAACATTTTCACCGACTAGTCAGCCCCTTTAAATGGTAACAACAGCAGTTTTACTTGATATCAAATGTACAAAGATGCCAGTCTGGTGGTATCTGTGGGAAGCAAGCCAAGTCATCAAAGACCCTCGCCCCACATCAACAGGCTCCAAAGTATCTATCACTAATAATCACTAATCACAGCACCAGACAGTCCAGAAACCCTCAAATGTTATTTGTCAAAGTCCTGACTGATAAAAGTCTTTAGGTGTTTGAAAGATCTAATCAATAGGCTCATAGTCATCTTGTTACAGCTGATTGGGGTATGCGAACTAATGTCAATCTTTAGTTTAATAAGGTGTAATACTGGTGTTAATGCAGGCATACAAATCACTAAAGAAAACTTCGGTGAGAACCATTTTGTTGCTCAAAAATAATGACAACTTCCAGTTATGAGGTTTTGCAGCTGCGTTGAAAACTTTTCATTTGTGTAACGCACAGGTACACTCACTGTCGTGACTAAATGTGATCAAGATTCAAGATTCAGTAAAAGTAAAACTGATGTCAAAGTTTACTTTAAACTGTCGCACCTTGTATTAAGTCGTTTGGTTAAGGAGCTAACATGTGGCTATTTGTGTTACAGTACTAACAGACAGTTTTTGACGTTGCTCATTCCCCAAATAATTTTGTTACTGACTTATTTGCGAATGTTTTATGATATAACTAACACATTTTTGTCGCAGGAAAATGTTCGTATTCCATAACTGTCATACAAGTTACGTGCTAACAGCACTGGCTAGCCTCCAGCCACCGTAACTCTATGAAAATAGATTATTTTATGCTTGCATATTTGTTGTGACGCTGACTTTCAACTCGACTTTTAGCTCGGTTTTTTCTAAAGAGCACCGAAAGACAGCTACTTACCGCACTTAATGTGTTAAATCACTTTAAAAACATGCGACAAACAGTTCGTTGCTACTAGCATAACGTCGACAACTTGCGACGGCTAAACGTGGTGCGTCATCAGCTGTAGACTGAATCGGGGGGGGTCAGTCTCTTACAGCTGATGAAATCTAACACTGACTTCCGAAAACCCACCAAGTTTTTTCTCTGCTGCAGCTGAATCAGTGGATGCAAAGGAGAGAACACTGGAGATTGTTCCAGAGGATAAAGCAGAAATCCTCTCACCTGGCGGGGGTAGAGCATGAGCGTTGACCCAGCTTTAGTTCCCAAATGGGGTCTCTACAATATCATATCTGTCTGGCAAATCTCTGTCATGTAGACGGTGTTTAACAACACTGTCCTGGTAGCTGAGTCTGCTGCCCCACGGGAAGAGGGACTGGATGCTGCCCATGGGCAGAAACAACATGCATGGCTACTGTTTGAAGGAAGTTTTAAGAAAAAGCTGTAAAATTGCCTGATGCTGGGACCAAGTTAACCTTTAAGCTTGCTCTCAGAAGTATGCATTAGGACTTAGCTGCATTATTTGGTTATTTTTAAATTTAATTGAATTTAAGAACAATGAAGTTTAATCTAGTTTATTCAGTGTTTCTGTTTACCTTTCACATTTGTTTATTTATTTATGAATTGTTTCAAACTTGGTATGGACAGTAGGGGTGTAAATAATAGGTTTTTATCACATTAAGATATGTAATCGATTCAGTGGCTAAAGATTTTCTGTTTGTTGGCATCACAAATTTGGAAAGAATAAATTTCTTTTTGTAGACATTAAAGAAGCACTACTGAAGAGATTTTGTCAGTGAGCTGACTATAAGCCAGTGGTATAATATCCAGTTGTTGGTGTGCGACACAATGCATTAAGCAAAACTTCTCTGGCTGCTAGGCAGCGACAACTCCGGCAATGTACATAATAAGTATTACTGTGCCATCACAGTTAGTCAGAAACACGTATTTCTAAGGTAAGGAAGGTACAGTGCTACTTTTTGTTTAAAACATGCTCCTGTAAAGTCTCACTAAATATTGTCAAAATCTTGTTGTAATAATTAAGATAATACAGTCTGAAATTATTATCAATATACACACACCTTTGGATATTGGTGTTTTTCTTATCCAATTACAGTAAGACATTTTGATTTTTAGAACAAAACAAAAACCATTTAACATGTTCTTTCTTAAATGTGTCTCACAAATGATTATTGTATCAATGTTTGATTATTTTAAATGTGGATCAATGCGAACAGACTGAGTGACTGAATCAATTCATCAGTGTATGTATTGTTGCACCTCTGAAGGATAGTCCTATTTATTTGGTTAGCTTGTTGCTAAATACAGTATTTTCCTTACATCAATAATGTACATTCAATTTTACAAGAATATATATAAATTTTTTTGCGCAATTTTTTCTTGCTAAAATTGTATAGAGACAGTTTTAACCTTATTACTGCTTGTGCATTTAAAAGGTTCTGATGTCAAAGTTAAGGACATTATAAATACAGTAAGCATGTTTATTTTTTAAGACGTTTGATAACATATGGAACAATGATGGACAACTGTGAACATGATGCAAGTGTGTCTTGAACTCACCATGAGTTGCATTTCAGTTAGTCTATTATGGTGTATTTCAGATACTGGTTTGTTGATTCATGCACACAAAGGAAATGAGAGGATCTCCATTCAAATCATCTGTGCAGCAATCATCTGTCAACTCCATCTTCTACCCCTCTTTGCCTTAAGATATTACTCTATATGCAATCATTCAGATGAATAATATCTGCATCAATATTTGAAGGAAATATGAGGAATTTCTCCTCCTTTAGGTCATTATAAAGAAGCGTGTGAGTGAATAAAGGCTTTTCTTCTTTCATAAACTGACGAATCTGAAGGCTTTTGAAATAAAGATTATTGCTGGGTAGACTGGTAAGGAAAACTTTAAGGTCTTTAAGAAGGTCTTTAAGGATTTTCAATGTGTTTAAATCTTAAAGCTTTATTTCTTTCATTTGTGGATATGCCAATAACACATGAATTCTATAAATCATTTAATAAATGTTAAGTTTATTGTTAAGGGTGTAACTGTGTGAATGATGGTGAAACTTATAAGTCATAATTAAGGCAGACAGTCTTATAGGTTTGGATGACTAAAAAGAGAGACAGAGGAGGGGAAGAGGAGGCAATAAATGTAAATCATGCATATTAGGACTTATAATGTACTCCATAAACAAAGAAATTAATGGTAAGACTGCCTAAATAAACATCCACAGGATTTAAAACATTGAGTTGTTGCAAACGCCCAACTAAGGATTAGGACTGGTGCTTGCAAGGTTTGACAGCCTGTTCTCACTCCCAATTTACCATGTTAAAGCTCAGTCAGGAACCTGCTATGTCAGTTTTGAATGTAGAAACAAAGCATCTCTTTTGGATATACTGGTTTTCCTTAGCTGGTAGCATAAGAGCAGTCTAGGGGAATGGCACTATGACTATGCTGAAAATGTCAGCACCACCTTTTCCAATAAATTGTATCTTACTCTGTATTTTAAACCCTATGATTCCTAAGTAGCAGGCTACAGTAGCAGGGCTAAAGAGGTAAAAAATAAAAATTTAAAAAGAAGCCAAAACAGCATCTTTGAGAGTCTGAAGGGCCAGCACATCACTTAAGGCTACAAAGGGATAACTGTCAACATATAACTAAGGCAGTTCCCAGTCTGTCAGAAATGGGCTGAAAACAGGTTCCACATGCCTTAGAAAGTGACCATGTGTAGCAGTAAGTGGCAAGTTATGAATGAGGCTGTATTTAGGCATCTTGCTTTCAACTTAAGTGAATAAAAGGTAACATCCTCATTGCACGCTTCATTAGCTAAAAAACAGTAGCTAGCATCTGCAAGAATGTAGCTTCTCAATGCTGTTTTTTCCTCTTCTATTTTATTCTATAAAGGACAAAGCCTTTGGTGTGTTTTGCTTTTTGATATCATTGTTGAAGCCATAAGCCGTTAAATCAACAGTTACTCATCTCTGAAACGACATTCACATGTAACCCGTGTGATTGTTGCTTTAGAGTTTCATTGGAACTTGTCTGAGCATGCAAACTTGAGATCTGTCCGACACGGCCAGCAGTTGCTCCATACAGCCACTCCTCCTTAGAACTGATTTTTTTTTCCTGAAGGAGAGACTACAACTTCTTATGGTTATGGGGAAGACTGATGCAAAAGAACCCCGTGAAAACCAAAAAATAAACCCAGCTTCAGCTGATCTGTAACCTGGAATCATCAAATTCTCTAGCTGCACTTACCCTTTGTGTAGGTTTGTAGGTTGTAGGTTTATCCATGTATTAATCCATAGATACAGGTGAGTCCACATTCAATGCTGCTGCAGTATGATGAAGAGGCATACTTCACACTAGTCTTTTGACATTTTTACTGAATTTATATGATCTAGGCTACATTATAACTACAACTTTATTTACTTTTTTTTTTTTTGTCTTTTTTAGGGCTAAAAAAGACATTCAGTCTGGTCAAGATAAATTTTGACCAAGTTCTGCTCAGTGCAAAAACACACATAAACACACATACACACACACACACACACACATTATATATATATATATATATATATATATTAACACAAACAACCACAAAAAAAGAACAAGAAGCCTTTGTCTTTATGCAGAACTAATGTGAGTTTCCAGCTCCCTGCTTTGCACGTCATGCACTGAGCTTCCGATGAATCACCTCCGGGAGTTTTTTTCTGTAGTTTGTCTTTGAATTTACAATTACGTTTCTCAATTTTCTAGGGACATCTAAAACTCCTCACCAGTTTCTTCCCCAGGCCGTCAAGGCCATTAGTCCAAAACATGAACCTGGTCTTCAGTTCATCTCATTAATGTGTTAAACTGCAGAGAAAGTGAGGGAGCTAAAAACAAACAAACAAAAACAAAACAAAAAAAACAACAACAAAAAAACAACCAAACAAAAAAAACCTCACCCTCGATGTGTGCAAAACCCAACAATGAGATTCATGCACACTTTCTCTGCAGTACAAAGTTATGATGCGTTCGGGTTGTCCCGTAATTCTGAGAGACAGATGACAGATTAGGAAGTTAAGAAGGAATTTGCTTAATCTGACTGAAATAACAGGCTTTTGTCTAAAATGAAAATGATAGTTATGTAAAATTAGTTTTTAATTAGCTTTTCTTAACATATCATTATTTTTAAGTCTCTATTGATAAGTGATTTTATCATGTATTAATGTTGTATCAAATTTACTTCTCACACACACACACACAGCTAAGCTTGGATTGGTCGGCCTCTGTTTGTATAGAATAAACTGCCTGCCTAAAGCCAAGAGTCACAGTGGGCTGTATCCTGGTGAAGTGTTGCTCTCATCTTCACCTTATTCTGTACTACAGCATTAAAATCTATCTTGCATTGAAGAAAAATCTTATTTTCCACTCTTAACCTTCATTATCCAGCAGTGTCATTACACAGAAGCATCTGCTCTATAAACTGAGAGGAGATTGCCTTCAAATTTGACATCTTCTCATGTGCCATTGTGATCATATGTAGCCTAATTAACTCAAATGCATTTCCGCAAACGAGTAGCTAAGCTGGTATGCACGGGTTGACAGTTCCTGCAGTGAAAATACTGCAGACAAGGCAGTCATGCCAGAATGAATCCAGCAGTCTTTTTTTCTTCTCAGCAGAAGTTTTAGCTGATATTGTTCCCTCTGGAGATTCATTGCATGATTTTTCAGGTTTATTGGCTGGATCATGACACAGTTTTTATGTTGTGTTGCTTAAATATGATGGTATGCAGTGAGATTCTTGGAGCACAAACATATCCTGAAGTCAAAAGAAAATAAAAAGACTAAACAGTCACCTTAGTGTTTTATTGTTCTGAACCTAAAATAACTTTAGATCCTTTAGGTGGATTGGGCTATAGATACATCTGTTTATATGTATGGCAAGACCACCGGAGTTTCCTAACCCATCTGTTCATTGGAAACAATAACACCTACTGAAGGTTAAAAGAGCATTTATAAAAATAAACTGCAGTATCTCTTTTTAAGATACAATGCCATCATTACTCAGAACAATACACAACTACAGAACACTGTGAAATTGAGAGCCCCTGTCTTTCAGGCTGCATACTGATAAAAGCTCCTCCACCTCTTCCTCACTAAACCCACTTTAACCTCTGCAAACTGTCCTCTTTTCAAAAAGTGAATGGTGCTATACATATATATTTCCACATATATTCCCTCTTCTCAGTTGTCCTTCACACAGAGACACAAGCTATAAATGGAAAATTAAGGCCAGCTGTACATTATTAAACACCATCAAGTCCATAAAATTAGAATCAGGGGTTCAAGACTGTAACCAGGCAGTGGCAGGTGGAAACTGACTTTAAATTTGAACATCCAGGGTCTGATGCTCACTTTCCTATTGAAGTATGTTCTTTTATCGTATCAAGATCTAAAAAGCTTTCTGAGGCTATCAGAAGAAGCTTATGGACACCTTTGAGTTTGCCAGAGAGTTTTAAAGGGTTTAGGAATAATTTATAAATCTTTTCACTCTTGTATGAGTGATCTAAAAGCAACTTTTATTAAGGACTGGCTGACCTAAAAAAAGACTGCTTGATCAAAGAAAGAAATCAAAAGGATGCAAGAATTTCACCACAGCATTTGCAGGTAACACTTACAAATACTTTAAGTGTGTATTGCCAGACATTTGCCATGCATGGGAGATGTGCCAAGTAGAAGCTGTTTGGACACAAACCCAAAACCAACATAAGAAAGAGATGACCCCATTGTTATGTCACTGTAGTACTTTAAAGACACTACATGCATGCAACCATTTGCATTCATATGACATGCATCATCTGCCCTCCAGTCAAACAGCTTTCCTCTTTTTTACTGCCAGACAGTATCGGGAAAACTGGCAGGTTAAATTCGGCTGCCATCCAACCAGAAGAGCTCATGTAATAACCGCTAACGCTTATTTAGAGGTGACTGTCGGTTGAACTGCCTGAAAGTACAGGAGAATGACATTTACATGCTTTAATAACCTCATATGTGAAGCAGTCACCACAAACTCTTATTTCTGAAATATTTAGAGTATTTCTGTATATTTATGCAGCCACTGAATTATTATGCAGGTCATTGACTCACCACACTCCCAAAGTTTATCTTTCTTTTCATGGTGGTAATGTATGTTGCTGCTGATTACAGGTCACTGGACTCAGTTGCCTCAGGATTTTGCAGATTGGAGTGATGATGGCTAACATGAAGCACAATATAGTAGTAAGGCAGAGGAAGGGCGAAGGATGGCTGCAAGTTGGCCTGAAAAAGCATGGTGGACATGCTATTAAAAGCTCTTGTAAAATGTTTATCCATTTATACATTTCATTATACACGAACACAGAGAAAACCATGTTTCATGTTTTCAGTTTGAAAACCTTTCTGGAACCAAGGAAGGAGATGTCACTTAAGGAACAAGAAATGAATGTGAAAACTTAACCACTTTTTTCATGTACATTTGGTCAAAAAGTGCTTTTGTGCAGACCACACTTTTGAGATTCAGGCTTTTACCTTCCAAGATTTAAGTGCATCTACATTTTTGAAGAAAACCTTACAGCAGCTGAGGCCAAATGTTCATATAACAGTATGAAAATGAAATGAAAACAGTTCAGTCACAGTAAAACGCTGCCTTGAGTCCAAACACCTAGAATGGCAAAGGAGCATCTCAACTAAGAAAGAATATTCAGTCCTCAGCCAAAAAACCTCTAAACATTAAATAATGATAAAACAGTTAGCTTTCAAAGTTACATCTCAGCCTCTTCCCCATTCTCATGTTCTAAGGCTAATTAAAGATTGATGACAAATTTAATTTAAAACGGTTTCAATTCAAAGACATATGAATAAACTTTGAATGTTTAAGCTTGGCTATGTGTACAGTATGTAATTCAATAGTCATATAGATGCAGAAAACGTTAAGACCACAAAGGTGAAACACTGATTTCCTTGTTACTATGGCAAAGGTTTTGGCAAAGGCTATTCATTCAAAATGAATGGGTCATACTTTATACTTTATTTCACACCCACCCTTTCATGTCATCCATATTATATTTGATACATACAGTTTCTGAGACATATTGCACTTTGCTGTAGTCCCTCCAGCGTGTCATGGGTCTTCCCCGGGACCTCCTCCTGGTGGGATGTGCCTGGAACACCGAGCAGAGCAGCAACTTTACTCTGAGCCCCTCCAATGATCACCAAGCTTCTCACCCTATCTCTAAGGGAGAGCCCGGCCACTCTGCAGAGAAAGCTCATTTCGGCCACTTGTATTTGCAGTCTTGTTCTTTCGGTCACTACCCACAGCTCGTGACTATAGGTGAGGTCGACCAGTAAATCTTTTGCCTTTTGGCTCAGCTTCTTCTTCACCATGACAGACCAATGCAGAGTCCGCATCACCGCAGATGCCCCACCAATCTCCCTGTTGATCTCCCACTCCATCCTTCCCTCACTCGTGAACAAGACTCCGAGATACTTAAACTCCTCCATTTGGGGCAGGACCTCATTCCCAACCTGGAGAAAACACTCCATCCTTTTCTGGACAGTTGAACGCTTTCTCAAAGTCCACAAACGTGCTAGCTGGCCTAATCAGAGACTTCGCTTCACACTTTTTAATGCACATAAATCACAAACAAACTCACCTTTTGCTTATCTAACAACGATATCTGGTCTTCTGAGACCCCTCTGTCTCAAATCTTTAATATCAGTCATTTTCAGTCCTCTCTTGCTCTCCCACAGTAACAAATTGAAACCAAAGTTGGTTCCTTGTTAGCAGCAGACACAGACCTGTTTATTTTTTTTTATTTTTTATTTTTTTAGGTTTTGGAAAAAAGTCAGAATTTTGAGATTAAAATCAGAATTTGGACTTTTTTTCTCAGATTTCTTTTTTTTTTTTTTTTGGCCAGTGGTGCTAATATTCTTCTGTATTACGGGACTGTAAAGTCATACTTTCATACTTTCATAAAGTTATAATTGTACCAGTTCCAGCCATTTCCACCTCCACAAAAGCAGCAATTCCCTCTAAGTCCGCTTGCTTCTTTCTGTGGAATAGATTCACTTGCAGATTTTTTTAAAGTCCTGATACTATGATAATGTGGCGCTGATGTGCCAAAAGATTAAGTATCTCCTGTTTGTGAAACCTGAACTAAAGTAGAACTTCACAAAATGCTCCACCACCAACAACATTTTTCTTATAAAAAAATTAAAATATTAAAATATCACTTATTCCTGTAAAATTACAAGTTTATTCTAGTAATATTACTACTTTTTTTCTTGTAATATTACAACTTTTTCGTGTAATATCACGACTTTATTCTAAAAACATAGTTTATTTACAAAATAATTTAATTTTATTTTTACTTTATTTATTTATTTAGTTATTTTTAACTTTTTCTTAAGACAGTTACTGTGAATAAAACCTGGTATTGGTTCACCACCCAAGTACTTGAGACCAACTCCCTGAGCCCAGCTAAATGAACAAAAGAATCAGTAGTAACACACAGTAGATGATTCCTGGTTTGGCTTATGTAAGGAAAATCATATGGATTATCATTATGTTTATTATATTATGTTGTAATTTTATAAATGATTCGTTATTATACTTTGACCCACTCTTTTATTCATTGTATTTTTACAATCTACTTTGTATCTACTCTGTACCAATCTTTGTATTTTAATCCAGGTTTAAGGTTTAGAAAAAGTACTCAGCAGCATTCTTTGTGCATGTGTGTGCTGGTTTATGCTTGAGTCTGAAGTAACAGAAAGTCAAGGCCATGGACGAGATAAAAGGACGTGATTGTACCAGGAGGAGACCGAACACTAACCTACCCATGCTTCTTATTTTCCATGTCTAGTGGAAAAAATACTGTAACATGAGACTTGTGTAATTCTGGGAAGGACTTTGTGAACATCCCTTTCTAATGCCTTGTAAAAAAAACTCAGTGTATCTATCATACTTGTATGGTTCGTACACTCCTTGCAAGTAAAATTGTATACATTGATTAACTCTCTGTGGTTCTTCCTTATGTTGAAGGTTTAGCGTTGCAGTTCTGGTGTAAGGAAGATTTTTCCTAACAGCATAAAAATAAAAGATCAAATAACATGCAAAAAAATGCAAAAAAAAAAACCCGCAAAAAACAAAAATAAAAAAAACAAAAACAAAAACAAAAACTAAAACTAACACACACACACACAAAAAAACAAACAAAACAAACAACAAGCCAAACTCCAAACTGGTTGCCAAGCCAGAACATTTAGTACAGAACAGGGGTTAGATCTTCAGATCTTCTTCATAGTTTAGGTCAGGGTACCAGAATTGGGACCAACACCCACAGTAATCACAAGTGGAGACACTTACCCAGAAGAAAGATGCACAGAAACAAGACAACAGCAGCCAGAAATGCCAGCAGTAGAACATGCCTGGGAGCAAAGGCACCACTCTCCTACACAGGAGATGAAGGTGAAGCAGCGAGTCATGTCCTCACTGCTCAGGAGGTGAAGCTACACAAACACTCAAGCCAAAATGCCATAGTCAACATACAGCCAGATTCCAAAATGGACAGTGGAGCTATTTTGAGGTTTATAAAGGCCAGAATGCTGCAGCCTACCACACCAGCTCTTGCTAGGGAAAGAGACACACTGAAAGTACAGACACTACTCATGTATTGCAGAGCCACATCCTGCAATCAGAGCCACACACCAGGTGTCTATCTTTCACAGAGGGAGGGTGAAGAGGAAAAAATTCTATCCTGCTATGTTCACAATTTGGCAAAAAGGCTAAATAATAAATGGGTCATGCTTCAAAGGGCCACTTCCACATCATAACATCTCCACATCTGCAGCATTTGTGGAATGTCAGGATCTACCAAAAGTGATCCAAAAAAAGAAAACTGGTGAACACAGTATCTTGGGTGACCAAGACTCAATAATGCCTATAGAAAGTGAAGATTAGCCCTTTCTGGATTAACAGAAAAGTAACTGTAGCACATATTGCTAAAAATGCTAATGTTGGTTCTTCAGAAAAATGTGTCAAAACCCACAATGTATTGCAGTTTGTTACATAAATGCTTCATAGCAGCAGACCTTGGTTTTGGTGGGTTTGGTGACCATGATGACTGGAATCCACTTCTGGAAACTGGTCCTCAAATCATAATAAGAAGATAGTCTGGTTTGAATTAATGTGTATAATATAAGAGATTTTGGGGGGCAAAATTCTGTTGGGAAACCTTGGTTTATGTAGATGTTTCCATAACATAAACTGAAACTTTTTTGCTGCCAAAGTACATTTCTTTGTGGACTGACAGTAGCCTTATAAAGAGGTGTAATGCATCCTACCACAATGCAAAAATGGTTCGACCTTGATTTTTGCTCTAAATTATTCAAATCTCAATTAAATGGAGCATTTGTGAGCTGTGCTGAAAACAAAACAAAATAAAACAATCCAACCCATTGAGGCCCCACCTTGCAACTTACAAGACTTAAAGGATCTGCTAATGGCTTGGTGCCAGATGAGTCCATACTTCAGGACAGGACCTGCATTGGTGGGACAAAAGTGGAACGTCTCAGTATTAGGCAGGCAATCATAATGTTGAGGCTGATTATTGAACATTAAAATGTGGGGAGGCCAAATGGCTTAAGTTCTGCACATTTTGTCTCATAGGATTTTATTTTTTCCCACCATATAATGCACAGACTCACCACTGTGACCATCACATTCACTAGACAACCATAGTATGAGAGTAATTAGAATGCTGAATCACAAGCATTGTCTAGCCAGAGTAAACTGACTGATGCACTCATTTGAAAATGAGATCTTTGTTTTAACCTCACAGTTTTTCATGCTGTGCATCATCGCTAACATCTTATAAAAGTGAATTCACAGGAGTGACAGAAAGGAGCCTGTGTTGGGTGTGGAATACAAGACTGGACAAGAGCACACCCACACATGCTGAGTAATTCATTACACATGTCACAACTCCATGAATGTGCCAAGTAACCTCAGGCTCCAACTCTGCAGTGACGCATCAATTTCCGTCACATACCAGTGTATCATAACAGCCATTATTTAGTATACAGTACACAGTACCTGCAGGAAGATGATTCCAAGCTGGGTTGTTGGTACAAGTTTTTCCCGCTAAGTCGTAAATGGCAGCTTTTTCTGGCTCAGTGCTGCATGGAACTGATGGAAGATAGAATGATAAAAAGCATCATGAGAAAGGGTGTGTTGTTTTATGTGTCTCCAAAACCAAACATCATTAAAATCCTGGACTGTTTTCAGTTAATTTCCAGTCAGCCACAGAATTTCTAGTTATTATTAAGAGTAGCTTTAACTCTGTTCTCATAATTACAAATTTAATTACATTTTCAAATAATGAATTAATCAATTTCAATTTTTAATGACAAAATTCACAGCTTAGAAATTTACTAATTTCAACAATTGATCAAATGTTGCTTTAATGTATTATGTTTCTAATGTGTCAGGCCCAAAATGCAGACATATTATCTTGATTTACCCCTTTTTTATTCTAAATTCATATTTAATTTCATTTTCAAATTATATTTCAGTGTTTATAATTATTATGAAATATGTGATTATTGTCAAAAAGTCAAAGTTGTTTGCAGGAACAAACACACAGTATTAATTCTTCATGTAAATCTTCATGCAGTTGTGTTCAAAATTCCCACCTTTGCAATTTATAACCACAAACTACTGTTTTAAATCTGCTCCCTTTAAAATAAATTAGATAATACAGACAGGGAGATGTTATTTTCCTTGCTTCCTCTTGTTATGACATTGCAGAAGATGTTGCATTTTATATTGTCTTTAATGAGATGCATTATTAAAATAATAAAACATAAAGTGATGGCACTGATTTATAGTCTCACTTGGGGCATTTCATTTCTAATTAATTCGCATCACTTCAACTGAAGTAAAATTCCAAATAAATATATCTTTTGTTTCTGCCATTTCCCTGTTGTCATTCTCTGCCTGAGGAAGAAGGAAGAAGAAAATACTGTGAGAAAACTTGTACAGAGGTGGGTGTGTTAACAGGTGTGCCTACCTCCTGCGTATGTGTGCACATCTAGCTATTGTACTGTCATAATGCCTGGCTTCTATAAAAGGTGATGAAGTGGTTCATCTCTTGCAGATTTCAGAGTTCATTGTGTCAAGTTCCGGTTCACTGCTACTAAAGATGAAGATGAAGAATCTTCTTTTTGCATTTCTTTTTGGATTTCTTGCTACTGCTCACTCAACACCTCTCAACAGTAAGCAGCCTTTTCTTTCTTTCTTCTTTTTGAAAGAAAGATCTATAATTTTAACATAATTTTTTCTCTTATGAATGGCAATTAAATGACAATTAAATTCACTAGCATGTCAATGACAAAAAATATGGGGAAAAAAAACCTTCACTGATTGTCTTATTTATTTATTGTCTTAATTATTTAAGGCTTCATGCAACTGAAGAGATGGTTTTTAGTCTGAGAAACAAAGTAAATCTTTAATGCAGATATCTGAAATTTCAATAATTTCCATCACATCTCTTGTTATTTATGCTGTGAGTCAGCACTTCCCTGAATGTTCTCTAACATCTTCATGTTTCAGGTACAGCTCTTTCTGTAAGAGTCATATTTCATTGTTGGTGTGCAGATCAGCCTGGCACCTCCAGAGTACACACAGTGGCCTTTGTAAAAATGTTGTGAGCTTCTCCAGGAGGTGCATTAACGCTTTTATCTTGAATACAGTGAAACCAAAGATCAGCAAATAGCTGTTCTGCCAGGTTGAACAACCGGTAACATCAGAGGGGGAAACGTCTAATCTGAACATGATTGAGCAAAAATGCAGAGTGGAGCTTTGTGATTTGATTCTCAGAGTCTTTAGCCTTTGTATATATCTGTTGAATTAACCCAGACAATGGCTCATTGTATTCAGTTGTGGACAAAGTCTGTCATTAGAATATTTTCAATACCGGAATAAGTATTATTCAGCAAACTTTCTTAAAGTCATAAATTAATGCTATTATAACTCAAAGTATTAGATTACAAATTCTGTTTTTATCAGTATCACCTCATTTTACATAATATCATTAATGTTAAAAATAAGCAAAAACTCAAATTTGTATTTATATTGTCTCTGTAGTCTTATCTTTGCTGTTATTCACTGAAATATTGGGGATTTCTTTCTATGCCATGAACAATAATTCTAATTAAAACATTTGAGAAGTTTGGAGGGAAACCTTTCTTATGTGGAGCTGCTTACTTTGCAGGGGCAATTAAAATTGTCGACTCCTTTTATGTAAGGATGCAAACCACTTGATAGTTGCAAAGTTACTCTACGCTATAAGTAATGAGATATATTATGGATATAGTTGGATAAACCCAAATAACAAGATAAGAACCTCAAAGCTTTATCCAAGTAACTTAGATACTCTTTTGCATCACTGATTATTGAAATGAAATGAAATATATAGAAATCAAACTATATTTTATTATTTAAATTGACAAAAACAATGCAGATTTACATAAACTATATGATAAATCCATTGCTTCCCCCATCACAATCAGCCATTGGTGCTCTGACAAATTAGGTGTGTCAGATATTACACCTGATGCTTTGATGTGGCAAACCTCTGGTTTGTACACTCAGGATTTGTCATAGAAGTTAATAATTACTTTCGCACCACACCTTATCAAAGCAGACTGTAAAACAAGCTCACATGTGTATATTTTGGCAAGGAAAGTAAGCTCAGTAATTTCCTTTACACTCATGTCAGGGCTGGTTGGGAAATATTTAAGTTGATACATGGATTTTTCTCTTTGTCCTCAGCTGTGACCCAGATCCAAGCACATCCTAATGAGGACCTCAAAGAGGTTGAGATGGAAGAGTTGATCATTGATTATGTTCGTCTCTCTTCACTGACAACTGAGTCACCCAAAAGAAATACAACAGTTCACGCATCTCAGCGGCCGTCATTTGATTCCCCACCTGAGGGGAGTGGTGAGACCTCATGGCTCCCTGAGTCCAGTAGTGGAGAGTCTACAACTACAGCTCAGAGCATCTTAAAGTCCACATTTGAGGGGAGTGGTGAGACCTCATGGCTCCCCGAGTCCAGTAGTGGAGACTCTACAACTACAACTCAGAGCATCTTGGAGTCAACATCTGAGGGGAGTGGTGAGACCTCATGGCTCCCTGAGTCCAGTAGTGGAGACTCTACAACTACAACTCAGAGCATCTTGGAGTCAACATCTGAGGGGAGTGGTGAGACCTCATGGCTCCCCGAGTCCAGTAGTGGAGACTCTACAACTACAACTCAGAGCATCTTGGAGTCAACATCTGAGGGGAGTGGTGAGACCTCATGGCTCCCTGAGTCCAGTAGTGGAGACTCTACAACTACAACTCAGAGCATCTTGGAGTCCACATCCGAGGAGAGTGGTACAACTACTGCTTCGAGTGTTGGGTCAGATTCATCCACCGTTCACAGCCTCCAATCTGGCTTTTCTTCTTCAACAATGGCAAACGAAGCTGGAACTGAAGTAGATGTAAATTATGTCAACCGCTTATATTTGAAGAACGCAGGAGAAGAAGCTATTGAGAAGACATCAAATCAAGGTTTACGTGGTGAAGGTAAATGTTCTAAAACCAACCGAAAATTTAACTTAAACTGAACATTTCATTATGTAGTTTTTTTTGGTGATTGTACGATTGTACATGAATTTGTATTTTTATGTTTCTTTAGTTTGGAAAGTGGGGAATCCTGGAAATCCTACATCAAATAAGGACAACAAAGACAAAACAGCTGGTAGGTCAAATCCCCCCCCCCCCCCCCACAAACACAAAAAAAAAAAACACAAAAAAAACAAACAAACTATAATAAGGACCTCTTCCATATAATAATATACGTATTCCATTTAAGTAACCTTTACTCTCCCTTATGTCCAGATTGGATCATCATCCTTGGATTTTTTGTTGGCCTTGCAGCACTTGTGCTACTCTGTGTGGCCATTGCTACGAGGGACAAGTAAGACTCCTCTGTTTTAAAAACACAAAACTAATGTGTGTATATATATATATATATATATATATATATATATATACACACAGTTTTTTCCTACTATATCCTCTGTAAGAATTAAATTAAGTTATTGCTGTTCCTCTTTGTTCAGGTGGTATGGGCCAAAACGGGTTTTCAATGATGAGACCACAAGTAATGCCTCTAACCAGACGAGGGAGCTAGAGAAGCAGACGTTCCTGCAAAAAGAGGAGCCCAAGGTGAATGGGAAGGAGGCAGAATACACAGTTATCCCTTTGGATGATCTTCCTGGGAATTTTCCATCAGACTAAATGGATCCTCTGGGGAATCAGAAAAGTATGAGACTTGAAGAAGAAGAATTTGATCAGAAGCACAAAACTATACAGACTGTTGAGAAGAATGCTGACTGTTGTTTGACAAAGAATCATGGTATATTTTTTTATTGGTTACATTCAAAATTCAAAGACCCTTCATCTAAAGTTACAATATTTATTGCAAATTAAAATAAAAAGTTGAAAATTTGAAAATTTGTTATATATATATATATATATATATATATATATATATGTGTGTGTGTGTGTGTGTGTGTGTGTGTGTGTAGTACTCTATTTAAAGAAAGAGAGAGAGAGAGTCTTTTTTTTCTTCTTGATTGAAATATATGTTCAGTCTGGTCAAAATGTATATTTTAGGTGTATTTTATTATGATTTTATTATGTCTTTGTGAAATTCTTATTTTTTAATGTAACTTATTTGAAGCTGCCTTGCTTTTTTTTTTTTTTCATTTCACTGGCTTCTCATGGAAACCCAGCCTGCTAACTCAATATCTCCTCTTGACACCCACATGGCATTTCAAATGTTGTAAAATCCACTTATTGAGCACTCATATGCTTCACTGCATCCCACGTTCTACTAGAAATAAACACAATGGCGGCTCATCAATAAACATTTATTTGTTTTCATTTAATATTTACACACAAGTATTAAAACATTGACACACTTTGAGTCCATTTTCTGGACAAATAGTTTTTTGTTTGTGATGATTTATTAAGTACAAGTCTTTTCAATTCTTCTTGCATTTAATCAGTCAGCGTCAACACAGTTCTGCATCACAGGAATGTCAGATGCAAGAAAAAAAAAACAAAACAAAACAAGAAAAACCCATAATTCCCAGATAGGTGCATAGAATCAAAACCAAAGATAAAAATTAAGCATACACTTTAACTAAAATTTCACATATTCATAGAAAACACTTACTAAACAAAGTCAGTTTACTAAAAACATATTCTATTAGAAGACATGAAACCGATGGAGAAGTGATGTAATAGATTAACATATAATGGGACTGACTCTGTATCAAGGTAGCAAAACCAAACACTAAGGGGCTTGTCAAGTTCTCCTGTATGGACATACTGTAGCTGCCAACACCAAAATTCTCACCAATGATAAACCACCGTCATGGGTTCAAAACCTTTAGGTTACCATATCTGCAAAGGGTTGGTCAAAATATTAACTTTAAAGATAGATAAAACTGTGAAGCATTGTGATTTGTTCTTATCAAATCACCAAGAAACAGGTAAAAAAAAAAAAAAAACATATTTTCCATAAGTTCATTATTTATTGAAACACCAACTGGGCCATAAAAGAAAAAAAAATCACGCTAACATTGCTGAGTACTATATTATATATATATATATATGTATGTGTGTATAGACTTTATAGAAACATTTAACATAGTAAAAACAATTATGATGACAAAAGTGTCAGGTCTATACATTTGATTTGTACAGTTTATCTAAATATAGTATTTACACAAAGTGCAAGCAGGCACTTTAAACATGAATATAAGCTGTTGCTTACATGAAAGAGAGATAAAACAATCCAGTTTCCACCTAAGTTCAGAGAGAGTTTCTATATGAAACTCAAAAGCATGTAAAAACAACATCCAGTGACCTTGTTGTTGCTGCGTCAGATTTATGCGAGTGCTGGAGGCAAAATTTAGTGTGCACTTGCTAAACAGACATGACCAGAGCTAATTATCAGTAGATACAATTAGAAGCTTGTTATTTATATGCAAATCTGCTGTGCAAAAATAAATCTAAATATGGTGTGAGGAAGGCCCAGCCATCCTCGCTTAGGGTGTGGTGAAGTTGGAAGGTGGGGCTGATTCGTTTTCTCTGTTCAAAATTTGAGCCTTAACATCCTACTGAAATTTCCTAACATTTGTCCACAAATGTTTTAGTTGTCATGGTGACTGCACTCTGCAGGTGACATCTTCAAGGCAAGGTTGTCATATAGCAAAGAAATAAACAGTTTGAAGTAAAACACAGAACAAAGCACTAGCCTGCTGAGAGTTTGGGAGACAATCCTCTTTTATTTCCTCTCTCTGAACTGCCAGCTTTTTGTTTTTTGCTTTTTTTAAATTTATTTATTTTTCTTCATTAATCTTCCTCTCTTTCTCCCAGGAGCACATAAAGATCACACACAATTTTCAGGATGCAGGCAAACAGAGACTCAGTGCTTCACTCACAACGGGCATACAAACAAAAATAAATAAATAAATAAAGGATTAAATAAGTACAGTAACTGAGAGGGCGCCTTTCGTGCGCTTGATTTGGAGCTTTACCCTCTGCAACACATTTTGTACCGTTTGTTGCCACTTTTAGAAGCCACTCCCTTTCCGCTTAAATCCTCAGCTTTGCTTATTAGGCTTGACCATGTGACATTAGGGTGTAATCCCATAAGTCAAAAAGTCAAAAGTAACGCAATGCTTGAAAGTCCTGCACTTTACCTGTAATGCCACAGGGGTGTTAACTAGTTTGCAGTCCATTGAACCTCTGGTTTAGAGTTTAGAGTGTTTCAGAAATCACATTTACAGTGTTTATAAAGACAACCACTAAGTAATGAAGGCTGTCAGATTTTGATAAAAACACATTACACCAGCTTTTAGTTTTTTTACTCTTGGTCCTTGTTTCTTGTTTAGCTGGCAAGGCCATCTTTCCAACATTATCAACTCTCTGCCCCTCAAGCTACACAGAAAGTGCTTCAATGCATTAAAAAAAAGAAAGAAAAAGAGTTGTTTCAGAACAAAGAATGTTTTTGTAGACACAACAGGAAGCATGCAGCAGCCACAAGTAAGGCTCTGAATGCTATCAGCTGGGGCAGGAAATGCACAAGTAGATTACAGCTTGTGTGTAGTTAGTACAGATACAAAATCTAATAGTGCTAAACAAGATTTGCTTCAGTGGTTACCCAGATTGGGTAACAGAATTTTTGTCAGACTGGCCGACAGGTTGCTGTTGCAGTACTGTTGCTCTTTGCTGGCTTTCTCCGCTTTGCGTGTCCTCATTTAAGCAATTTTCATTTTTGTTTTTTTGTTAATTTTTTTTCTTTTCATTGTGTCCTCAGAAAGTTAAAGCTGGTGAAACTCGGGGTAAGGTGTAGTGACATCTGAGTCTGCTTTACCCAAATTTCCATGGCTCCTCCTCAACAAGGGAGAACTCTGGGGTGTTGCCATTTTTGCCCATGGTGACCTGTAAGCAGTTATTAAGAACAACTAACTATTTGGGCCAAGGCACCATTATTTAAAAATTGGTTGGGAGCAGAGAAACCATTGCTTCGTCAAATACAGGCCATTGACCTTGGGGTTGAGATTGGTTTGTGAATCTCCAAACACAAAGAACATTTCATATCATACACTGACAGAATGATACAGTGATTGTGTTTACATGTCATTGCATTTGACTGATTATCAAGAGATGGCCATGTATTTTATGGATTCTCTCCCCAACCGAATTACAATATTCATACTCATCATTAAACAGGCAGTAAAATCAACAAAACTAAACTTTTTGTAATAAAAAACAAGCTACAGGAAAGGATCTGAGACAGGCATTTCAAGAATATAATGCATCACTTTAGATGACATATAGTGAATCAGCAGTCTTTATGCATACCACTGGCTACAAATGATCAGATGTCCAATGATTAAAAACTGTAATTTGGTTAGGGCTGCCATAAATACATGTCCAATTAATTACAATTAATTATACAAAAGAAAAAGTAACCAGGACATTAAACAACAAAATACAAATAAAATATATCCATGCACAAAAAAAAAAAAAAAAAAAAGACATTGAGTATAATTGATGAAACACTTTAATTTGAATTCCATGACTTTTTGAAAATAATTCAAACCAAGAATAAAACTGTATAAACAACAGACTTTGCCTTTTTTCACCCTGGTATCACAAAAACTGCTTCTTCATATGACATAGGTGAATAAACAAATAAATATGAGCATATTTATTTAGCTTTTTCACCACTTTTTAAGAATATTTTTATGGATGAAAGTATGACATGCACTATGTATCAAGACACACCAACCACATAGAAAATAAGCACAGACACGAAAAGAGAGACGTACATAGAACAGGGAGGGGTTGTCTACATACAAGTCTCTATGTCCGTTAACGTGAAATGTACCTTGCAGTCGTCTATCAAGATTGAGTTGTGGTGAGCATATACAGTCTGGTTGGTGTTGTTTTCAAAAAAGGATTGTGTCTTTGCCATCTCAAACTCATCCATACGGGTCTGCTGGGCGTCAAAGCTGTCGAGTTCATCTTTGGAAAGGTGGTACACGATGCCTGCTCCGTAGGAGTCGCCAACCACGTTTACAGAAGTTCGGAAACGATCCCTACATGTGCCAGAAAAAAAAAAAAAAACACAAAAGATATAACAAAATTTTTAATACATGAAAAAAGAACTCCACAGGAGAACTTTTCTTCTGTGATTTGTTGTAAGGGGCATAATGATAATTGATCAAATTGCCAATCCATTGCTGTGGTTCATACTCAAATTTTTCAAAAATACATACAAATTTTTGCAATAAATTTTTTTATGAATTATGAATTCCAATTCAATGGTCCATTTTGAATAAAATTTAGGCATAACTTGGAAAGCTTGCCTGTTCGCATTTATTAACATTTTCTCAAACACAATCAAGTCAATGCTACATATGTTAGCATGCAGGCACAGGACATAAAAAGAACGAACATGATAGGTTTATAATCCCTGTAATGACTCTGACCACCATGCTTTATTCAGTATTGTTTGATGTGCATTACAATGCCAAATAAATCATATTTGATGCATGACCTTCTGAGATGTCACATTTCTTAAAATGCTGTGTACAGTGTGACACATGCCCTGAATCAACACGCACAGCATATGTAATCCAGTGTTCTAATGATAAGCAACATTACATTTATTTAGGAAACTTATCATGACCCAACACAAGAATTATAAAAGTTTTATACAGCCTCATAGCATCTGTAGCCTAAATCTAGTTTAGGGACGTCAGAGTCGATTTGTTGTGATAAAGCTAACTATAAGCTAAGAAAACAAAATGAACCCATTTTATTGCGCTGGGATGTGTCGTAATGATTTTAACAGTGACAATAGTGGTGATGTGCAACTCACAGCAACCAGTCGACAGCAACCAGGAGGCTGATGTCCTGAGTTGGCAGCCCCACTGCTGTGAGGATCAGGAGCATGGTCACAAGTCCAGCACTGGGGATGCTGGCAGCTCCAACACTGGCCAAGGTGGCTGTCATACTAACCAGGAGACAAATGACATTTTCAGCAGATAGGCATGCATCGGTTTAACAAAACAAGTGCAGGGGGGGACATTTAAACCCAATTTAGTATCACTTGGCAGTGTTATGTCAAATTTCTACAGCTGAATTCTTACCTCACAGTAACTATTTGACCCCAATCAAGCTCGATTCCATTCATCTGAGCGATGAAGATGGCAGCCACAGCTTCATAAAGTGCTGTGCCGTCCATGTTGATTGTGGCACCCACAGGGAGGACAAAGCGTGTGACTCTCTTGTCGATGCCGAGGTTCTCCTCCAAGCATCGGAATGTGACAGGCAAGGTACCAGCACTGTGGTAAATAAAAAGATGAAAAAATACTTTTTAAAGAAAGTCACAAAAGCAAGCAGTGAGACTCAGGCTGCAAACTCTGCACACAATCTGACACAAAAGCAACCCTGGAGAAATGAATAACTCCAAGAAAAAGGATGTACCTGATCCCATTAATAAAACATAGAGTAAAGGAAGGTATCCCATCTGAAGGCAAGGTCAGAAGCTTTGTCTTGTCTACTTTATGATTACTATCATTTTAATGGTTTAGACTTCTTAGAAATCACATAGATATTAAGAAATGAAGTGAGAGATGCTCATGTTTTGTTTTCCAGACTCAGACAGGTTTTAATCAAGCAATGTTTCTTAAAAAAAAAAAAAAAAGATAATAAATAAAAGCAAAAGTCCTTCCTACCTGGACGCTGTTCCAAGTGCTGTGACCCAGGCTTGGAATATTCCCATGAAAAACGTGAAGGGGTTCTCTTTAACTATCACAAAATATATTAGTGGAAGGAAAATGCCTCCGTGGATGATGAGACCCACTATTACAGTCACCATGTACATCCCCAGCTGCCTTGCAACCACCTCCAAATCAGCAATGGAGATGATCTTTCCACAGATGAGACAGGCGATACCAATAGGAGAGTACCTGAAGATAAATATAATGTGTTATTATTATGAGATTTTTTTAAAGCAAATGTTTATGCAGTATACACAATAATAATGATAGCAGAGAACCGCACTTACCACATAATTGCGCCGACAAGTTTCATAACAATCTCATTCAAGACGTTGAAAAACTCCAACATTAGCTTTGCTTTCTCTCCCATTTTCCCCATAATGACTCCAAAAGCAACAAAGAATCCAATCAAACCTGTTCAACACAGAATACAATAACAATCATTTTGTATGAATGGAGGATTTAACTAAATCTTTTATGGTAATATTCTGACACATAACAACAAACCAGACAGTCTTACGTGTATGCTCATTTGCATTTGCATCATAAGTGTTTTATGCAAGATTGAACCAGCTGACATACTATCCAATTATTAATATACCTGTCTGGCAGGAAGTCCATTTGCAAGGCCAAAGGCAACAAACCAATAACTGAACATCTTTTCCAAAAAATCTCAGTCAAATTTGAACAATCACAGGTTTATTTACATATAACAAAAGTAATAGAAAATAACTTTTTTTTCTCTCTCCAGCAGCACCAACTTATTTCAGTCAGAGTTTCAGAGTTTTGACACTTTTCACCCACCCAAGACGTTCATTCCACTTTTGAACTGAAGTGACCTCTTGATTGTGAACTGTGGAGGTGCTTTGGTCCTGTTAGTGGGCACTGGTACTTTGGTGGTGACTGTCTGGATCTGGACAAGAGACAAAAAAACAGGGGAAAAAAATGTTGACGCTACTTCCCTTTGATAAACAAAACAACGTGCAGCGGGGGAATTCCTACCTGCTGGAAGCAGGCCTGCACAAGGTTCTCTGGGAAAAGATTTCTGATAAGATCAAAGAAAGCATCCACGCTGGACACCTCGTCGTTCTTCTTTCCCTGCCCGAGATTGGCCCTCAGCTTGGGATTTCCCGGATGGATGAGCAGCACCAAGACCACTCCCAGGACTGCTGCAATTACCGTTGTAGACATGTAGTACACCATAGCCCGGGTGCCCAAACGGCCGCTGGATTTGGCATCCAAACCAGCAAGTCCTGCAGGCACAATATATTTTAATACACAATTAGTCTATTAGTCATTGAGCAATACTTTTTTAGTTAATACAAATATATTAAGCATGTACAAACAAATTCTGGTTTCAAATATTTAATTTAAAAGACAGATGAGTAAAACTTTTACTTGACATTAGATTAATAATGTTGTTGTAGTAACAAAGAAAGCTGATTACAGCTTGAAAAACATCATTAGGAAGTTTTGTGAGGAAGTTCTATACAGGTAAGGTAAAAAAATAACTAGACTTAGACTAGACAATATTTACTATATTAGCACTCTAAACAGCCATTTGCAAGTGATTTTAGTTGTAATTCTGGTAATAATGTTGTTGTATTCATTCTTAAATTTAGACACTGCAGTTAAAAATTTTGAGACCTCCTGTAGAGATTTAATTTTATTTGTGTGTCTTTTAAGAACATTTTAAATAAGTAAGTACATTTTATTAATATAGAACCTATTAAGATTACAATAGCTAAGTGCTTCACAAAGAGCTACAAGAAACAAGAAGAAACTGAGCACAAGAACAAAAGCTAGATAATAACAAGTTTTCAAATATGGGTTTCAGCTTCTTTTTAAAAGAGATTTTTTTAAAGCATAATAAACAAAGTTATGTATGGACATGACAAGACATACAGTGGTTTAGATGTAAATCTTGTTGCATTTGTAAAATAGTTTTTCTTCAAAAACAGACCCTTAAAAGGTCATGTGTCGTTCAGTTGGAAGAGAATTATACACACATGAATGTTTAGCAAAAACAATATGTAATATAACTTTTCTGTCTTTACACCCTAGCTTCATTTTGTGAAGTTCATCTTTTAAACTAAAATAAGTTCCACAGTTACACATTATGCATAATTTGCAAACTTTACACAACAATCTATGCTCATATCAGAACTGTTAAAAACTTTTTGGCTTGCCAAGTAAAATGAAATTACGCCCACTTTCTAATTTCAATAGTTTTCCGACTCGGCTCCCAGGTAGCAACATGTTCCTTGCAACCTGATTTTGTGACAGCTGTTAGCAATTTCAGCAGAGCATTGTTTGCTGTAGTTTCTGTATCTCACCCACCTGTAACTAGGCTGGAAACAACAAGAGGCAAAATAAGCATCTTCAGCATCCTCATAAGGATCTCTCCAGGGAAGGCAATGATCATTATAACATCAGGAGGGAGAGGTGATATGTGACGCAGAAGCATTCCGGCAATTGAACCAAGAAACACACCTGTAAAATTAAGAAAGCACAAATGAAAACCATAAAGCACAAAGTATCTGTAGATATTCTGCGGCTCTGTATGTGTGACTAATTAATTAATAGAATAAATGGATCACTTCAACAAAGTAGCACAGTTGTAGTTGTCATCTGATGTTAATTAGAAAACAAAAAACTGGGTGACAAGTGCAGCACATACAGAACAGTTATTCTTTTCTTTTTATGGCAAATATTGAAGCTCGTTTTTACTTTATGCAATTTAAAGTGATTTGAATGTTATGTGATCAAGATGATCACACTCCTCCCTTTCTTGTGAAAGCTTGCTATTTCAGCCCCAAAGAGAGAAAGGTGTGAGTTGTTCTATATTTGAGTGGAATTCTGTAAAACGTTTTGGCATGATGTAGCACAGCACAGCGGCTCAAAGGTTAACACAAGAAGATCTGATAGCTATGAAGCTGAGGTTGCGACAGTGTTTTTTTTATAATGTATGGGAGGATTTTCCTCTGATCTTCCAGGTTTCTCTCACAGCCCAAAGACATGAAGCAGCAGTTACTGAGTCCACTGTTTGCACATGCAAGACATGATGGGAAACACAAAGCTCTCATCTGATATTTTCTCTTTATATATATATATATATATATACATACATACATACATACATACACACACACATATATATATATATATATATATATATATATATATATATATATATATATATATATCTTTATTTTGATCTATGTTTTGAATTTCCTGGGCTTGACAGAGACCCATCCATGTAAGTCATTTAATAAGCTGAAATAATCACCCACCTTCAGGTCACAAATGCTCAGATGATAATTAGAGTGCTCATGTTTAAGTTTTATAGCCTCCCTGTCATGCAGAAGAATATAATGATAAAAACAAGCTGAATGAATTAGTATGGTAATGTTTTATTAACTTATAGGATCATATCTAACAGGACGGCAGTGTCCCTCTGACTTCCTGTGTAGATTTTGAAGCCTGTAGGGAAGTCTAACTCTCTACTGGAGGTTTTTTTTTATCTTTGCATCAGCTCTTGTTTGCCTTCCTGTTGAGCCATGGTGAATTTCGAACCGATGCATTGTTTGAAATGTACTTGCAACCTCACAGAGCCCCTGAACAGACTATGAGAATATAGATAAATTGATTGCCCGTGCTTGAATGCTGTTTAAACTTACCGAGGATTGTGAGAGTGAGAACCATGTTCTTCATTATCTTTTCACAGAGACTACTACATGGATAATCGGGGGTCTCCACAATTGGCTCCAGGTGGTTTTCGCCCATCCTGACCTCCACTTGCTTCTGCATTTTGTTGGCACTAAAAGACACAAAAAAAGGACAGCTTGTACTGATAAGTGACATCACCATTTATTAAATAATAAAAAGCTTTTAAACATGTTTAGCAAATTAGCTTTTTTTCTTATTTGCAACTTGTGGAAAACAAACAATCAGGGTTTTATATAGCCACCTTACACTAAAACAGTTGTCACACTTTTAAAAGAAGAAAGAATGAGGTAACAGAGGGAATAGTTTGATTCCCAGCAGCTGTACTGTCACCTCTTGCAAAAAAAATAGCTGTTTTTGAGCCATCAAGAAGCTGGTAAGGGACAATGCTTTGGTCATTGTACTTTAAACTCCTCTGAACCTTTGACATCTTGTCAATAAACTCACTTATGCTCCTTGGACTAACCCTAACCCATACTTTAAAGAAGGGGAAGAAGAAGAGATAGAGGCTCCAGCTCAAAATTGTGTTCCAGTTGTATCATTAAGCAGTTAATAAACACATGTCCATATGCTTAAATTCTGTTATAAAAAGTTTGAGGAAGTCACATCTTATTGCTACAGCTGGTGTTTCCTGATGTTTACCACAGACTGAGAAGTAGCCTGTTGAGAATCTGCACTTTACAGAGATAATCCTTGTTTCATTTACTAAATTTGAGTAAACAGAGCACTGGCTTTTACTCACGTCCTTGCCTCTGGTTCTGTTTGTCTTAGCATGATAATTAATGCTAATGTGAGATATTCTGTATTAAATCACAGAACACTGGATTTTGCATCTATGAAAACAGCTGACTGCTGAATGTTTTTACAACCGCATTTTGACGTGCTATTTTATTTGTTGAATGGTGAGAGGTTGAGCCTTATTCTGTCCAACTGTTAAGTTAAGGATGTCTTTAAAGCTCAGTAAGCGTGCTGCTTTGCACGGGTATTAATTGCAGTTCACAAACTGATCCATCCTACTATGCAGTTCTTTATCTGCCACCTGATCATGACTCTGAAGTAACAAGAACATTAGGTTTGTTGTGCTCTGACTTAAAGCCTCTTTAACTAAAGATCAAACCTTCCCCTGAGAGACTTTTAAATCCCTTGTAGAAGACAGACGTACATGGTTATATAACAGCGAATCCCTGTGGTCATTTGGACAACCTTGACCTTGATGACTTAAACACCTGGAACATCAGCTGTAGCTACAGATACTGCAGAATACAAATTTCTTCAAGCAAAAGGTTGCAGATTAAAAGAAAGCTTTACTACATTGAAAACACCTTCCTGCAGACAACAATGCACATTTGATAGGAGAGACATCACTTTAACTAGGCTTATGCACAGTTTAGAAACATATTGAACTATTCTTTATTTAGCTACTAAAGGATTTGATAATTTAGCATATGGATTTACTTTAATAAGAATAAAAGGGAAAAGAGAACATGTAAGGTGAGGACAGGACCACTGCCAAGTCAATCAAGCCTGCCTGATAAACCGCACTTTGACATTAATGAGACTTAAGCCATTTAAAAGAGGATAAAATTAGCCCTTCCAGCACACAAGTGATTGAGTTATGTAACAGAAAAAAGGAAAAGTCAAGGTGCCACCACCACCTGCTTGAAAGGGTAACACAGGACACTGTTAATTTCACTTTCTAACCAAAATACTAGTTTTTCCTGTAGGTGATGACTAAAATACATGGGACACATCATTAAAGATCAAAACTCTTTACATAATGCATTATTTTACAGCATTTTAAAATAAGCTGTGAGATGATAAACAGTAAATGCTATTACCATTAAAATAGCACAACTTTTTCTATCAAGATCTTTAGATGAAAGGTACATTTTTCAGGGTCAAAGGGCAGAAGAGTATATGTTATGTTTAAAAAGCAATGGTGGAAAAAGACTTTTTACTACGGTGCCACATCAAATTTATTGTACAATGGATGAAAAATTGACAGAAGTACACGCTTGAAGGATTTATATCTGCAAAAAACAGGCAACAGCACTTATTGCATCATAGATGATGCAAGTGTGTCTGAGGAAAGCTGCACAAGAAGTCCCAACATTCTTCTTAAGGCCCTTGTTGCCAGTGTTTTGTAGACTACAACCACAACTCTTCATGCAGCTATAAATACTTACCAGCTCTTTAAAATATTATTTGAGGATGAAACTGCACTTGTGGAGAGATACTACACATCCAAGGGCGCCAGTGAAAAAGTTAACCAAGTCATGGCTGTGCAGCAGTAAATCCAGTCAAACCCATCAAAAACACTTTAGTCCTCTCTGTTCTTTAAAAATCTGCAGATGAATTCCTCTTGAGCATGTGATGTATATCCACAATCTCAGATGTCTGCTCGTTCAGCTATAGGGAGGTGTGTAGAGGTAAACTGATGAACCCTGAGGTCTGACAGAGGCTTCCCAGACAGGAAGGGTGGAGTCAACCTGCTAAGATTAGCAGGGAGGTGAAAATCCGTGTTGGTACTTTGTTATTTTGTTCTGTTAGATTCTCCTTTCTATTCTTTTAAATAGTCTTAATTCATCATAGCAATGCAAATATGGTCACAAGTGTCAAATTTTAAGTGTCCCATTTTACAGTAGCCCTCAAGCAAAGAACAATAATATAATCATAATAAAATGAAGGCCCATAATAATATATAACTCATAATAAGAAAATTGTTGCAAAAGCAAAATTTCATAAAAAAAATATTTTAAAAAGTTTTCTGGTTTTTTAAAGGACATTCATTTACATTTACATTGGATTTTATTGATAGCAGAAGCCAATAATTCACTTGTTACCACTCTTGTAGCACACAAGTGTGTGTTGCACATGGCCTCCACTGACTAGTTTTTAACATTTACAGTCACGTTCATTCAAAGAAATACAGAATTATGTTGAACTCTAAAGAGCCATAACATCAAGCATCTTTACATTTTGTTTTCTTAAATATATTTTAGTCTCACGTGTTTATTCCTTTTTAGCATTTACTATAAAATAGCACTGCTAATAATAGCCGATCAAATGTGACCATTATTTTCCTCACGTGGGGCTGAAAGTACATCTGCAAGCATGAGATTTAAAAAAAATATATATATGTTTTTCGAATATCATGTTGGCACACTACAAAAAAAAGTATAAAATATTAGATTTTAAATTATTTAGTTTCCAGTCAGCATAAACTTCCAGGTTAGGCAACAAAAGGCTTTGAGCAGAGCTCATTTAAAAGAATAATTGTTGTTTATCTGAGTAAAACTGAAAAAAAAAAAAACTAAGCTTTTATGTCAATTCCATTCTAAAATATTTAATTAGACCTGAATCAATGCTTGTATTTGAAAAGGCTTTCTTTTCTCTAAGTGATTCTTTGGTGAATTTGGTCCTCAAGTGGCATATGTTAGATCTGATAAACTAACACTGTAATGCTTGAGTTTATTAAAATCTTTGCTGAAGGTAAATTAACTTTATTTTTGTTTCATTAAAAGAAAAAAAAAACTTCAATGCTTTCAATGCGGCTGTTATTTCAAAATCAGCAAACAAATCTTTGTATAATGCAGCAACACAAACACCTTGATGTTTGAGTTATTACCAGAGGCGCATGTGTCCAGTCCAGCATTATAAATGACTGGCCACAATGGTTGCAAGTGACTATTTTCTCTTTTAATCTTAGAGTGACATAGCAATTTAACATGGAGTTGCTATATAAAGTAAATTAAGCAGCATTTATTCAGTTTTTCTTCTGCAGCTATTATTGACTTTTTTATATAATGGACACAAACGTGTAAAATCCTTTCCAGCACTATATTCTATTCTGGTAGTTGTTGTGTTTTCTCAGTTTCCAACTGTCCAAGTGATAAACCCCTAAAATGCCATAAAAACAGGCTTATGTAGTAGTTCACTTATCTATTAAGTATAAGCCTGTTCCACAGGTTACACATGAGGCTGTGCAAAGACACCAATTATCAGGTTGTTCCCTGAGCATGGACAGAGAGTAAAGAGCAAAGCTAAGAGCACATGGCAAAGCATTTGTTCACACAGTTCCACAGTTGCTCCGCCTTTTCTCCCTTCTGCAACAAGCCAGCCTCATGCTGCAACACCTGACAACACAAGGCCATGCTTAGACAGCAGGTGTCTATAATTAACTAATCTGTTCTGAGCCATCCTAATTCCAGCACACATACACACCAAGATGGATCAGACACACTCAGAGAAGTCTGCAGCTGTGAAATCTTCAGATATTTCTTAGAACTAAGAGAAACGTCTCATCACATTGATGCTGCAGTTACGAAAAGAAATGATTATTTTTGTTATTTTTTAAAGTAAATAAATGCTGATTAATATTTCATTGTGACAGTCTGTAACAGCTTTCATGTTCTATCGCCCCAAAGTTTGCAGACATTTTACTCTCAAGAGTAAATTTTATTTGTCACAACAAAAAATATGTCACCCGAAATGTTAGTATGAAAACGGTTTAAGAAAGGGGGAAAATAAATCTTGTTGCAAGATATAAACAAAGTCAGCTATGAAGGCTGGAGATTTCTGCTTCAGATCTGCAGAGCACAGCTTGCAGTCTAAGACAAGGTTGGAAAGTTTAGATGTTCCATGTAGAAGATTACAAGAACCAGTCTTAACTACATAAAAGATGTGGCCCATGCAAATATGTTGCATTTAGCACAAAGAACCAATTAAATGAGATGCTCGGGCAAGTTGCAAGGAGTAAGCGCTAGGTAGTTTAGATGAGTTAGGTCAAGCTAAGTAGCTACATGATGCGTTTTTTTGTTGAAAAGATGGCAGTCCTGACATCTTTCTTTTTGTGGCTGTGATAGCACAAAATAAGATTCTGTAAGCCTTCATGTCTTACCTTAAGATATTCAACTAAAATAAAGGTGGATTCAAATTATTTTGAGATAGCATAGTGTCTCATAAAAACATCTGAGGCAATTTGTCGGGTAGTTGTTTCTCAAATTTTAGCTTCAGTGTTGACACTGAACTACATATTGTGAAAACTGATACTGTCCCACCCACCAATTATCCAGGCTATATCACAAGTACACACAAGTATAACTGTCAAATCAAATAATTGTTCTTTACAGTAGTAGCTACCAACATCTCAAGGCCTTACTTAGGCCACACACATAAGAAGTTTTTTAATCTTATGAGATTTTTAATCAGTTCAAGACCTCACACCCAAGACGAAGGTCATGTATTCGGCGGCGTTGGTTTGTCTGTCTGTCTGTCTGTTAACAACATAAATCAGAAATTTATGGTCACACTTGATTTTCATGATATCTCTGAAATGGAATGGAAAAAAAATAACTTAAAAGGGCTTGACGGAGGTCTGCGCTCTCTGAGTGCTTCTAGTTATTAATGATTTTTATTTTTGTCATTTATCATTAAACTAAGAATTAATTTTCTTTTTTAATTAATTGGAATTTGCTGGTAAGTTAATTTATTAACAATTGCTCGTTACCTTTTTTGTGATTCTTTTTTGTAAAACAGTGATTTTTAGTCTCTAATTTGAATGCATTTAATATTTAAGTTTTAATATCACATTTCATTTTTAGCATTAAGTATTATGTGTACCACTAATTTTGGTAATAAATTAAATTAAATTAATTTTAAAATAAATAATAAAATTCTTAATATTTTCAATAAAGTAGACACAAGACATTTTATATGTACACTAGCAGTCAAAAGTTTTGTCACATTTTTCTAATGGAAAGTGTCCAAACTTTTTACCTTAATATTTTCCTGCTGTCAAACATAAGAACGGATTTGACATGAAACTTTCTTAGGAAACAGATTTGAAACTTATAAAAATATCGTTTTTGTCACAGTACAGGAAGACATATACAATACTTACAAAAGCTATACAATTGCTTAAGCATGGAAGAGAATAATAGTCAGGGCCTTGTTTTGTTACCTAAGTTAACAGTTAATATTTTATTATTTTCTTGACATTATATCTGATTTTGGAATAATAGTTCCACAATTATTGCAGACCTACAAATTAGCGAATGTCTAATAGTAAGGGAAAAACTTCCCTCAGAAATAGCTCTTTATGTATTTCTTTTCTTTTCTTTTTTAGCTTTCATGATAATTTTCTTAACTTCACTGCAATAATCCGGTTAAACAGTGACTTATTATGGTGGGACCCTAGTTAATCCATCTTCCAGATATACCTTCATAATGGAAGGTTGTGACATTATGTAAAGTGACTTGACATAAAAAATAATAATAATAATAATAATAATTTTCTTTCAGGTATTGGTGTCATCCATCATGCAAGCAGATTTATGAGGTGAATATTTCTGTCTTCACCAAACAAAAAGAGGCAAAAAATACAAATAAAGTGACATTCTCTGTATCACAGAAAAGTTCAGTTTGAGAGGGAAATTTGAGAGCAATCAACATTTGTTTTCCTTTGCTGTTGTTTAACAACACGTCTTGGAAATAAAATTGTGGCTGAAATTTACATTAAGATTGATGGGATTTGTGGCAGCTGCGGTGTGTAAATTACACCCCCCCCCCCCTTTCCATAGACATACATACACTGTTTATTCCTGCTGTTTATTCAGCAACTCAAACAAATACCAATCAAAGTACTCTATGCCTTTCATGAAATACACAGAAGTACCAAAGCATTTATTAGTGTCCATTTGTCCAGTGATCTTTACCCACTGTGTTTTTCATCTAGTTGATATTTTACTCGAGGGACTCCATAATTACTCATGTTTAAATTTTTTTCATTAATAAGACATGAATCAAATTTCACTGTGGTGATTTAAAAATTAGGCCTGGCACCTTCACACATACAAAACTTTAATTAGTGAAGACAAATCTACAAAGCAGGACTTCGTAGAGTTAACTGATCAGACTTCTAATGAGTCAATCAATCACTTGCATTCAATTCCTGCTTAGAAACAACAAAATAAACACAGCCAAACATCAGTGATATCAAGTCTGCCATTCTTTGCTGATACTGGTTTAAATGCATGGAAAAAAAAATTCTAATCTACTTTTTGGGAAAATCAAATATTCATGAGAAAATGCAGTGTGCTCATTGAGTTTCATCACTAAAAACAATCCACCATACTTTGCATAAGCTTAGACAGAAATCATGATGCACCGCTGATGATCATGTTTCTGCAATGGTTTTAATGACGTCTGTCTTAAAAGAGGGGAATTTTAAAGCCAGAGCTCAGCTCCAGCTCTGATTATGGCAGTTAAATGCTCTTACTTATGCAGATGTACAATAAAAAAAAAATCTAAATTGGATAAGCAGCTCTTAACTTGCTCTGCCATCATGCTTCCACTTGAGAATGAAGCAAAGAAGGAAATGCAATTTTCTACCCACTCATTTAAGTCCTCTTGTCCCTTCTCACACAGATGATGAGTTAAAGGTAAATCAGCCCTGCCTCACAAGAAAATGTGTTGAAGGTACCCAACTAGTCAACAGTTTGGACACATTTCCCCATTGGATTAAATGGGAAAGTGTGTCCAAACTTTTCACTATTCTGGAGCTTTCAATGTTTTTGTCATTTTACTATTTTTGGTCATGTATGGCAGTTTTACATCATGCAAATTTAATTTTTTGAAAAACAGATGTAGGCAATTTTATAGCCTTGAAAGTGCAGAAATTTTTTTAACCCATCATCGTCAAATTGCTGATTATGAGAATTTCTCTGGCTGTGTGTTTTACTAGGAGTTAAGGAAAAATACTAATATTGGTTTACATCTCTGTAAATTCAAATGCCTTACTTAGAAATTATGCAACATAGCCTAACTACAGGCACTAAATTCTTTTTCACATTTTTAATTCTTAGGGGAACAATAATTTATGTATACTTGATTAAAAATAAAAGAGTTTCAAGTTTGCATTATTCAAGCTAAGAAAGTTTACTTATATTATTTTATAAAGAATGAACATTACCTAGAAAGAATTCAAAGAGTAATATTTTTCTTTATTTTTCCTTTGTTCTTTAGACTTATGTTTCTCATTTGATTTGTCCTCTCTAAGTGAAACATATTCAACAGTAGATGTAAACAGCCAATAAATGCATCCTGAAATCCTCAAATTACATTGTTTTACATCCGTGTAAAAAAATAAGCAGAGAACAGCCAGAAATAGCAAACTTATACCACAAGGAATTTGTCAATGTGTTGAAATGAAGTGTTAACATGTAAAGATGAATAATTCTGCACAACTTTGTTTCACTTGGTTATAAAAGTATCTAAATGTGTTTTTTCTTTAATAGAAACATTTATTTATATTTGAATAGATATACCAGACCTGTTGCAATTTTCAAGTTATTTTTCCAGTCAAAGAAATTAGTCATATTGCACAATTGAAAACGTTTTGATGTCTGTCAAGTTAGAAAGTTTTTTTCTGAACTTGTTAAAATAAAATTAATTATTACAACAAGTATTTATTACACCATGGCAGCTGTTCACATGCTAAAGAGTTGAAGTTTCTGCATTTAGTCACATTTTCTGCTTGACAACCACGTTATTTCTTACATAACGTAATTAAAACTGTAGTTATGTCTTTATTAACATAAACAGTGATTGAGTTGGTTGTTTGTCGCTGCAATGATTGAAATGATGGGAAAGTCTAAGGAGCAAAACAGAAATATTTAAGGCATCAGGCTGTCTATATGATCCTCTAACTTTGATCTTGATATTTTATAGACTTTGATTATTGTAAGGAGATAAGAATGAATTATTTATAGTTTAGAGAATATTGTACCATGTCTAATTTGATAAAAGAGTAGAGAAGAAACTGTTTTATTAATTTGATTCATTTTGGGCATTTTCAATCTTTACATGTATTAAAACTTGTTTAATAGCTTCAGTCCCATTTATTGGAATAACTGCTCCCACATTTCTTCCCTAGAACTCAATCAGCTAAAAAACCATATTATTTTTATTCTTGATTTTTAAACATTAATTTTAAGCAGCTAGAATCCTAAATCCTGAGTTGCATGTGCAGTTTAAATGTTTGATGTAAAAGGCAATATTCTTTTTAACAATGAGTTGCTGAAATTACATGGGTATGGGTATGGTTTACTTCTCTTCAGTAAATCTGTTTAGAATCAGAAATGCAACCTTTTCCTTTCCACCAGCATCTCTTTTTTTCTTCTTCTTCTTTTTTTTGTTAATGGAAAATGTGAAAACAGTCCTTTAAAACAGGGAGGAAGGCACATCAGAGGCTTGTGCCGGCCAGTCGCCCCTGGTAGTTACATTCCCTGACATGAAATGTAGAAGAAGTAACCGTCTCATGTGAAATCCATCAAGTTAATTTACTTGGGATTAACAGTCAAATCCTTCGGGCCATTCTTTTGAACTTCATCTTCTTGCAGCTTTGTCTCAAGTTGTTGTGGGAGTCGATCTCACTGGAGCATCATATCTTTACTGATGCACACATGGCCCAAGGCAAGGAGTGCTGCATCGCTTAAAGAAACTGTCACATCGCTACAATGCACTGGTTGACATTAGTTCCTGTCTTAAGATGTGAAGTCATTAATCTTTAAATGTAACAGTTTACATATTTCAGTTTATTTCAAGAGTTTGAGGACTGATGACTTTCAGTGGAAGCACCATGCCAGTATCCTGGCGTGACCTACATCGAGCCATCCACCCAGGAGTAGGAGGAATACAGCTGAGCACCAATCATCACACTCAGGTATGTTCAGAATGAGGTCACATTAATCACAACACTGTCTACAGCAATTCCTTTTTTATAACTACATTTAGAGGTATATCTTTAACCCAACAATCCTCTAGAATATAAAGAATACCATTTGTGCAAAACATGATCATTTACACTAGAGAAATTGATTTTTGACCAGCCTAAGGGAAATTATAAGAATTATAGGTTGAATTGCTCTCCCTAACATTTTACCTACTAGTTTTACCCCTCTCCGTTAGTTTGACTCCAAAAATGTTCTCATAAAGGAGACATACTATTATTATTATTATTATTGATAATATTCTTATACATCCTGAAACGGAAAGTGCTTACCTGTGGAAGTTTTTGCCTCTTCAAACGTGTGGCCTTTCCTAATTTCCTTGTAGCTGAGTGTGCAATTAAAGCAGCACTAAGATTTGCAGTTTTGGGGGAGAAATTAGCTATAGAAGCAGGTTTCTCCTACTCTAAAGTAAAGAAATTTAAGCAAGCTAAACAACAGCCAGCATATGCACGGTGCGCTAACTGATGCACACGCAGAGAGGGTGGGGATTTGGGATGAGAGGTCAGTGCCTCCTCTCAGGTGAGGGTGGGATGTTCTTTCAGTTGAAGAGTGATGGATTAGCAAACCTTTAAATCATTTTAGCATCACAGAATCATTTTAACATGCAGAACTCTGCAAAATAAAAATTAAGGCTCAATTACTCAAATGCAAAATGATAAAAGGTTTTGAATCTATTTATAATTGCAATGCATTTCTCCTAAAGATTTGCTAAATGGGTCTGTATCATTTTAAAATGAGCAATGCTTTTGAGCAGCACATTGTGTATTGTGTAGGCAGACATGCATACTTTGAATTACAGGTCATTATCTGTTTTATTCATACAATTCACCTTGGAAGAAGCAGACACTGAGGACTGAGCTACTCATTGTTTAATTGGCTGGGCTTTACAGGTGTCCTGCACAAAGCCAGGGTGAGCACAGCGGGCGTCTCTGTCGCAGGAGTAAGAGCTAAGTTTAGCAAATCCTCTCAGCATGTTTCTCAATGACAGCACATGTTGGACAGGCTGCAGGGAAACTCACGAATGTAAAACCTCACATGCTAACAGCCAGCACACACATGCGTTGTGTGCATATTTACCGTGACAGGTTATGGTTTAGTTTGCACACGCTGTACTGCTGTACACATGCATGCATGCATGCGAGGCTTGAAACTGCGAACAAAGAAGAAGAACTGATTTCTCAGTTGCATTTTCAATTATGGGCATTTTAAATCCATGCAAGAGCTTTTCTCAAAATTAATAGAATATTTTCTTTTTATTCAAAACTTTAAACTATGTATGTAAACTGACTTACAGAGATCCATATTCAGTAAAGCAGAGCAATGCCTACAGTATGCACATTTGCAGAAATGTATGGCTGACTTTACAATGAATTCTCCTTCAAGGAGAAAGTTTATCTCTAAGACATTAGAGGTAAGAGCCCTGAAGTTAGATGAAATTAAATGACTTGCCAACACAAAATAACAGGAGGGAAACAAGAGTTTATTCTTTTTCAGAAAAGGATAGATAGAGGTAGTAAAGCTAACTGTGGATAACTGATGGATAAGTCGCATTTGGTTTTAAGCCACAATCTAGAGACAGATAGAGACACACAGCTCTTTGTGATTATCACTCAATAAAGATGTTATATAGAGTTATTTCTTGAAGGGGAAAATGTCATCAGTTTAGATGCAGTGCAGGATTGAGATATTGTGTATCTGTAAGACCTTTTTGGTCTGGAGGTTTTGAAAAAAAAAAAAAACTCTACATTTCAAGATATCATAGACATTTATTATTATTTTTTAACATGGAAGATTTTCTTGCATTGTACAAACAACATTATGCACACAGTAAAACAGTTAACATGATCACATGATGTGTCTATGCATACAAAAAATCTTATTTACTTATTGTGGAAATATCTACTCAATGTTTTTCTCTATCCAATCTCGAAAGTTTGCTATTTTAGTCTGAACTGTGTAACTCTGTTGGTGACAGTTTTTCTCATAGATGAAGCTCTCCAAACCAAGCAGCTGCCAGCCTGTGGTAGAGACTCTATGGCTCTTCTCATGATCCGTGAGGACTCCCTGGTCTGTGAAGGAAAATACAGGTGGCACTATTGTGATGCCTGGAATAAGACTGGGACACAGGCTTGGAGGACTGGATGGCTTGCTAATGACACAGAGTGAGTTGTCACCAATCAGTGTGGCATGTGCTCCTCCTTGAGCAAACTCTCTTTCACAATGAGAAACATCGCTCAGCTCAACTGCTTTTGTCTGGCTCAATGTTTCATGACGGCTCAGGTGCCTGCTGTTGTTTGGTGGAATCCACTTCACGGTGTAAGCCTCCTGCACTGTTACCTCTCCTCCTTGGATTTTTGGTAGACACACTGGCAGCACATGCTCACTGATCTTGGCCTTGTCCTGCAGCTTGAGCATTGCCACATCAACGTCTGGAGCAGAATAAAAATCTGGATGGAACAAAATGTCTGCGACCTGTTGAGGCACACGGAGAGAGAAGTGTAATAATGTCAACTGGAATATATGTACACATCATAAAATATTTCTAATGCTGTGCAAACACTTAAAATCCTTATCATCTATATCTTGATCCCACTTAAGCTTGCATATTTTAAAGCCAAAGGATTACATCTTGCACGATTTACTGACAAAACTCATCCAACAGATTATATTTATTCATTTCTTAATATTTTTATCAGCTGTTTGGTAGATTTAGCAATTGTGGTAACTTTTGAGTGCTCTGTGACCTGAGAAATCAAAAACATAAAGCAACATTTTTTTATGTTTCTTGTTTAAAGAAGGATGAATATGAAATATATATATTTAACATGAAGTGAGGATTTTAAAATACAGAGCAGAAATCTGGATATGCTTTCTTTTTTCACTGTAAATTAAAAAGTATATATGTAACACTTCTAGAAAAAAACACAACAAACAACAGTAAATAAATAAAACACGGTATATCTTTACTAAAAATCTCAGGGTTGTGTTTTCAGACTTGACTGTGTTTTACCCGGAGGTGGTGCAGGTTCTTTGGCCGATCTCTGAACGATTTCATCCCTATGACAACCTTCACATGAGCAGGATGGAGGGCCTGCTGCTTGTCCTTGTCTAATACACACTGAGCTGCAACCAGGACTCTACGCTGGGCAACCAGAGCCCCACTGCAAGCCAGGGACCAGAATGTAGACTCCTCTGAGGCCCCCTGCTGGTCCAGCACGGTCCCGCCGGCTTGGCTGATCGTAGTATGTTCAGGAGGTAAGCGGATATAAATGGCGGCGTGCCATGGCCACTGAGTGTCTGAGAGGTTGTGCCTGCTAAAAGTGTTTAATTTGCCACAAACTGTGGACAATAAGAAAGAGAAGGAGAAGGGAAATGCAAGCGTGATGTTAGCATGCAGACATGAAAGTAGCATCTATATTTTTATCCAAGCATAAGAAAATCTATTTTTCAAAAATGTCAACTATGTATTTTTAAAAATAAAAATGATTTCAAAGCTGAACAATGTCAAAAAAATTTTTTTTTTGTTTGTTTGTTTTTACATTTCTTAAAGGTAACAAGAACAACAGATTATAATCAAGGATAAGTTACTCTAACAGTTTCACAAAAGAAACACGTTTATTTGACATGTTTTCAGTAAAATGGTGAAATTAACTGTTGCCACATGAAGGGTTTTGGTGCATTCAATGAAGTTATATAAAACCAGGATTCTCTTAGACTGTTTACAATTTTTTGAATAGTTCACAATGGAAAAAAAAAGTTTAATACTTGGTCATTTTATACATTAAGTAACAGTAATTTATCTTTTAAGATTGAAATGTTTTTGCTATAAAATTATTTTTAATAGAGAGCCCTGCCCTAATGTGTTGGCTCACTTCTGTACATACAGTACATTGAGTGGTAAAGATCATACAGATGTAATGAGTGTCTTCCTCCAACACTGATATATGGTTCAAATATATAGATATATAGACAGGATGCAGGCAGCATTTTGTGCTACTATTCAGAGTAGGACTGCTTTATTTGCTATTCATCCACAGACGATTTTTCTATACGAATGTGAAAGGGAGAAGGGCTGAGTGAGCTCCTCTACCAGAGAGCGAGAATGGACTGGTTGGAAACAATGAAGATATATGATGACTTGACTTTGATGAGAGTTGTGAATGTTCAGAGTCTGGCTAATTTGAATGTGTTTAAAACACAATTTGAGGAGGTCAGTTGTGCTAAATGAACTGAATTATTAAATTAAATTAAGGAAATGTTTATTATTATTATTTTTATGGAACCACATCTCATTATCTTAACCGCTTAGTCCATTACGGGTAAGCTGGAGCCTATCCCAGCATTTTAGCAGGTGAAAGGCAGGGTACACCCTGGACAGGTCACCAGTCTGTTGCAGGGCAAACACAGATATGGACAAACAACCTTTCACACACATTCCTAGGAGAATTTAGAATAACCAATTAACCTAACATGCATGTCTTTGGACGGTGGGAGGAAGCCGGAGAGAACCCATGCATACACGGGGAGAACATACACAGAAAGAACACCGCCCCCAGGTTCAAACCTCCCCCCAGCCGAGACTTGAGCTGGCGACCTGCTTGCTATGAGGCTGCGGTGCTAACCACTACACCACCGTGCAGCCCCTTTTTCAATTTTTTTACACACACACACACATTCACACACTAATGGCGGAAGCTCCCATGCAAGGCACTAACCACGACCCATCAGGAGCTATTAGGGGTTTGGTGTCTTGCTCAGGGACACCTCGACATGAGCTCGTCCGGGCCAGGACAGGTCATGTCGGGAATACTTAGCACAAGATAAATAATTTAAACTCTGCTGATTTAGGAGTAAATTTTATGTTATTGCTCATTGGCCACTTTATTAGGTTCACACGTTTAATTACTTGTTAACGCAAATAGGTAATCAGCCAATTACATAGCAACTAACCAATGCATTCATTTAAGAAAGTAGACATCGGAATAGATGAACGGGCATCTAAGTGACTTTGAATGTGCCATTATTGTTGATGCCAGACAGGCTGGTTTGAATATTTCTGCTGAGATTTTCACACATAACCATCTTCAGGGTTTCCAGAGAAGGGTCTGAAGAAGAGTGATATCTACTGAGCGGCAGACTAAATTGCTTTGTTGATGGCAAAGGTCAGAGGAGAATGGGCAGCCAGGTTGGAAATGAAAGAGAGTTAACAACTCAAACAACCACTCATTTCAGTCAAGATATGCTGAAGACCAACTCGTTGTGCACACACATCAAACTGTGAAGCAGCAGCAGAAAACCACACTGGGTGCCACTCCTGTCAGCTAAGAATAGGAAACTAAGGCTACAGTTCACACAGTTTCACTAAACCTAACAGAAGATTTAAACCAGGAGAGTTTGAACATCCATGAAGAGAATGTACATCTCCGTCAGTGGTGGGAAGGATTGGAATAAACTCTGAAGCAATGTTCGAGTATGACTGCCTTTAAAAAAAGACTCAGACTGATGATTTGCAACAAGTACAGTGATAAAAACGTATATTCGAATGGGTAGCTCCAGCGTTGTAAATGGGATTATGTATATGAGTGCTCTCAGGGTAAACAGTGTGTGTTGGTGAGTATATGTGTCTGTGGATGCAGGTGTCAGTAAAAGTTGATGGGAATGAGGAGTTGTATTAAAATTGTATTAGGAAAATAATATTAGATTACTTTTCCCTTTGGTATACAGTGTATATATTCTTCTTTATTTTTCTTTTTTCCAATGGATTCATGGGACTCAGGAAACAGGATGATTGTAAAAGGGTAATTGTTGATTATTGGAGAAAGCGAAGGATAAAATAAGTTTTCCTTCCATTTCAGACATGTTCAATCGATACATTTGTATGTGTGTTATCTGTGTTGCTGTGAGTGTATGTGTGGGGGTATGTGTATAAATATGTAGATGTGCATATAGATGGGTGTATGTAGGGTGGGTAGAGATTTATTTTTAGACTGTAAAGATTTATTGTATGCTTATGTATATATGTACTCATAGTTTCAAATCTGTGTTTAAGATTGTTTTCTTATTGTGTTGGTATTATGTCTGGTACAAGGATGTTGACATGTCAGCTTAATCAAACAACATAAAAATGAGTTCCCTGTACTCCACTGGCCTCCACACTCACCAGATCTCAATCCAACAGAGCAGCTTTGGTATGTGGTTGTGTGATAGCGTATTTGTATTTCTACTCTATCTTGCTTGAACCATAGATCTTAGAGTTCTTAGTGTCGGGAGAACCTTGTGTGACCTTATTTTTGTGACCTATTGCCTGAGTTTTGTTTGCGACCATATACTGATTTGGAAGCTGGAAGCTCTGCAGACCTTATGTCAAACCCAAGGAACAGAAACTGTTGATCACTAAATGTCATCCTATGTCTGGAAATGTGATGATAGGAATGCATGATAATCTTTAAATATCATTGGCTGTTTCGCAAGCTTTCCACCTTTGCTACGTGGTGGAACCGGAGATTTTCATCATGGCTGTGCAGCCAACAAATCTGCAGCAACTGTGTGATGCTATCATGTTGATATGGATCAAATTCTTTGAAAAATGTTGGCAACATCTTGTTGAATCTAAGCCTTGAAGAATTACCCCGGTAGCAAAGTGAACCTAATAAAGTGGCTGGTGAGTGAGTACTTGTTTGGAGTATAAGCTGGTTTAGGTAAGTCCTGTCTTCAATAAGTAGTTATTTTAGAGGAAGTTTGGAATCTATGGTACTTTATTATTCTGCTGTAATTTAGTCAAGTTTTGACATATAATCGCCATATGAAAATTTGTTTAAAATGTTTTTGTTTGCCTGATTTTTGGAATTTTTAAATTATTTTTGCAATTAAATGAACATAATGATATGTAATTATTTTGGTACTTGTCAAATGAGACCAAGTCAGTGTAAATACTATACATTTTCATAGCAGAACATAAAGTAGTTACAAATACTTTATCTATGGATTTTTCTCTAATAAACAGTGTCATTGGATCGTCATAAGTAGGCAGGCAACAACATTGCCCTTTGGAGGTTGGTACAGGTACACACACAACTGAAAATCCAAACAAATGACTCAGACTTTTGTCACAGCATCTGATGTATTCAAGTAATTTACATTTCAAATGCTATTTTAGGATTTATTTGTGTTTTGTGACAATTTAAACCATTCAAAATGTTTTCAATAAGGTTAGGAAATCACCTTAGCTTAGAGTAAAATTTTCCTGGATTTACTTCCCTGACTAAGTAGTCTGGACTCTCAGACGACATGTTCCACTGAAATGCATAACTTAACTGTAAAAAATAAAATGAAACTTGTGTTCATCAGCACAGATGGAGTTTTCATTTGCAATGACAATTGGGTGGTTAAAATAAGCAAGATTATGTTTTTAATGTCTAAACAACCTCTTCCCTTATTTAAGAAGAAAGGTCTGAACTGCTGCAGGTCTCACCTGGTGAACAGGAAACATGGCTCTCACTCCACCTGCCAGTCTTCAGACAGGTGCGCCTCGAGCTTCCCATGTGGCGATAGAGAGGCGAGGCACATGTGTACTCAATGCTAGTGTAGAGCTGGTGAAAGCCTTGAGGCATCTTCTCCAAAGCACTGTCATCTCTCCCTTCTTTCGACTGTCTGCTGAACGTGAGCGGAATAAAGCCAGCTGACAACAGGTCGCGCATGTTGTATCTAGGTGAGAGTTTTTGGTCTGAAATCTCTCTGTGGGAAAGCAATGCAGTTTATACTTATATATTCTCTCTTCAACATAAACCAAATGTCTAATTTAAAAAAAAAGAAAAAAAAGAAGAAGAAGAAAGAAGTACAATATTCAAATTCCTTGCATACCCTATAAATTCCAACAAACTTTCTGGAGTTTTTAACCAGAAGATGGAACAAACTCCACTGCTACTTTACTCTCATTTGCTTTTACTTCCAAAGTTGATAAATCTCTAAATTCTAATTAAGCTGTTTTGTCTAGTTTTGTCTTTTTTTTTTTTTTTTTTTTTTTTTAACCCCAAAGAAGTTTCATCTGAAGAAATGACATGGTGGTATTTAAAGGACTATACTGAAAAGGGCAAAGATAACAAAACTGGACATTTCTAAAAATGTAAAATTGAGCAGTATTGACAGCAAAACACATATTTAATCACATATCAGTATGCCATCTGCAAATCTTTGCGGTCCTTATTGTTTCCACTTTCATTTGTATGATTGCATTTATTTATTTATTTGCATATGCCAGATTCAAGTGGGAAGCTTCTCTTATCAAAAGGCCTGTTACTCATGAAATCCTGCTGTCCCATTGGATATATATATATATGTATATATATATATAATTACATTAACTCCATGTTGGTACACTGAATGACATCAGATATTACTTGCAAATGCAGGTGTTCATTAGAGGATACCTTGTCAATAGATGTGGTTTCACAACACTTTGCCGCACAAGTCCAAACACTTTGGGTTCTTGACAGACTGCAGATATAAATCAAACAGGATACATTTAAAACACAATGATCATTTTATGAGTCACCTATGAAAGCTTAGTTATCCAGGGCAAATAAGATTAATTTAATGAAGGAATACCAGGAACAAACATGCTCTACAAGGGAACATATGCATGCAAAACAGCTACCTCTCACACACTTTGGTGGCCTTCCACTCCAGGATCCATCAGAAAGGCAGGTACTCTGATGATTTCCAATCAGAAGGTAGGGTTTTTTACAGAAAAACTCAACAGTCTCTGCACCTTCAAATGTAACAGCAGCGGGTCTGTAGTGTCCATGGAGCAGTTTAGGGGGAGGGGAACACTGGACTGGGCTTGTGTGGCCTTTTGTTGGTTGTGAAAAAACCAAAAATGACAAATGAAAAGAAAAAGGTAAAAGAAAGATAGCAAAACAGAATCAACATGGTGAAAAAAGAAACCTTTTAAACGGAAGGGATCAGTCCTACTCCATGTGCCGTTAGGTAGACAGGACCTCTGCTGTGCACTCATTAAAGTGAAAGGTGGATTGCACCCATAGTTGGCTAATGGAAATTTTCCTTCTGAGCCATACACAGGCAACACATATCCATTCACTGGTTTTTCTGGGGGTGTACAGGCAACATCCTTGATGGTTGAAACTGTGCGGAAATTTTCTTGTGATAAATGACTGACAAATATTTTAACTTAATGCGAAACTACGTAAATACAAAGAGTACTAAAACATCTAGTTTGCTTATTTCACATAAGTTATATAAAAACGATTTAAATGATGTTAAAAAATTTTAACATATGGGTTGGGGTCATGTGGACATGACGTTAGTTAATGCTTGGCACACCTGCTACGAAATAACTCAAGTTTAGCCTAAATAAATTTAGATTAAAGGTGCAGCTTGTAAAAAAATCAAAGGTAAATGACAGCAACATTTAATATGTCATTAAAAACTGTGTTTCTATTGATAACTAATTACTTTAGTAAAATAACAGTTATTGTTTTATTCTCTCAAAAAGAGCCATTTATATCTACTTGCTGTGGGTTCACATACATCACAGATGTCATATTTGTGCCACCATTTGTACTTTGGTGTCTCTAAATGGACTAACATCTCTGTGTGTGAACTGAGAACCCTTTGAGTTTTAAAACTGCAGTACCATATTGTAATATTCTATCCTACCTATCAACATGTCCAACCGATGCTGTCTGTACGTACACACAGCATAAAACAATCATTTTTCTTCTCTGTGGGGTTGAAGACATGCTCATAAATTCATGCTTACATGTTTATGTCTGGAAGGATTTTGGCCACTGACGGCCACCATTCACTTACAACTGTGCTCGGGAATTTGATGTCATTTCTATGCCCATCTGTACCACTAGATGTCAGTAATTCTTACATACTGTGTCTTTAATTTAGTGTTTTAGAAATAATTTGGGTATTTAAAACTTAGAGACCAACAGTTGAGAAAGAAGAAATGGAGAGCAGGAGAGTCACATGCAGCAATGGCTGACCAAGAAGTGAACCCAAACTTTCTTAGCTTCATGTTTATGTCACTGCATGAAAGCTGACAATTACCTCATTTTGATTTTTCCAGAGCAGTTTTCACTAAGAAGTCAGTACTCTACACTTCAGTGCAGTATTTAGTTGATTCTCTTATCTGGACTGGAAAAAAAATAGCATATCTTCAGTTTTATTGATGTGTGACACCATTAATTGAGCTTTGTATTAACAAAGAGACCATCTGTATATGTTCCTTTGACAATAGTTTTTGTAAAGAAGATACAATGGAAACCTCAAAGTTTATTTGCAAAGGTGTGGCTGAAAAGTACTCCAGCACTCATTGATGCTGTTATAATAGGGTGGAAGTTGAATGCATGATGTGCTTCAAAGAGAGTAAATTAAAATGAGAGGAGCTAGACTGTGTCATTGACTGTCCGTCTAACATCACTAACAGCAGGCTGCACAGAGTCAGAGGAATGCGAGAAACTGTCCAGGGGCACTTGTGCTGCATTATGAATGGAGGGTCTGCAGTGTCATCTCGATGAAATATTCATGATACCAGAAGGAAATACCTAAAGAATATCATGAATGTGGACATGTCAGACTGAAAAAAATAGTTATCTTTCCTATGTGGAAAACTTGATAGCTGGCTCATATGGTGAGGGAAAAATAACTACCTTAGTGGACTGTTGTTGACCTACACTCACCAGCCACTTCATTAGGGGCATCTTGCTAGTACCAGGTCTTAGACTTTCTTGCCATCCGAACTGGCTTAATTGTCATGGCAAAATTCTGCAATTATGCAAAATTCACTTTCTAAGGGTTTTCTAACAGTCATATGTATCCTCATAACCTGTGTATGAGGCCCAAAAATGAGATAATTCTGTCACTTTTCGCACTTACTTCCTCCACTTTTTAGCGAATGTGTGCTCAAATGGGTGAGTCTGAGATCTTTCCTTTTGTGACCTCACAAAGGGAAATAACAGATACAGAAACAGCCCGTTCTCAGCAGAGCTCACTAGAGCCACATTTAGAATGGCTGAAATTAAGAACCAAGGCTGATTGGGGTTATACACTTTGAAAACAATGTTGTTGGACCCCTGACACCCATATGAAATTGTTGAAGAAATATATAAAATGGATAATTCTTTAATTCCATATTGACATGATAGCATCACACATAATCTCCCATTCCACTGCATCCCAAAGACGCTCTATTGGATACAGATCTGATTACTGTGGAGGCCTTTGGAGTACAGTGAACTCTTTATTATGTTAAGGAAACAGTTTGAGATGATCTGAACTTTGTGACATGGTGCATTATCCTGCTGGAAGTAGCCATTAGAAGATGCTACGCTGTGGTCATAAAGAGATGGACATGGTCAACAACAATACTCTGTTGTGTTTAAACAATTCTCAATTGGAACTTCAAGAAGGGCTAAAAGTTGCTAATAAAATATCCCCCACACCATTACACCACCAGCAGCAAGCTGAACAGTTGATACAAGGCAGGATGAATCCATGCCAATTCTGGCCCAACCATTTGAATTTTGCAGCCAAAATGGAAATTCATCAGACCAGCAACGTTTATCTAGTTTTCTGTTATTCACTTTTGGTGAGTCTGTGTAAATTGTAGCCCTAGTTTCCTGTTCTTAGCTGACAAGAATGACACACAGTGTGGTCTTTTGCTGCTGTAGCCCATCTGCTTCACAGTTCGATGTGTAGTGGGCTCAGAGATGGTACTCTGCATACACTGGCTCTAATGAGTGGTTATTTGAGTTGTTAACTCTCTATCATCTTCAACCAATCTGCTCATTCTCCTCTGACCTCTGACATCAGCAAAGTAATTTGGTCCAGACAACTGCTGCTCACTGGATATTTTCTGTTTTTCAGACCATTCTCAGTAAACCCTTGCAATGGCTGTGTGTGAAAATCCCAGCAGATCAGATGTATTTCAAATGCTTAAGACGAACCACTCTGACACTAAAAAACATTGCACATTCAACTTCATTTAAATTCTCATTTTTTCCCTATTCTGATGCTTGGTTTGGACTTCCGCATATCAGCAGCTTAGCTACTTATGTTAACATGCAATTTAAAAGGTAATGAAGTGGTAATTGTTTATCCATACTGTGATGCATGACCAGCATTCATTTGACTTATTATGTTCATACTTGCCTGAACTCTCTTGAAATATAAAAACAAATCCATCAAAGCTATTGTAGCCATCAGAAGTAAACAGAATGTGCAAGACATTTCTGGAACTTTTGATTGGAAGAGGCAGCTGATCCCCACAAAACCGTCCAATCACAGGGGCCCTCAAGTCGTCGCCATCACGCACTTCAACATAGTCATAACGACAGTTGAAGTCAGACTCCAAACTGAGTGCAGAGAACCTGAGAAGCATGAGATCACAGACTGTGTGAATTATGGAGGAAGTCAGAAACATTTAAATTTTAAAGATTTAAAAAGAATTAACTTCTATGTTTTCAATACGGAAAGCATCAGAAAAAGAGCTGTTATTCCGTTGTTTCCCTTGAATATAACTGTTATGCTCAGTAGTAAGCAATCAACAAATAAAAGATCAATATGGTTTATTTTTCTACTTAATCTTTCTTTTTCAAAATTTTAGTTATTTGTTTGTTTTGAGTTTTCTATGGTTTTACATTTCCATGAAAGCTTCTTAAGTCAGCTTGTCAGGAGCTATTTGAAATACCTCGTTAAATACCACCTTGATTTAAAAGAAGCACAGAAAAGTGAACACAGTATGTATAGATATTTAGGTTTTTAGATGTGTAAAAAAGGCAACAGACTGGGCTCATTTATGTTACATGTCATTCATGTTAAAGCTTTAAAGTCCTATACCTTAGCTCGATGATGCTGTCCTCCTTCACTTGCACGATCCATTCACATCGGGCGTTTGTTGGGTAACTCTCCAGGACTACATGACCCTGAGCTCGCTGAATGATGCCTCCACATGCTACTCCCAAAGAGATTAGTAATTACTTTCCACTTAGTAAAAGCACACTCCCATTAAATGTGTGTTTATCACAGTGGTACTAAACATGTTGAGTGTTGAAGACCAGCAAAGTGGCATGCTGAGAAACACAGTGGATAATGGCCAAAGAAATTATGATGCGCTCAGATCCAACCAGGCACATCTCTAACCAAAATGATTAAGATCATGCTGGTGTTCATGCTGATCTGTGCTCCTCAGAAGACGAAGGAGGAGAAAGGCATGAGACTCCCCCCACAGATTTCATCTGTTTATCTGTTACTTTAGTGTTGTGGAGGACAGGAACAGTTTTTAGAGCCTTGACTACATCAAATTACAGAGTTTGACTCGATGGTACTCACAAAAAAATTTGCTTCAGGCCATAAAAAGTTAAGACAGGAAAAATCCCACAATAGTGAGTATTTTGAAAGGTTGTTAGGTAAACCTGTTTTTCTTTATTATTTTCTGTAAACACAAACAGATACTGTCAGTTTGTTACAGCGCCAGCTTTACCAAACTAAACAAAAAATCATCATCACCACCAAGTGTTTGTTTCAGGTATCACAACATTTGTAGCATTTGCCAACTTCTTTGTAGCATACAGTACATTCAAAGTGTATGTGTTCATAGATACTGAATTTGTTTAGTTTTAGTATTGATTATTCCTTCTTAACACTGAAAAAATCACACATTTCCAGCAACCTAGATAGGATACTCTATGGAGATTTAAAAGCTTTTGTGATACATAGATTACATTTTAAGTTTTTATCCATTTTCAAAAAAAACTAACCATGTAAAAAGATAAATTTTATTTAATTCCACCATTTTATATAACTGACCACTAGCCAATGTGATCTAAAATAAAAAAAAAAGATAAATAAACTCTTAACAATTTCAATTTCTGCTAGACTTCAATTGATATTTGTTCTTTTTCTGCAGCAATACAATTGGGAATATTAAGTCTGATCTGATGCAGACTTAGGCTGCATGACAATATGGCATGAAAGCAGTTTTACTCACTCTTACAATCCCCTCCACTCCAGCCTTGACGGCACTCAGTACAATACTTTCCATTGACAAAGAAGTCGTCATTTGCTCTCCACGTTCCATTGAGACAGCTTTTACAGTTCTCAAACAGGCTGCAGCCTGGCAGAAACAAAAGCAAGAAGAAGCTTACAGTCATGAAAGACTGATAAGCTGCAGGTCAGTTTAGAACTCTTGGTCATTATAAATGAGGTACACTGTATTAAAATGTCATCTAATATTTTTTTTTATGTGTTTTTGCCATCTCTGAATGTAGCAGCTGCTGGTAAAATAGTTTCAGCCATAAATAACAGAAAACAAAGCATCTCTCAGATTCTGACAATGAAAACATTTTATGTGACAGTAAGAGTATACCTGGGTGAATGATGCAGGGGTCACACTGATCCAGAGCACCGCGGCAGCAGGGAACGGTGTAGCCCACTCGCAACCCATTGGAGGGACACCAACACTGAATGAGATGGTACTCACAACATGGGCGACACATGGCGTTCCACTTGGAGCTCGGGCAGTTTCCTGCTGTCAGAGCTGTGAAATCAAAACAAAACACTCCAGCCAGCCATGGAAACCTCTGATTCCTGACATAAGTTTTCTTATAATACAAGAAAAAAAAAAAAAGAAGTTTGGTTTCAGCTGAAGAGTGATGTGTTTATGTGATCACAGAAGAGGTTTTAAGCTGACTGAGCATTAAATCTGTTCTTTTAATACATTTGAAGGTCATCAGATCAGACAAAACTGAATTTCTTTTATTTAACATAGAAGCAGCATTTCATGATGACTCAAACATTGATACTGGCAGGTAATTTTTTGTGGCACTCAAAGGTATTAAGCTCAAGCTGAAATGTAAACAGCTTGGAAAAGTAAATCCCTATTAGAGAGTTCAGCTTTTCTCTGCAACAGATCGAATTCTGGTAATGGTGATAACTGGTTGTAATTTATTGTCGTTCTCTGAAAACTAATAAACAAACCCTGGCTGAAGGTTGCAAACACAGATCTATTCCACCCATAAACAACTCTGGATTTCTTTGTTAAATACAGCAAAACACAACAGCATCGCAGGTATGCAATGCACACTTCTCCCTCAAATTTTGTTCATGTGCAGTTTTCTATTTCTTTCTTTTGTGTGACACATACTGCCTGTTATATTAACTGTGGCACGTTTCAGACAGCAGAAGAAATGAGTCACTGTCATAAAATAACTTCACAGTTAGTCAGCGACTAAGTCAAGCAGCTTATTTCTTGTTAAATGTCAGCAAGATTTCTTAAAAGGCCATTCTGTGTGATCTAAAAACTCTAAAAAGCTGAGCCATTCACTCAAAAAAGCAATAAAAAGCACTACTTACCATGTATCCACCCTGTTAGGCAGAAACAGAGATTTAGGAGGAAGTAAAAGAATTTAGAGTCTGCAAAAGAGAACAAGGGCATGGTCCTTGTGGGGTAAGTGAGCATGCTGGCTGCTAGCTTAGACTCCAGTCTGTTTGAAACCTAATGTTACTTTGGGTGATGTATTTTCTAATCTCAGCTTCAAGGACAGGGATCCTTAAGTCATTTCTTCCATTAAGTTTTCATTTATGAAAGCCGCTTCAAAGTTTTCATTGCCAATTGAAACAAACTAAGGTCTGGAAAATGGTTCTTGTTTCTCCTCCTTCGTTGTGAGTCCTGATTCTCTGCTGAGCACCAAATAGAAACAAGAGAAAAAAAACTGGCAAAGTAAGTGGAAAGTGCAAAGGGTAATATGGACATGCTAATGAGAAAACCAGTGAAGAAGTTTAGTTAGAGAGACAAAAGCATGCAAGCAAAAGCATTTAAAGAAAAAAAAAATTAAAGTTTTTAATGTTTTTGATTGTAGAGATTAGATTAGATTAGATTAGATTAGACTTTATTATCTCACAGTGGAGAAATTCACTTGTTACAGCAGCTCTTGTTATAGAATAAAGTGCAGAAAGACAGAATAAGGTGAACATGCATCACAGCAAGAAGGTGCAATATAAATTATTTACAAGAAAAAGTCTAAGAAAAGCAAAAATATGTACCATTATAAATATAAAAGATATATATATATATATATATATATATATATATATATATATATATATATATATATATATATATATATATATATATATATATATATATATATATATATATATATATATATATATATATATATATATAAAATATAACAACAACTTCACAGACTATATACATATTTACATGGTGATGGTGGGATATGAAGAATATGATGACATTGATAATGGGGGGTATTGCACAGTAAAATATAAATAAATATTACACAGTATTATGACTATACAGATAAGTTGTACAGTCTGACAGCAGTGGGAATGAAGGACCTGCGGTAGCGCTCCTTTCTACACTGAGGGTGTCTCAGTCTGCTGCTGAAGGAGCTGCTCAGCCCCTCCACAGTCTGGTGCAGCGGGTGAGAGGTGTTGTCCATGATGGATGTGAGCTTGGCCAACATCCTCCTCTCACCCACCTCCTCCACAGAGTCCAGCGGGCAGCCCAGGACAGAGCTGGCCCTCCTGACCAGCTTGTTCAGTCTCTTCCTGTCCCGGTCAGTGCTGCTCGCTCCCCAGCAGACAACGGCGTAGAGGACAGCAGAGGCTACCACAGAGTCATAAAATGTCCTTAGCAGAGGCCTGCATACTCCAAAGGACCTCAGTCTCCTCAGGAGGTGGAGGGGACTCTGGCCCTTCTTGTACAGGGCGTCTGTGTGGTGTGACCAGTCCAGTTTACTGTTGAGGTGAACACCCAGGTACTTGAAACTGTCCACCCGGTCAATGTCCTTCCCCTGGATGTTCACCGGTGTGTGGGGTAGTGTCCTTCTCCGGAAGTCAATCACCATCTCCATGGTCTTACTGGTGTTTAGTGGTTGCGCTCACACCAGTCCACAAAGTCCATGATGACTGACCGGTACTCCAGCTCGTTCCCCTCAGACACACAGCCCACAATGGCTGAGTCGTCAGAGAACTTCTGGAGATGACAGCTGCTGGTGTTGTAGGTGAAGTCCGAGGTGTAGAGGGTGAAGAGGAACGGTGAGAGCACTGTTCCTTGAGGGGCCCCCGTGCTGCAGACTACCACCTCAGACACACAGTTCTGCAGACGCACGTACTGTGGCCGGTTGGTGAGGTAGTCGATGGTCCACGCAGCTAACTTTCCATCCACTCCAGCTCCTTCCAGCTTCCCCCGCAGCAGCGCCGGCTGGATGGTGTTGAACGCACTGGAGAAGTCAAAAAACATGACTCTCACGACGCTCCCAGCGGTCTCCAGGTGAGCCAGCGCCCTGTGCAGTAGGTGGATGACAGCATCATCCACCCCGATGTTTGGCCTGTAGGCAAACTGCAGCGGGTCCATCGTGGTGCACACCACGGAGCGGAGGTGGCCGAGGATGAGCCTCTCCATGGTCTTCATCAGGTGGGAGGTCAAGGCGACGGGTCTGTAATGGTTCGGTTCCTTAGCGTGTGATATCTTAGGAACCGGAACCACACAGGAGGTCTTCCACAGGACAGGGACCTTCTCCAGGCTGAGGCTCAGGTTAAAGATGTACCTGAGCACCTCACAGAGCTGGTCTGCACAGGTCCTGAGCAGCCTGGGGCTGATGCCGTCTGGTCCTGCAGCTTTCCTGTTCTTCAGCCGCCTCAGTTCTCTCCTCACATTGTAAGTAAAGTATTGTACTTAAAAATAGTTTTAAAGTTAAAAAAAAACATATTTTTTCTACTTTTACATTTATTTAACAACTTTACATGTTACATTTATAATTTTACAAAACGGATTAAATAAACACCTTTGTAAAGCTTAAATGAGTGACTTTTGTGTGTGGCTGAGGTCAAATTCAGACGTTTATTAGTTGTTAACAACTTTAACCAATACTGCTATTTCTCCCTACTTAAATATCAAACTATCCAATATATTAAACAAAATCTCTGAAAAAAGTTTAGGAAAAAAACAAAAAAAAAAAAAGGTGAAAAATTAAAAACTGAGGCATTGTGCCCACAATATTCTGTTTCAGTAATAAATATTTAAAGTCATAAAGGGATAGAGACCAGCATACAGGCCCAGGGTGAAGACCAACAAACCGTTCCTGAAGGGGGTACATGTGTGGCCAGATGGGGCTCCTTCTGCACTCCAAAACTGCTTTCACACTACTGACTGGTGAGTGTTCAAGCAAGCAGCCATGGCAGACAGTAGCCACACAGACATTGAGTAGTACACTCCCTACATCAGGAAATGCATGGATGGTGTAACCCACACACAGACTATCCTCACCAGAGCTAACCAGAAGCCTTGGCTGACAGGAGAGGTTCGCAGGCTGCTGAAGGCCAGGAATGCTGCCTTCAGAAGGCCTGAGAACAAGAGCCAACCTGTCCCAAGGCGTCCGGAAAGCTAAACAGGACTACACATAGAGGATAACCGGACACTTTAAACACAACAAAGACGCACGGGGTCTGTGGCAGGGTATACAGTCAATCACGAACTACAAACCCTCACCCCAGGTATGTGGCAGTAATATCCCTCTGCTGAACAACCTCAACGTTTGAAGCACAGAACAGCACATGTCCACTGAGGATCCCACCCCCACCTCATGAACAGGCTCTGTGTCTGTCTGCAGCCAGTGTGAAGAGGACACCCTCCACCATTAACACCTCCAAAGCTGCAGGTCCAGACAGCATTCCTGGGCATGTGCTGAAGGACTGTGCAGGGGAGCTCAAAGACGTCTTTACAGACATCTTTCACACTTCTCTGAGCCATGCTGTTGTTCCACCAACATACCCGAGCCAAAGAAGCCTACTCCCACCTCCTTCAGTGACTACCGCCCTGTTGCACTTACCCCCATCATCATGAAGTGTTTTGAACGGCTAGCCGCGTCTTACATCAAATCCATTCTCCCCCCCACCCTGGACCCATTCCAGTTTGCATACTGAGCTAACTGGTCAACCGAGGATGCAATCTTTGTTAAGGACTCACGTATGAATGCTGTTCATAGACTTCAATTCAGCATTCAACACTATCATCCCACAACAGCTCCTAATCAAACTGGACCAGCTAGGACTCAACACCTCACTGTGCAACTGTTTGTTGGACTTCCTCAGTGAGAGGCCAAATGCAGAACAGGTTGGCAATAACACATCCATCACCATCACACTGAGCACAGGATCCCAGCAGGGCTGTGTGCTCAGTCCCCTGCTCTTCACCCTGCTGACCCATGACTGCACATCCATATTCAGCACCAACCACATAGTGAAGTTTGCAGATGATACGACTGTGGTGAGTCTTTAAAACAATGATGAGAAAAACCAAAGGAAGGAGGTCAGTCATCCGTCCATGTGATGCAGCAATAACAATCTCCTTGCAAATGTGGACAATACAATAGCCATACTAAACAATCCCACCCACTATCAGTGGAGCTGCTGTTGAGAGAGTGTGCAGCACCAAGTTTCTAGTAGTGCACATCTGTAAGGACCTGACCTGGGGTGAGGACCAAATGCACATCACTGGTGAAGGCAGCCCACCTCTTACTGAGGCACTATTGAGAGCATTCTGACCAGCTGTGTCATGGTGTGGTTCAGTAGCTGCACAGAACAGAAAAACACTGCAGCACATAGTGAACACAGCAGGGAAAATCATTGGTGTCTCACTTCCCCCTCCCCTGGACATTTATGACACCCGACTCAAAGCTGAACTCTCTTCCCTCCCTGCCACCAGAAACATTGAACTCTGACCCCCCCAAATACTTCATGGTTGTGTATCTGGCATAGAAATGACTTCAAACGAAAAGTTCAGTTGTGAATGGCCAGTGGCCATCAGTGGCCAAAATCCTTCCAGACATCTACAAATGGATCCAGATGACTGCACCACAGGTAACTAATGCTAAATTTTACTTATCCTCTCACTCTGTTACTTGTCGTCTCACTTAACACACAGAGTTGTTTGTTCATTCAGAGACCCTGTGGAAAAGAATAGTGGCACAAATAGAGCAGCTTCCATGCATGTGAACCCATCGCAAATAGAGTTAAATGGCTCATTCTAAGAAAATAAAAACACAACATTTATTTTAGTAAAGTGATTAGTTACCAATGGAAACATTTTTAATTATATATATTATTTTTTCCTGTTCTTGACTTATTTATTTCTATTAATTTATTTAGCATTTTTAGCAGGGACAAAAGCAAATGGGCTGGACTCAGTATAATACGGTTTCCCAGCAGATTCCTGCTCTGCAAAACATACAACACACAGTCATCTAAACAACACAGAACAATACAATCTTTAAGACATTGATATGAGACTTTTAATTTTATTACACACTGCACCTATTCTCATTTTTGCTGCTAATAGTCATAGACTTCCACTTATAGTTGGAGAGGTTTCTACTGCTGGATTTGTAGATTTACTTTTAATTAAATGATCAGTGATGTAAGCCATGTGTGTTTACCAGATACGTCGCCATAAACCAGCTGTCAGACAGGCCATAACAGTGTTACTGCTTGCTTGACAAATAACAGATGTTTTCATTGATGACACTTTGAAAAGTTTAATGTCAGTCTGCTCACATATGCTTGGAGTAATAAGGCTGCAGATTATCTAATGTACATGGTTTGTTTTCCATTACCAAAAACTTTACATCTGTGTTTTGATATCTGTTCTTCTCGACTACAGGTTATATATCCTCTGCCTGAGAAGAATAAACACTTTAGATGTTGATTGTTAGAACTTACTTTCTACAAATAGATTTTTTAAATGTATGCATGTATATATGTATATATGCATATATGCATACGAGAACTGTCTATAGAGGTATATAAGTATTTTTATTTTTATCTCATAACTACAAGATTTAAAGTCACGATCATGAGACTCAAAGTCATAATTAGGAGATAAAAAGTCATTGAGATTTAAAGTATGAGATAAAATTAATTATGACTTTATCTCATAATAATGACTTATTATCTTATAACTGTGATTTTCTACTGCATAATTATTATTTTAAATCTCATAATTATGAGATAATTTGCTCATATTTATAATTTACAAGTGGGAATGGTTTTCCATTGTGTGACAACTATACAAGAAAGAGAAAGTAATAACTATAAAAGGAGGGCAGGAATTAACAAGTGATACTTTACCCTAATTCTTTTTTTAACTTAAAAAATATTGATCAAGTTCCCTTAAAGTAATTTTTGTTTTTATCTTTGTTTCTTTTTTAACTATACATATGTTGACGCTATAATATAACTTTACATGTTTGAAATAAAAAAAATTAAATGATAATAAAAATACTAAATACATTACTATCAGTTGTTTTTTTTGTTTTTTTTTTTTCCATTAATGTGACAATGACACAAACATGTAGCTACATTGAAGCAGACATGTAATGGAGACGATTATTGTGAACAAATACTTGACTAATACTAAACTTGTTTCGGGTGTTATACAGTGAGTCAGGATGGCGTTTGTGGCTTCCTTTGCTGCCCTCAAGTGGCCCAAAAAATTTAATTTGGGTTAAAAATACCTCTGATAATGACTGAGGGCCTTTAAACTAGATGGAATTTTACAACTAACAAAAACACAGTGTGAAACTCTCATTGCATGCTGAGAGTGTGTTTCCACACACAGCAGGGAAAGAGTTTAGTCTTTACTAAAAACATCACAGCAGTAATTAACTCTCCCACTGATGAAGTGACAACCATATTTTTCCCATCTCTTCAAGCTGAAAGATATAAAGAAACTTGAGTGACTGCTTTTGATAGCAGCACCCTTTGAACTGTCAATCATGACTGAAGATTTTGCCTCATCCTGTCATATTGAACCTGATGCAGCCAGAGATGGGGGAGACAGATGGGGGTGGAGGTTATGTATTCCACATTATGATACAGTTAGAAAAACTTTCATTGGGGCCACAGGGTCAAACGAACTGTTGAAATGAGTTCTCGACGGCAGAGACCGATGGTTTTTGTTCATATAATTACCCACAGAGCTCTTCCAGTTATTTTTAGGCCCTCCAGTTGTTCAGAGAAATATTCCATTTGGAGCCAGGAGACTGACTCATCCAACCCTGTTGTAATATTTGTGACCTTCCTCACCTCCAACCAGGGTCAACAACCAAGCTGGCCTCATTAAGAAGAGTTCATTATAGACACACCTCACTGAAACACACTTTAACATCCTAACAAGGACACCAGAAGAAGTAAAAATCATAAAGTATTGCTTAGTTACATTTGGAAATCTTGAGGTATAGCACTATTATCGCTATTTTTATTGATTTTTTTTGCCACTCATCCCAACATAATTATATGAAATGATACATCTGGAAGAAGTGTTTAAGATTTTCATCTCTTTAATTAAAAATTAAAAATACAAATCAAAGATTAATATATCTGCCTAATTCAGACAGAGGTATTCTTTTATTATCTCTTGAAATTGCACAGGTGAAGTATTTAAAGTTAATTTCATGTGGTATTCAGACATTGACAGAGCTACTGGTGAATGACCAGTGGTCATCCCAAGAAAATCCAACACAACATTCAAATTGCCTCTTTAGCTATCCCCCCATTAAAGGCCGCGAGAAACCTGAGTATCTAAAATACGAGCTTAAGCTACTGCTAACCACTACGGTCCTCTCAGGAAGATTGACTGGTATTACCATCCTTATGCTCAGAGCAGTCTAAGCCCAGACTGTTCTCATTTGTAGTTCCATGATACTGGAAGAACACAATGCTATCACAGCAGGAACATCCCTTTCTATCTTCAATAATCCTTTTATAAAATATTTTCTCCTAACACCTCAAATACCAACAGGCCTAGCCTACACTTCTGTACACTGTTGCACTTATTTGCATCTTTGTACTTATGCTCCAGGATTTAAAATGTTTTTTACAGCACTGAAGCTTGAATGTAAAAGTTGTGGTGCCTGTTAATCCCTCTTTCCTGGTCTCTCCACCCTGACCAGTAAAGGCAGATGGCCACCGTCCCTGAACCGCGTTCTGTTGCAGGTTTTTCTTCCTGTTAAAATGAGTTTCCTTCCCTTTCCACTGCCGCCCACCACCCTGTCCATGCTCACAATGGGAGACTGTATCGAAGTCAAAATTCTATTTATTTATTTTAAAGACAATTTTATAAAAACTGATTATGACAGCTCTGTGATTCAGAGCTCACCCATTACTTTAGAAACAAACAAGTTTATAACTACCCACTTTGTCATAATTTATGTGGTTTAATACCTCACAGCCATAGCTAGAGTAAGTCTCTATACTAGAAAAGCCAGCTTGAGACTCGTTCTAGAGCAGAAATCCTTGGACAGATGAAACAAAGACCAGAAGAAAAAGGTATCAGGAAAGTTCAGAGCAGCTCATAACCTGAAGCATTCACCATCATGTCAAACATGTGGAAACAGTGTGATGGCATGGATATGCATGGCTTCCAGCAACAGCTTCACATGCTGAAAGCAAAACTGAGAGCAGAAAAGCACATAAACAGCAACTGAAAACAGCCACAGAAAAAGAAAAGCATCACAAGGGCAGAAACTCTCTAACAATATATTAAAAGTGAAAATCTTTTCACAATTCTAAATTTAGCTTGTGGCTTTATTTGTACCCTGAGATGACTGCTGGAGGGAAATGACATTATATATTCACATTTAAGACTATGAACAAAAAAAAGTAAGGATGTACTTCCTTGACCCTTCCTCTAATTTTTCATTAATACCTTCAAACAAGTGAAAGTAGAAAAACTGTCACAGCCAAGATTTCTCTGGGCAGAACTGTACATTAAGCTCTGCAGTTAAAAGTGTAAACAAGGTCATCTGGATTAAAAAATTATGCAAGGTTAAAATGGAAAAAAGTAGATAGCAAATTATACTGTATGTATAGATACTGTATGACAGTATCTATAAGAAGTGATTTTTATAGAAGTAATTAAATCTTAAAAATAACTCTTAGTCACTTATGGACCACTTACTGGAGTTTTTAACTGGGATGTTTTACAAATTCAGACTGAATGTCTTGAATGTTTAACTGCTTGTCTTTAGTCGTATCTTCTTCAGGTCACAAAGAACCAAGTGACATGCTCCTCTATGATAAAACCATATCATGTGGGTAATGTTAAATAACATCTGTTTTAGGCTAATAATTGTATTCAGTTGCCTTCATATCAAACTTCTTTATGATTATGGACAATGTGTTAATTACTGGCCACGTTCATAAATATGATCCACTTGTTTATGAGATTTTTACTATAACACGAGGCCTGAAGAGGAACAATTGCAAAGTTTATCAACGTTTCCACAAAACATCACAAGCAGCAGATTTAATCATTTCTGAGACAATAAAAGGGACACACACAAATCCTAAATGACATTCCTGATTAACTATACTGAAGCTCAGACTCAACAGTTTCTTTAACACATTTTTTTCTGGTTAACTGACTGGTTTCTAAAATTAAACAATATTCAGTGAAGTTGATTTGACAGAAAATAACATGCTTGTGCAGAAACCATTAAACATTTTATTTAACAAAGCCAAAAAAAGACATTAACCAAGGATGAAATTCAAAACAATTATGCCGTAATTTAACAATAAAACCCATTAAGTAGCTTCAGTTTACCCCATGATGAAAATCAAATGTAATTTCATAATCTAAACTGGATCAATAATTTGATAATTTAAAGTTCTGACAATTATTTTGTCAAACCTTTACAGGAAGTGCTATTTAAGCTGCCTTATGTAATACCACGTATTAAAGAGTAAAACACAACTTTATAATGATACCATGAGTTTTTAATCTGCACCACTTCATTTGGGAATGCAACAACCGTGACATCAATGTCCGTTTGATTTTATCTTCCAAGTCTTCCCTACCTAAACAAATATGTACCACACAATGCACGGCTAAGAAACATTTCAAAGATGCTGAGGGAGTGTTTTCCGTATAAGCATCACCTCCACAGACAGGTTTGTTAGCTTTTCTAGTGTATTCTCTTACAGGACTACAGGGTATCAGTTCCCCTGTGTGTTTCTGCTGAAGGCAAGTTTAATGATACCAACGTAACTACATTAATCCATAAATGACACCAGTCTGAATGGCTGAATTTCCAGGAATTTCAGGCTCTACTGGAGCCTCCACCCCCCCTTCCCTATACCACATTTAACAAAAATATATTCTGTGTTAAATAAGCGTAGAAAAGTCTCTATTTCCCTCTAACACCACTATACTCAGTCTGAGTAAATATCTTCATTCTGCTTTCACTTAAAGACTAAAGCATAACAGACATAATTCTCAAAACTCTTATTCCTTTTAATCATCGTAAAAAGGCCCCAAAACAGACTATAAATAGCTTTAACAGCATTTAACCAAACTCACACATCACTTAAACACAGTCATTCCTAAAACAACAGTATTAGACATTCTTGATGCACATGAAAAAAAACTGAAGCCTTTTCTTCTGAGAGGAAGTGGTTACACTCCGGCTTTTCCCGTCTCCTTTTGGAGTAAGTTTTCCTTGGCCGGATCCTGAGGGTCTCTACAGGAAGTTTTCTTCATTTCTTGACTTTTTACCCACGTGTAGGCTGATGAGCCACTAAGAACCATCATGTTACTGGTCCACCACAGCAGGCTTTTACTGGACGAGTTGTACACCACTGCAATGACAGTCTGCGCGCAGGCTTTTGCCGTTCCTGAGACGTTGTGCGTGAGCGGGCTGGTGAACTTGATCTGGAGGCCTGTGACGTAGCCGATGGCGAAACCAAACACGCCTCCCAACGTCATCATTCCCCAAAAGCCGAGGTCCGTCAGGCGGCTGAAGCTGGCCACTCGGCTCAACTCGCCAAACACGATTATGAGCGGCAGGAAGAGGACGCACGCGTTAATGTTGTTGTAGTAAGAGAGTTTCCAGATACTTCCATTCACAGCAGGCATCACTTTCTTAGTGTAGATGGCATTGAGAGAGACACAGGCACTCGCCAGCACCCCAAAAAACACACCTGACCAAGACAGGGATCCCGTCAAACCTTCCTGGTCCACACCGAGCCAGAACCCACCTGAAAAAACACACATAAAGGTCTGAGATATTACTGTAAAAGACATAAATCTAATAATTTGATATTGTTCTGCTGTTCGATAGATTCTTAGGGTTAATGCATTTGTGTTTGTTGTATTTTTAAGTATGTAAGTAGTACATACTTCAATATTTTTAGACAAATATTGAATACTGTAAACAGCTAAATGATGTTTCCATACACACATATACAAATATATATATATATATATATATATATATATATATATATACATACATACATACATACACATATACATACACACACTATATATATATATATATATATATATATATATATATTCACTACAATGGCGGCTGACAAAGTGGTAAAGTGACCTACCAAGTATAATTCCGCAGCACGTCAGGGCTTGAAAAGATGTTGTTTGTTTCAGGACAACGTATGACAGCAGCACATTGAAAACTGTGCTGAGGGATCGGCCCACCGTGTAGAAAGCCACCCCGACGTATTTTAGGCACAGGTTATTGAAGGTGATCATGCCGATGAAAACAATGGACAGCGGCAGGACCTCCCGCGACGTCTTCAAGCTGAACGTGACCGAAGGGAAGTTGACGACTCCCGGACACATCAAGGACAGCAGCTGCATGAGCCAGCACAGTCCAACAGTCACCGCACACTGATAGAAAGTGACAAACAACGGCGCGTCCAAGTCTCGATTGTCCAGCAAGTAGCTATTAAGGAACACCATTGTTATAGAGATAAACCAGTAGAGAGCAACCACAGCTGCTATTCTGACTGCCCGGAGTATGAAAGAGTCTTCATTGTCGTCCTGGTTCGTCTCCTCCGCACCGGTCAGAGCCATCCTCAAGATACTGGACCGCTTCAGCTGTGTCCTGTTCATGATTACACATGAAGAACAAATTGGATGAAAACCAGAACATTTACAGGGAATAAAACGCAAATATAGACATGCTGGATGAAGACATGACTTCCGTGTTCGGATAGCCACAACAGCCTGACTTCCGGTGAGATTTTTCAACACAAAATCTAATAACATGATATATTTCCCCAGATTGAATCAACTCTCCCGGATACGAATTATTTAAAACCAAACGTTCATCAAAACAACGAAAATATTAACTCATCAAATATAACAATATATTTATGATATTAAAAACGCATAAACTACAATCTAACTTTATTTATACGCATTTTAATAAACAACACAGCTGAAGAAAGTACACAGATCAGAACGCATACCCTGAAACTGGAGGGTAAACCATTTGACCAACTTCAAATATTTCGTTTACTAGATCCTGTTGTTATGTTTCTATGTACAATAAGAAAAGCTGAGCAAACATTTGATTCTCGAAGCTTACCATAATTTTCTTTTCTTTGCAGACTTCCCTATAGTGCCCGCCCAACCCGGCATACTATGCTGAGCGAAACTACTTCCTTGTCCTAACCTCGTTTTAGATTTTCAGTCACAAATGTCCTTTTAAAATTCGAATATTACCAATTATTTCAAGTGGGGAAAGGCAGTGCTTTAAAGAAGTTTAACAACTGTACTTATTTCTTAATGAGGCACATTATAGAGTTTTATGAGCCATTTATGGCCTCAAATAAATAAATTAATAAAAAAAAATGACACACGTAATAATAATTTCCCTGTCAATTCCCTTCCAATTAAAGTTAGTTTTTTTTTACCTTACGTTTTCAGCGAAGGCTCCGTACCTGTGTCGTGAAGAAAGTTTTTGACTCTAAGGAAGCGTCTATATAAGTCCTACCCTTCATACAGTGCTACTACGCATGTGTTTTCGACCTGTATTTCTAGTCCAGGCGGAAAACGTCGGCACCCCTACTAAAGAAACCTTTAAGCTGTGCCTTTAACAATAAGGACGTGACGTCATCGTCATAACGGAAGTCAATCTCGAAAACGTTCCAAAATTAAAGAACAAGACTATAGCTGTCCAAAGTCCATAGAACACTGAAACTGGAGGGTAAACATTAATTTGCCGAACATCATACATTTCGTTTAACAGATCTTATGTCTACATTCATATTTACAATACAATGTATATTAATACAGGAGAAAAAAAAAAATAATAAATAAAAAAAATAAATAAAACAAACAGAAAAATCACCAACATGACACAGGACATCATCCCTCTACCTACAGGAAACTACCATTGCCACTTAAAGCAATACACACTAAAGTTAAAATAACATGAAAATTTAAAATAATTTTTAATATAAAATAAATTTAATTTGATTTTATAAGCATTATCAAGGACTGTTGAACATGTCAAATGATGTAACCTTATTGATCCGAGGTGGCTCAGGTCAGTAGACTAAGGGCACAAACAACCTGACTCAATGATTGCTTTGTTCACCAAGCCATAGAGATCTTTAATTAGCACACTGGTGAAGTGTGGGGTGTGCATGAGCCTTTTCTTACTGAAATCTATCACAGTTTCTTTGGTTTTATTAATATTCAGCACCAGCTTGTTATTCCTGCACTACCCTGTGATGAGCCCGTGATTGTTTCTTTACAGTTTTAACACTATATGTCAGTTTATGAATGAAATGTAGTTATTTGGCCAGATGGTGATATGAATTTAGGATGGTATAAACACTTTTTTTTCACAATGCTCTTTATTTTGTTCTGTTTTGTTTGATTTCCCCCATTAGTTAATGATTGAAAATACAGAGTTCAGATTCTTATTTACTGCAGCATCTTTTTAAGGGATATGTCAGATTACTTCCAAATAAGTTCCACCAAAGTAAAACTGAACAATATTTAGCAGAGAGAATAACAAAGATATTAGCAACATGTTATGTCCCAACAGACCCCTGATCTCAGTGTAAACGGTTAAATTATGCTGCTTAAAAAGGTTAGTCACACCACACATTCATTTGTTTTAGCTGTTCTGTTTAAATTATATGAATTTCATATTACCCATTTATTAAAATTTAAATTTTGTTTAGAATATAGTCAAACTCTGTAATACTTGTATTACACTCACCTATGTACGAAAGTGCAAAAAATCTGATTATATAACATGGACTTGTATTTTATATACTGAATGTTCTAATTTTGATTTAAAGGATAAACTTTCAAACTGTTAATGTAAACACCATAATCTTCATTGAAATATGTGCAGGTAAACCTGATAATACATTCAACAATCGTTTCCTTGCAGAAAAAAAAGTGTTGGCTTTTATCTTGGCATCTGAAATAAGAAGACATAATTTATACTATTTTCTTTCCTTTGCTCATCACAGGCAGCAGCTTTGCTTTGCCGTTTAAGACAGTAGGTGGCAGCAACTCTTCAAGTATTGTTTCTGTGGGCGGCTGCAGCATCACAACTGTGTGCACACTCATTATGTAGCTTCATGGTGATCATTTGTAAGATTCTTTTATAAATCAGGCTAAGGTATTGGTCTGTAGTAATGGCCATGGGGCAACAGTCCTTTATATGACAATACTTATCAATGAGACATATGGATGTGTTGTTCTAACATCAAGCTTTTCTAATTTAAACAATGCTGAACCTTTCACATGCCTAATAACAGCAGTCTTTGATCACTATAACACGATGACAGTGGGACAGCCAGTCTTCTAATTGATAATCTTTGCTTTCCTTCCTCATGACTTTAAAGAAATGAGTGGCTTTTACATTGTGTTTTCCTTTATTTTGCATTGATGAGTTGAAATTTTGGTTGGTTGGTTGTTTTTACCTTAGCATCAATCGTCTGTCGCCATCTATCTGCTATATCTGCAAACTGCAATGCTTGTCTGTCGTTTCCATAAGTTTTCTAATGAATGATCTCAACCTTGATAAAAACAGAGAAACAATAAATAAAAAAAAGTTTTACTTTACTGACCAGACTTTCTGTCAAACTCCATGTCTTCCTGTCATCATTGTTCTCTTCTTCCACTGTTGTAAGCTTGCTCACTTAGTGGAAAATTGCTTTGAGTGCTGTTTGTTGGTGTTATATTTTCTGCTACAGTGCACAGCAAGTCACTTGGCTGGTGTACCGCTGTTTGCCACTGAGCTAGAAGGCTATGCCCATGGACCCATAAATGCTCCCAGCAAGGATAAGATGCCATCTTCCTTCAAAACCACACTAGTGGTATATGTGTGGTCTGATTTCAGCTATACATCACATACATCAGTGGGTGTCCAATCCCTCACGGTGCTTCTTTGTGCTCAGGTTTTTGCTAGGGAAGAAATGCCTATCTACTAACAGTCACAAAACAATCTGCCTCACAGAACCCATCCAACTGGGGAGGTTTCTACATTTTATTATCTAGTAAAAAAAAAAAAAAAAAAAAAAAAAGGAAGACGGTACCTTGGATGGTGAAAGGTACCACCGGGAGCGAATACATATCCCCCATTTCCACCTTACATTTCAGGGTAGGGCTCATCTAAGAAGGATGTAACATGAATATAAATAATGTATGTTGACTCGTACAGCAAAACAATAAAAATAAAGGAAAGGGCTGATGAAAATGGAAGAACTGCATACTCAAAACTATGAGACTATTTAATGTTTAAGATTGTTGAAACTTAATAAAACCACACGAACAAAGCTGCATAATTTTAGAAGTCAGAGGATATCGTTAACTGGACTTTTCTCTTTATTTTAGGTCATGATATTAATTCAAATATCAATGCAATAAGGTTCAGAGTTAACAGTTTTGTAACAGTAACAAAGAAACAAAAATACTTTATAAAAATAAAATTCAAAGACTGATGAAGAAGAGTAGAGTAGAAATCTCAGCTGTAAATACATTTGCACACATTTGAGAAGTAGAGGATCATTTAAATTCCTTGATATAGGCACATACGAAATGATTTCAAGGTGGGCAAATGTTTAAAAATAAAAACTGTTGTGACTTTTACAAGATGTATATCACTGATAAAGACACAGTCTCTTACAGCCTTTCCAGACCCTCACTCTTCTCTTATAAATAGCTGATTTTTAACAAAATCACCATTCAAATAACTTAAAACATATATGCAGTGAATTTAGATAATAATTACGTATAGTGATTTCCCATAGAGACCTCTAGAAGTCGTTGAATGCTTTAAATACTTTTGTTTAAACAGTCCACTCGATTCCCATCCCAGGCATATATACTGGAACAAGGACAGTGATCCAATTAATGACCAGGTTGAGCTCTAACTTTAGCTCAGCTCAGCAATGCCTGCAACCACAATGACTGTTCCCTTAACCAGACACAACCTTACAAAAGCCACAAAATATCATTAAAGATTTATATTTTGACAGCTTTTGGAGACAAACATACACCATGTCCAGCGAGTAGAAAATCTGAACCTGAACTCAGAGCCTACCCTCCATCATGTATTGTAGTTTGTAAGATAATATTTTGCTAAATTAGCATAATGGGTTATCCAATAAGATGGTGAAAAAGAACTTAAGTTTGTTAGGCTACTAAAGGTTTACTGAGGCACTGAATCAATGAGAGATTGTATGACCTGAATATTACCAGGTTTCTTCATGCAACCCATAGAGTCGCTCCCTGCTGTCCAACAGAGTGCACGTCTGTGTGGAGCATCTTTTTATTGGACGTTTTAAAATTCCTCAATAATTCAGTAAATTCCATTAGGTGTAAATAGGTAGGTTCATTGTCTGTGAAGTTCAAATGCTAGCACACACACACATAAAAGAAAAAGAAATCAATAAGGCTGCCTGAGAGATGATTGGAGTGTGCATTGACTTACATGTTTATGATTTCACCTTAAAGTGAGAAGAACAACCACACTTGGCTAGATTTGCACTGTTTTAATGGTTTCTGTCAGCATACTTGTCTGCTTTTAAAACATTCTTGGCTTTTCTAAGTCTCCTTGGCATGACTTTATTTCCTGCACCAGCTGAAATTCATCAGACTGTCTGCACACCTGTTTCTACTATAACAGAAATGAATGACATACAGCCTTTACTTGATAAAGGTTCATTTTAAGCAGATGTATAAAAGTTACTACTCTTTAACCTTTTGAAGTTTTCTTCTTTTTTTTTTTTTTTACACCAGAACCATATGTCTGTATTACTAAAAACATTGTTTACTAAATTAATTTGCTCAGAATAAAGTTTGATGGCTGAATCAGTAACAGTGTTGTTCTGCTCTGTGGGTAAATGCTATGATGAATCTCCCTGCAAATATGGTTAACAGATATTAGGCTGACACGGGTGAATTGTGTGGTATACAGTCCACAGGGCAGTTAATTTCCAGCACACAATTTTCTACTCCATGGACCAAAGTTAGTCTCCAGCTAAAATAAAACAAATAAATAAAAATAAATAATTTTGGCTCTACTTTAACTGTCTTTTCAAAATGACTGACATCCCTTAAACCTAGTTTTATGGAAGAAATTAAACCATTGCATTTATATATAGAATGTTTTTAAATATTATATCTGGATTCATTTTAAAAAATGAAAATGTAATAAGTCATTTTTGGGGGTTTTTCTGAACTAAGATTGTTTAGTTTCATCAGATAAATTTCTGATTTATTAATGTTTACCGTAGTGCACATTAGGACTTTGTACTTATGTTTATTTTATACTTTTTCCAGTTGACAGCTGTCTGACAGAGAAACAGTATTCCTAACATAAACACTGGTGGTGACTCAGACAAAGATTCTTTAGAAGATGAGAATCCAGAGAACCAGACAGGAGAGGGTAAAAACCCAGAGAAGGAACCAGGAGAGGATGACAAAGCCAAAGGGGACCAAGATTCAAGGCCAGAAGGAGTGGACAAAGACAGAGGGTTATCATCATTTCTGGGCCAAAACCAGTGTGTGGAGCTAGGACTTTTTTTCTTTCTAATTTGAGCTAAAAAGCAAGTCTAACATAAGGAATAGGTTCTAAAAATGCTCTTCTACGTCTTAATGCAGTGTGTTACGACCCTCTCTTTAACCGGGGGTATCGGGGTCGATAACAAAAGCCGGACTAACAAGATGATATCCAATAATAATTTATTAAACAAACCCCAGGTTCAAACAAAGAAATATACTCAGTAGATAACAAAAGGTGTCCTATTACAGGTAACATATCATGTCCGGAGAACTCAAAAGAATACTTAACCAAAAGGTGCCCTTAACTGGGTAATGATTAGGCAAGGCAAGGAAGTTTATTTGTATAGCACATTTCATGTACAGGACAATTCAAAGTGCTTTACATAAAACAAAGGCATTATAGATATTTAGAAATAGTAAAAGGCATCAACGCATAATCACAATAAAATAATAAATTACATTAAAATGATTAAAAGCAAGATAAGTTAAAAAAAAAAAAGTTACTGTGCAGATTTCATGAGAGAAGAAATGTTTTTAACCTGGATTTAAAAATGTCTACATTTGGTGAAAGTTTAATCTCCACTGGCAGTTTGTTCCACTTGTTTGCAGCATAACAGCTAAATGCTGCTTCTCCATGTTTAGTCTGGACTCTGGTCTGGACTAGTTGACCAGAGTCTTTGGATCTAAGAGCTCTGCTAGGTTTATATTCTCTGAACATATCACAGATGTATTCTGGGCCTAAACCATTCTGGGATTTGTAAACAATCAGAAGGGTTTTAAAATCTATTCTGTGACTGACTGGAAGCCAGTGTAAAGATTACAAAACTGGTGTGATGTGTTCAGATCTCTTAGTCCTGGTTAAAACTCTAGCAGCAGCGTTTTGGATGAGCTGCAGATGTTTAATGCTCTTTTTAGGAAGTCCTGTTAAAAGACCATTACAGTAATCCAGCCTACTGGAGATGAATGCATGGATGAGTTTCTCTTGGTCTTTCTGGGAGACTAAACTTTTAATTATGTTGATGTTTCTGAGCTGGTAAAAAGCTTCTTAGTGACAGCTTTGATGTGGCTGCTGAAAGTCAGGTCTGAGTCTATCAACACTCCAAGGTTACGAACTTGGTCAGTGATTTTAAGAGCCCGAGTCTCCAGGTGTCTCTTGTCTTCTAAATAGGACCTGAGCCAGTTAAGGATCGCTCCAGAAAGTCCAGCCCAGTTTTCCAGCCTGTGCAACAGGATTCAGATTACAAGTACTATTAACACTATAAAGGAAAATAAACCAACTTCTCTCTATCTATTTAACAATTAACCAGCAATACAAATGAGACTTATCAAGTTCAAACAAAAACGTCTCCTAATGAGAACGTATCTTAAATTATCTACGAATCCAAATATACCAAAAAATGACTCATAATGAGTGAACCAAAATCTCTTAAACCAAAACTTAAAATAACTACTCAAAGGTGAGAGTGTCTCTTCTACGCAACCAAACACAACTGTGTAAAATAACAAATAGGGAACCTAAAGTCTTACAAACCACCGGGTCAACTACAACCAGCGTCTACAATCCCAAAATGGCTAACTGTGCGCCTAAGGAACTCAGAGTCCCTCAGACTGGTCCTTTCATGGGACTTATAGGGTCCAATCACAGAGGTGGTGTAGAGGGCTGGTCTTGCTGTAGGTGGAGCTGTCCTGGCGTCAACCAATCACCGAAGAGAAGGAAGGGGCAGGCACTCTCAGCCAAATCTGTAACCAATCCTCTTGCAACCAAACAGCAGAATTTACAACACATTCACAGGCTGTAGGCCGGGGGATGTGACACAGTGTATAAGTGTTGTAAGTGAACTTTCTCATATATATATATATATATATATATATAAACACACACACATATACACACACATATATATATATATATATATATATATATATATATATATATATATATATATATATATATATATATAAATAAAGATAATTCTGTAAAAATTAAATATTGTAAAAAGCTAATTCTGTGGAGGACTGTTACCATACCTTCCTTCATCGACTTATCAGCTTTGCAACAAGCTTCAAAGAACACCTCTCAGTACCTGGAGCTCAAACTCCTCTAGGCAGAAGAACTGATAACCAACGACATATATGACAACAACATCTGAATGATTCAAGTGATGAAGAGATCTTTCTGGAAATTGTGAAAAGGAACCTCCTCCGAGATGAGAGAATGAAAAAATATGGTACAGTCCAAGGCCTTTCAGTAGCAGAATTCCTGGCTGCAGCAATGAAACGTGATTTCAATCAAGATTAGTTCCGTAATTCCGATCAACAAAGTTCTCTTGTGCAGTGACGTGCGCATATTGTAAAATTAAAATAAAATTAGGATAAAAAAAAAAGTTTTTTTTTTCTTTAGCATCCCAACACTTTATATGAATAAATTCAAAATACTCCCCCCCCCCCAAGTCTCAGGAGGATATGTGTGTAAGGAGATCAATCAATATCCAATTCTGAAAAGCCACAGTTTGTATTTTTAATAAAGCAGCCAGTACAACTCCTGTCGACATAAACTGTCAAACTGTCAAAGTAAGAAAGGTACAAATGTCACCCTAGGAACAATTTATTTTATTATTAACTTAAAAGAACACTTCTTGGTGTTCAGACAAAGCTATAAATCATTCATGGGCTTATTGATTTCACCAGTTTAATTATGTATTAGTATACAGTTGATCGCTGTGTGAATATGAAGATGACTTGTATATGGTAGAGCACTTTCCATCATCTGCTGGACTATATAAATGCAGTCCATTTACTATTTGTTTCTACTTTATAAAGTTACATCATCGTGTTTAAGAATTTATGTTGATGAATCTGGCCAGCAACCAGCAAGGTAACTGCTGAGTGCATCTAAAGTCACTCGCTAAGGTGAAAACAGAAGTGAAAGGCCTTTTATACAGTAGAATGAATACTTCTATAGTCATTATGGCACATAAAACATCCAAACCTTGTAAGCCTTTCAGATAGAACATCCTCATGAAAATCTAAGATCATAAAACATAAATAAAACATGACCCTCTCAAAATTGGATACCATCTTACAGCTATTAAGTACCCCTGTAACTATTCAGTATAGTAAGCTTTCTATGGTTCTCTTAGCCTAACTGGATAAAATATAACTGCAGTACACTGTACATTTAGATGTCCTCTCTATCTGGGTCTTGCTCAGCAGACTCCAGTACAATTCAAAACCTTGTCATCAAGGACCAAGGTAATTCTCATGACTCACTCTTCTGTGGGGATCAATTGTGCTGTGAAGGGACATTATGACAGTTGTGCTGCTAATTTGGTTTGTTGAATTCCTTTGTCTTCTGTTTTCTTCCATGTTATCAGGTGGAGCACATCCCAAGGCTGCAGAGGGAATCAGTTAAACTACCATTCAGGTCACAAGAAAATGATGGCAGACCGTAACAATCAGCCATAGGATTTGTCTTTAAGTCTCCAAACAAACAAACAAACAAATAAACTAACAAACAAAACAAACAAAACAAAAAAAACATAACAAAAAAAAAAATACAAACAAAACAAACAAACAAACAAAAAAAAAAAACAGGATGACTAAATCCCTCTAGCTGCCATCTAGTTGTATATTTGAGAACTATGAAGCTACCTGTTCTGTCTTTATCACAGACAAAAATTGTCCATAAAGCTAAATTGTGTTTAAATAGCTAGCTGTTTTCAGTATTGTGCAATACCAACATGATCATATACAGCAATTATCTGTCACTATGCAAGTGCTATATCAACATCTTATTCATACTTAATAGTCCGTTATTCTCAGGGGCCGTCCCCACAACGCCGGATTGCAGTAAAAACGCAAAAGTATTTTAGCAAACCACCCTTTCATCCACACGAAGCCAGGGATTAGCCTCCATGAAACCGACCATGTCTGAAGCCAGGTACCAAAGTGGAGAAGTTTGAGTCCGCTACCGTCTACAGTACTGCGCTGGCTGCGAAGCCGCACAACTCTAGGATATGACGTCAATGTGATGAACGTGCACTGATTCCCAATCCACCCTTCCTCGAGCTTTTTTTGCTTTATAGTCAAGCATTTTTTGAAGAAGAAGCTCAACTTCTTTATTAGTCTAAATAAATGTTTCTCCTTCGCTTCACAGTGAATCCTCAGCTATATTCTCTTCTCTGCTTCCGATGTGTACTACCTGCAACACGCAGTGAGCCTTTATCTGTGCATGCGTTGTTTTGCTCTAGCTTTCGAGTGTTACTCTTTAGCACCACCGACACCCAATAGTATATACTACAGCGGTGTCATGGGGATGTTGAAGCCTTTCTGCTAGTTTTTGCCACCGTTTTCACACCGTTTTCACACCTGAGCCGGCTTCGTTGCCGTGTGGACATAGCCTTAAGGTGTGACTGGGGATTCGATTCAACTGGGGCTTGCTACATTCAGCTGGAGTTTGCTTTCACACTGCACTTAGTTGAACAAACCAAACCTTTTGAATAATGTATTCTCCTCCTCATCTCAGGTGGTCCTGCATCAAGAATTACTGGAGGAAAAGACAAGACAAACAACATGAGAAAACCAAGTCAGCAAGTGCTTAATGCATGGCAACTTTGCTTTGTGCTACATAAGTTGTTGTCTGCTTCCTGCATTTGGTTCATTTGAAGCAAACCAGACCACACTTTGCTTCTCTAATGTGCACATTGAAGTTTTGCTGCAGATTCACCGCTCCCCAAGCAAGCTACATTATCCTAGCAAACAAACTAGCCTATTGATTCAGAAGAGCTGATGTGGATACACCCTGAAGTTTGTTGAGCTGCATGAGTCCCTGTACTTTTTAACTTTAAACTGAAAGTGATCAAAGATATGTCAATATTCTCCACAATTTTTAAAAGTCAACACACTTGAGTTTTAATTTATTCTGGCATTTTAGATTTATAAGGGCATCAAATTTCTTTCTTCTCATATTGGAAGAATGTTGGTGTTGAAGAACACACAAATAAGTGGATTAGGAGATACTCTATCTGTGTCAATAACATCGCAGAAAAAAATGTTCTGGTGTTGAAGCAGCAATTTAGTCCTAGGATAAAAAGAAAAGAAAAAAAGAGCCTTATACAATTATTTCTAATCCTTGTAGCATCTTTCTGGCAAAATAAGTTATTTTTGGTGAATGAAGTTTAATTTGCTCTATTTCACAAGGACTAAACACAACACAAAACAAGTATGTGAATGCACCACAAAGGTCATCAGCAGTCCACCTCATTGAATGGCTCACTGGTTTTAACACTGCTAATGAAGCTTAAGTGGTTGTGTACTGCACATTTGTGTTTCCAGTCCCCTGCACCGCTGCACTAGAGCTCAGTTAATTATCAACTTTGAGTGAAATTGTTCTCACTTCAGTCTAGAATGTGCTGTTAGTGGGTTGAATGAGCTATTTGAACTTGATCAATAATACTACTCCTCTGCAACGGCAAAGGATCCCACTTTTGTTTTCCTGCTCAGTCATCCCTTTCAAATGCATTATTTTGTCCTTTGTTTTTTTCCCTCCTCACTTTTCCATTTTCTTGCACATCTTTCAAAGGACGCAAATCACAGTTGCAGGCCAGGACTAAAACAAACAAACAACAAAAAATGTTCATGCTCATCTATATTCTTGTTCTTTTAATGTTTTTCAACTAAGATCCTGAAATATTCTACAAAAATGTAGAAAATAAATAAGTAAAACTAGCAATTTGAAAGTCTATGCTCATTAACATACTGACTTTTTTTCTGAGTCCCTGGTAGCTCAAAAACTCTTTTAGATTTATTACATTCTTCCAGTCATTAGGTTCTAAGAAAAAAACAAATATATAAATAAACATAAGAGAGCTGTTTGTATGCAACATCTGTTTCTTAAGTAATAGCTGCTTAACAGGGGGCTTCATCTCCATGGGTTGCATTCAAGCAGAACAAGAGAGTGAAATGAAATATATTACTAGACGCGCACTTACTTAATCATTAAAACAGATGTTTTGCTTGCCACGGATAGATAGAATAATAATGAGAGGATACATTTAATTCATGCAGTTCCTGAGTGGAGGTTTGGATTTCAACTACTTTTCTTGTGCTGCATCATCCAATCCCTGAAACTCGGTCACCAAGGAACAGAAGCCATCACTGTTAAAAGACCAGTGATTAACTAAGAGTGAAAAGATGAGCATCTGCGTGCACTCATATTCATTCTGTGCTGTAGTGTATTTGTGCAGAGCATGTTGTACTGTATTGGAGTGTGATGGGGAGGTTGAGGTTGGCTGTTGAAAAAGAAGCTGTAACTTCCATTCTCTCGTGGCCCAGGCTTTTTTTCTGCTGACACAGTGAAATATTGATGCAGAATAAATTCCCATCTAATTAGAGTGCCTGAATTAATCGGGCAGCGTTTAATTAGGGGAGTTTTCTTTTCAGGGAGGTTTTGATCTGAGCCATATGGCTGTTCTCTCAGATCTGCTGTGGTTCACAAGCTTATAAATATGAACTACTTTTGTTAGCAGCTTCAATTAAGAATTTTTTTTTTAGATTCTGGCAGGATTGGGGTGTAAGGAGTCGGCAGAGGATAAACAGGCAGTGATGTCATTGGTATTGCATTTTAAGTAGCATGTTACCCCTAAATCTGACATGAATAATGGGAATTTCAAGTTTGTGTATTGCTGATAGAGGGAAGGATTTTCATACCTGTTGTATTTCATTTAATTTACTTTAACAGAAGTTATTTAAAATTATGGATTTACCAGAAATTAGTGATGTGCTGATGACACTAAAATATTAATACATCTGAAACCAGCTTTTTATGTTCTAGAATCAATATTTTTGTTAGAATATTTTAGTCATTTGGGGTAAATATGGAGTGTATCACAAACTGGAAGACAGTGTAAAGAACTATGATATCAGGATCTTGTGTAAATTATACTCAGTCGTTAGGAACTACTTTTTCTTCTGCCAGTCACCGTCACATGTGAAATAAGGCACAGTGTAGCGGCACAGCAGCGTGTGGATCACTCAGTCTGTAACATCACATGAGGAGCTGAACAGCAATGGTTTGCTGTATGATGTGTGTGGGAAGACATTGAGGTGCTGTAGGAACACCACAAACCTCCTCTGAGAGTCAATCGTAATACAATATGTAATGATATTATGAAGAGAAGGAAGAGGAGAGGTGCTGCAAGAGTGAGACAGACATCACCTTTGGAGTCCTTCGATGCTTCAGCCGATTTATCAGGGATGCGACAACCCCACTTTTAGGTTTAGCTTACATCACTAATGACGTTAACATGATCAGTTAAGTCTTGTGGAAATGCTGTAGGGTGATTGCTGATACAGTCACAGGGATCTAATGAGTCAAGACCAGATAAATATTTGCTTCTGCATGTCCCCTGCAACCATGAATTGGAAAAGGAAGGTAAGAAAATAGATAAATCAATAGATTTTTGGTCCTGTCTGATATTTTGTCCCCTAGTGTTCAATGAAGGGAAATGCATCTTCAACTTTAAGTAGAAGGAAAAAACAAAAAACAAACAAACAAACAAACAAAAAAAAAAAAAAACATCACTTCAGCAATTGGAAAGGCTTTATCCTGTAGTTTTTCCATATAGTTTTATGCAATATATGCAGACAGGCAAATTTAAAATAACAGAGTTTTGCAGGAATTCTCACTGGCATGGGCTTACTGGTGACTGGCATGCCAACATTCATACTTGGTTGTTACAAGGTTGCCAAGTAGTCATTCTAAGGGAACATAAATGTCTAAGAACCATTTAATAATAATAATAATAATAATGATGGATTAAATTTATATAACGCTTTTCAAGGCACCCAAAGCGCTTTACATTGTATCCATTATTCATTCACGCCTTACTCATACCTGGTGATGGTAAGCTACTTGTGTAGCCACAGCTGCCCTGGGGCAGACTGACGGACACATGGCTGCCAATCCACGCCTACGGCCACTCCAACTATTACCAAACATTCATCCACATTCATACACCAGCAATGCCAACAAATGTCATCCTCGTTCTTTTCCAGTCTACATGTTGCTACTCTTCAGAAACTAAACATGCACCTACATAGTTGTAAGACAGTTTATCTGTGTATAATAATATTATCTGTGTATTATAATCGAATATAACAATCATGGACCATGAAAGTAAGCAAATGCTATTTTCACTGTGAAACAGGAATTCACCAAGAAACAACAAAGCCTCGATTAATTATACTCTGAAGCATTTTTATTGTCAAATTTACTTACCACTATTCAGAAAAAGTGATGCCAGGCTGATCGAAGCATGGCACGATGAAAGATCCCATGCATAAAACTGAAATACATCCAAGCAATGAATAATAACAGCTACTTGTGAATCATAATAACATCTAAAGGTGTGAATATCCCTTAATGTGCAAACTCATAAAAAAATGGGCGTTTGTGATTTTGATTGATGATATGATCAAGAGACAATCTGCCCCACTATCATCAGCCCATCAGTGATGAGTGGGATGAAGGCAATATAGATGGCAGAGCAGTCACTGATGCAATTTATGACTTTGGACCTTTTGTTGAAGATGTAGGTGCATACAGATAACTGTCACAGACTGAAGCATGTACACAATGTAACATCTGTTTGCAATGCATGGTTATATTATTGCTGATTTAATTTTGTTGTGTCTCTATGACACTGGTGCTTCTTTGTGTAGCAGGTTTAGAATATACTGCAGAATTCCCAGTAGGTTGTCTGTCTTACCAAGTTTGGAATAATTTCATAAAGTGTAGTACCTGCCCTGGCACAGTGTAAGGAAGGCTGCTGCTGCTTTTCTAAAAAAATGTTTTGGCTTTTAAAAGATTTTGACTGTGACAAAGTTTAATATAGAACAGGGATAACCAACTTCAGTCCTCAAGGGCCACTGTCCTGCAGGTTTTAAATGCTTCCCTACAACAACACACTCTGGAGTTTGGCATCCCTGATGGAAAAAGTAAAGGCACAAATTCTACCAAGATTAACAAAAAGCTCACATCCATCTCACTTAGCTCTCCCATTTCCATATTACAATTTTTGTGACTTTGAAATGATAAAGACAACGTAACAGGTATTCTTTGTTAGAGATGCCAATTATTCTTTCAGAAAGATGCTGCCTTCATTTATATTCTTTGATATAGTTAAAATGAACTACGCTGTGTTCTAGATCACTGTCACCAACCGATTCGAGTTATTGCCTAATGTGTCTGCAAGTGTTCTCAATGTTTTTTAACTTCATATGGACAGCTCCACAACTGACATGATGCTCAGGCTGAGAGAAAAGAATTTGTGTATTAAATCTGCTAATAAGTGTTGTGTAAATGTTAGAACTGTACAATTTCCTTAAGGATATAGATGGCAGATCTTTGATGCAGTAAATAGTTTACCCCTGGTCATGCATGAGTCACACTGCACAGTGACTCACAACAGGGAAGAGAATCACAGATATTTCTGGCAGTAATATGAAGCTAATGTTTGCATTAGGACATTGTTTCAGATTTGATTTGTTGTTATACACAAAAATACTACAGAGGTTTTATGTTTTCTTAGGGACATTTGTTCTATCTTCTATGTCTGCAAATTTAACATTATATGATGGTATATGAGGATTGATCATTTTCTAGTTAGCAAATAAGAGTAAAAGGATGGCATGCTTACACACAGCCACAGTGGTGTGGACATGCTGTCTGAATATGGCATATATCTTTATGTCATAATATGGATAAATGTTTTGGAAAATTCTATTTCTTACTGGTGAGTTTTGTTTTAACCTGTCTGACTTTCTGTATTTCCTCCCTGCTAGCACAAAACTTGGCATAGATAAATGATGAATGGTGAATGGAAAAAAAAACAAAACAAAAAACAAAAAACAAAAAAAACAAAACTTGACATAGAGTTGATTCATGACTGTCTCTATCATTTTAAGGGTAGAAACAACCTGCTCACTCTCACTGAAGGAGGGATCCTTATAGAGGATACAGTCAATGACAACAAAGGCAAAACAGTCCTTATGGTTCCTTTGTTCAGCAAGCAGATACTGAGACGTAGCTGTAGATATGTATAAGTTAACTCAGTGTGTAGTGACTGATGATCACAGGCATGTTTCGGGTGTTATGAGCTAGCATTTGCGTGTTGACGAGAGCTTGTCTGTGCTTTTGTAGCTGAGACCATGCTTAACTCTGGTACACATGAGGTTTCACTTGCTAAGATTTGTCATAGTCTCTGGTACATTCAGAGAACAATGTAACAATATTTCTAACACCTTTTGCATATGTGGTCCTCATGTTTATTTCTCTAGAAGCAAGTTGAATTAAGTCAAATTCACCTTCACCGACCTTTGAAAACTACTGATAATAAAATGCAAAATGCCTTCATTGAGTTGCCGCTGACTGACGTATCTCAGTCTCCTTGGATTGCATTTGCTTGAGAAAGTTGTCTTTCTTCTTTATCTGTATGTGTATTCTTATCAGCTTTCAAATATGCCAAGCAAAGGAACTGGCACATTTTAATTAATAACTGATGCCCACGAGGGAGTCTGGAATTCATTCAGAGGCCACATGATCTTGACAAGCCACAAAAATTGAGAAAGCACTGTGAGGATAATTTTCTTTGACTTCTCAAGTGCTTTTAACACAGTTCAGCCTGAATTGTTATGTAAATAAAGTTCCTTAAAATAATTTAGAAATTAGCTTCCTGGATTTATGACTGCCTAACAAAGAAATCACAGGTTATGAGACTAAAAGGGTGTGTGTCTGTGATGGTGGTCAGCAGCACAGGACCTCTCATGATTTGTCACCTTTAAAATATAGTATAACTCTCAGTCGTGTTGTTTCACTGTCTTGTCTTTAAATTTGTGAGATGGTGTGAAAACAATCATCTAATCTTGAACACCAACAAAACAACAGAGACAATGGTAAATATAGGAAGTAAGCAAAGCACTGTTTATATCCTGGGAGTTGTGAGTTGTGGAAGACTACACACACCTGGTAGGTTAGCTAGTTCAACAACAAACTAGACTGGAAATGCTACACAGAAGTCATCTACAATAAAGAAGGGAGCAAACTATAGTTCTTGGAGAAGCTAAGATCCTTAAATGTCTGCACCAAAATGTTGCATTTCTTGTGCTGTGTAAAGTACAATCAGTTTGCAGCCATCTGTTGGAGGATCAGCATCAGAGCCAGAAACTTAAATAAACTAGACAAACTAATCAAGAAGGCTGGCTCTGTGCTGGGAACAACTCTGGGGCCTCTGGAGTTGATTGTAGAGAGAAGAATGCTGCAGAAGCTGCAGAACATCATGGACAATTCTTAGCCTTTTTAACACAGTGAGGAAATAACAGTGTGCTTAGCGAAAGGTTTCACTGTAAGACAAACAGGTAGGGAGATCATTCCTGTCAGCAGCACATTGTCCTCCAGGAATAGTATATAATAGTTCTGGAATAGTAGACTGCCGATTTGTTTTCGTTTAATTTCTCTTTTTCATTCAGTTTCTTTTATTGTATTTCAACTAGTTTGAACAAAGTGGACTTGTAGGTAAAATTCAGGGACAAACCAATTTATCCCATTAGATGGGATGTTCTGTCTAATGTGATGGTTGGCAAACCTGTGGTAAAAGCTGTAAGCCCATTAACAGCATGCTGGTGTCATTTAGCTGATTCTGAAACGCTGGTTTGCTATACGCATGTTGACAAGTGACGTCACGCCCACGTGCTCATTGACCCAGTTTCCAGTTGGAGGGCAAGAAACGTCGGTGCCCTCCACTGTCAGAAGACGTGAAGTTGACAGCAAGTTATGCTGAATCTAAATCTCGCCCTGAAATATTATTAAATCAGTATGGTTAACACGTGTTGCACTGTAGGCTGCACAAATAGACAAAAGGAGGACAGTCATGTCAAATTTCATAGGTTTCCAGCGGATGTAAAACGCCGAAAGCAGTGGATAACAGCCATGAGGAGAATGCGGCTGGATATAAATTCTTACTCTGCTTTGCATGTGTAGTGGGCAGACACTACGTGGCCTTTTAATTTTTCCAAGCAGAGCCACACCTGATGCTTCCGTTTCTTGTCGGTTATCTTCTGCGATGGCATTACGGCACACTTTAAGAAACACACTACGTTCATGCGTTTATTGCTGTGGTACAATATCTGCCCCACATGTCCAGACACAAAGAAGTTATAGCCATCTAGTGACTTGTATGCCTTCATCGCCTCTGCTGTATAAATTCCTGGCGTGTTAATGAGGTAGTTGTACATATCGCCATACTGAACTGGCGGTCATTTCTGAGGACTGTCAACCCATAGATCGTCAGCTATTTTAAATATGTCTGTAAGCTTTTCGTTAAATACAGTTAGCTTTGCACTGTACCTTTCGCGATCATCAGCACAAAGATGATCTAAATTAGTAATACCTAAATCTTTAGTTTTCATTATGAGAACAGATTTGGTCAAAATGACGATATACTTGTACACTACAATGTTTTGGTCATCACGAAAGCAGAGCTTTTTGCCCTCCAGTGTAGTGCGCATGCGCGGGATTACCGGACGTAAATAATAACATTCAACGTGCGTATAAGCACACCCCGATACAAATGTAAGTCACCTTAACTTCCTTTCCTTTATTCTTTTGCAACTCTTTGGTTTGAATGCTGAGTAAAAAGGGGATTTTCGTTGCCATAGCCTATGTTAATAGGAAAATAAACTTAAATGAGGGGGTTTCCATGCAGTGCCAAAGTCAGTAGGACAAAAATCTGACATCATTTTACTTACATTGATTTAAGTAGATATATGAAAACGTTATGCTGTCTTTAAAAAGAAAAAAAAATCCCAGGGTATGTGTGAATACTCACCTTAATTATATCATCTCTTATTCATTGGATAGTTAACAACAGAAAACTGTCCACCAAGTCTAAGACAGCTGAACTCTGCCTTGAATGGAGAAGGACAAAGGCAAATTTACACAACAGGGATAATTTATCTGTCACTTTGCTTTAAACCAAGACCTGTCAACCATGAACTTCAGTTTCACACTGGTAATATATGCAGATGCTGTTACCTGTTTAGATACCAAGCTGAGAGAGGCGAATTATCACAGCGGCTCAGCTTGCAGGGCAAACATAGCTGTTTGTTTGCCTCTGGGATCAGTCTGTTTGCAGTGTTGGGTCATTACCTCGGGAATGCAAAAATGTATCTGTATGACCTTTTTGCAAAGTTTTCAAGTCAGTTGATGCAATCCTAATCCAGAATTGTTTCACTTATGCATATTAATGAAAAAGGTGTTGAGGTCTGTTATAAAATAAAGTCTAAATGAGTTATCGTTAGTTTTCACAGCTAACATTTACAAACCTGTTATACCTTTTCCTTTACTTTGTTTGGGCTGTAAACCATTACATAGACTTTTTTCTGTTCTTTAAACATGTATAAGCAAACAGCAGAATAGTATCTATGAAAATCTTTTAAACTGAAAAGATGTAGAAACTTCAGCATGATTTCATTTTGACGTTGCGTAGGTCCCAAGAGTTCTGGGACATTTCTTGAGCTGAACAGCTATATTAAAGTGGAACATGTCAGTGTCTGGATCTTTGTTTAGTTTATTTTTTAAGGGATCATAGAGTAAATTTCTCTTAAAAATGTGTTTAAGATGATGTCAGATAACTATTTCACTGTCATAAAAAGTTTCACAAACTGAGAGGATGTTTCCACTTTATTACTTGTAAGTCTGATGTAACAAAGATGGGTGCTGAGACCCAATATATCCCATAAAAACACTGTATTTGCATTATGTATCCAGAAAAAGAAAACAGAAATGAGATGTACTTAAGAAAAATGCAAAATGCCAATCCGGTACCTTGTACAAAATGACCAGTTTACTCAGGCCTTTGTTATCATTGGTGTGCACAGAAAGCTGGGGGGCTGCCTCAAGTGAATGTCCACACATCCCTTTTGTTGTCTGGTGAAATGTGACACTGACGACTGAGCAGGGAAAGCGATATCACAGCAGCATCTTTTATCCTGTTTGTCACAGCTTCACCGTTCAGAGCGTCACAGAGAAAAGATTATCAAATACATCTCTCATCTCACCATCACAGCCAAACTGAACTCAATGAATTCTCCGTTGTTGTTATTAATGTGCTGAAATTGGTACATTGATTTGTTACATTAAAACACTGAAACTAGTTATGTAATCAAAAAGAAAAAAAAAAAAGTCTTATTTCATGCCATGGCTTTGCACTTTTTCTTGTGTGGTAAAAAAATAAACAAAAAAAAAAAAAACTTCTTATCCTGCTTCTTTATATCTGAATCCTCCCTTCTGATACATAATAGACACCAAATGACAGCCAAACTGGGGATTTTTATTGATCAGTAGCAACATCAACTTCACACAGCTGCATTGTACTCATTGTGCGCTACTGGGCAGTAAAAACCTTTTTTTTTATTACCCTTTTAAAATAGGTAGGAAATGCAAAGGCCCATCTATTTTCATGGGTTTCTCTTACACTCAATGTTAATGATGAGAAAAGCTACAGAGAAATCAATCCAGGGACTGATACTTGGGTAAGTAACTTGACTAAGGAGGTCCTTTCTTGGACACACAAAGGAGAAATGGTGAGCAGCGATGTAATCAAACAAGGTCAGTGAAGGGCCATATATTTCTGGAACAGAATGGAGTCTGTCACTGGTTTACTAATGGGCTCTTGACTGAAAGCAGAAAGGGATGGGGATTCCTCAGGACTAATTTAGTTTTAAGCAGAGCTAGCAGCTCTGAATATCATTACAAATCTACAATCAATATTGTCATGGGTTGTGCTCGATGTTAAATGTCAGCAGAAATGGGAACACAGAATTTTCAGGCATCATTTGCAATACTGTACACCATGCTGCCTTCTTATGAGTCTTATTAGAGTCCAGTGTTGAGCGTTTTACTAAATGTTGAACACTTTCAGTCAGATTTTCTTTGTTCATTTTGCTTCATTTTTAGAAAAGACCACTGGTGTCTTCTAGAAGGCAATATAGATTTAATTTTACAGCCCCAGTGGCAAAAAAAGCATCATTAGTAATAGCTGTGTACTATACCATGGTGTTTTCCATTTAACACATACATACCAATTTTCCTCTGTGACCACCTCCATTGCTGGTTCAGAGGCTTATCAGCAGCACATCAACCTCAACTCCTCATTCTGCCTCCACATTTGTAGGACACATTTGTAGAAAGGAAAGCACATCAGATTTATTTTAAACAAGCAACGTGAAAAGGGCTCCTCGCTTCTCTGGCAAGATCAAATTCCAACATCTGTCACAGTTTTAAAGTATGTTCTGTGGGTTTCAGAAGAAAATATACCAAAGCCAGTGAAACTAACAGACCAGACTGCTGAAGGTTTACTGAAAGACTTTCACTAAATGAGCAAACTAATTTAATTAAATTAGCAAAATTGTTGTTTCTTATAGGTGACATTCATACAAGTAATATCAGCACCTCATTATTTAGCAGAAGTGTTGGTTTACTTGATATTTTACTGACAAGCCTGTCTAAATCCAAAGCTGTGATAACATTGATATCAGGGTTGATTTTCACCCCAATGTATGTTTTAGTGCAATATTTAACATGTTGTATGCAAACAAGCAATACCTGTACTATGGATATTTTTATGTCACAATCTTGGCAGGCAGAGGCACAGAGCACACAAAAATATGGCCCAGGCCCAGTGCAGAGTTCCTGGAGATATTCCAGCAGTGTCAGAATCAATTTTTTGCCAGATGCAGCTCATCCATAGCCTAATATGGTTCATGCAACAACAAAAAAGAAAATGCTTCTCTTTATAATTCAGACAAAAAGAAGACTGACAAATACAAATACCAAGAAAGGTCTTGGATGATAGTAAATATTGTATTCTATTTCCTGTGTGAGCCAGAATTACTTTAACATTGCATTACTCATGCATTACTGGAAAGAAAAATTTAATAATCTGTGTGATTCTGTTCCATAAAAAAAGAGAAAAGACAACAGGATATTTCAAACGAGACACTTAAATATGTGCATGCAGCCTGGGTTGAGACATCAAAATTACATGAATGACACCAGTTCTTGTCTGAAAGTGTCACTGTGATTCCTTACATGTTCACTCTAAATGTAACATGTCCTTCTTTAGCTGATCTGAGCGTCTTAATGCTTTCCTTACGTTATGTAACGATGCCAGCAATAGTGACTCAAACTTTCTGCACCTGTCTTTCTGTGACAACATGAAGTTTCCATATGAATACAATGTCATCATAACACAATTATGTATTAACTCAATTTTATTAATTGATATCAAGACAGTACTTTGTTGCAGCATCTGCAAAACATCATAAGTAACATCCTGCAAATATTTGTTGCTTTTAATGATTACTTCTGGCAATAAATAGGATTTTGATGACTATCTGATTAGTCAGAACAAAATATATAGTCAACTACCATTTTTAGGAGTTGAATATTTTTGTTTGGGACATGAGGAGAGTTATATTTCACTGCAGAGATGTGGAGGTAATCTTTACAGTGCTGTTAAAAGAATGTTATGGCCCCTTTAAAAGTGAATGCTTATGGTCAGAGGCTGTGTAGTGACTAGAACGAGTTGCAGCACTGTTGAGTGCATGTCTATGTGCATGAGTGAGAGTGGAGCATGTGATCAGAGCAGAAAAAACTGTTAAACACACCTGTTTAGCAGTAAATGCATAGTTTTTGCAACATTTATTACAACAAGCAATAAATGCCAAGCTGATTCCCTGTGTCTGCTTTCCCACTACTTTCTAAAATGAGAGGGGCCAACTCTGAAGCTAGCTGCAGCCCAAGAAGAATCATCTCCCATGTATCTAAAGTTAACAACTGTTTCTGCCGGAGTTTGCACCTATAACAGTAGCAAAAGACCACAGCAGCACAACAGTATTTCACTCTACTAGACAGGGTACGCCTTGGACCAGCTTCCATTTCATTGAAGTGCTAACAAAGAGAGACAAACAACCACTCACACTCACTTCTAGGGATAATTTAGAGTGACCAATTAATCCAACATGCATGTCTTTAGACTGTGGGAGGAGGCCGAAGTACCTGGAAAGAATCCATGAATACATAGGGAGAACATTCATTTTTATTTTTGTTATGCTGCCTCTTGCCAGGTTGTAAATGATAAATAGTTCTCAAATGACTCATCTGGTTAAATAAAGGTTTACATGGAAATTTCACACAGAAAGGCTTGAGCTCACCCCACCTTGCTGAGGCTCGACACAGAAACCTTCTTGCTGTGAGACTCATCATTTTTAATTGGCCTGATTAGTCGACATAAAAAATTTAAATAAATCACTTTCATACTATCAAATACTGTACACAGAACTTAACCAAATATTCATTTTTACTTTTAAAAGACATATGAAATGTGAGTTTGGGGAAAACCATGCCTCTGAAGTTCACATGAGAGAAACCAGGTCACAGACTGAAGTTCTGACCACTGAAGCCCAAAATTAAAGCACATGGTGGAACAGCGCGGGAGCAGCTTATTTCATGGGCTAGCAGCAGACAGTTTCAGGACTTCCTACAGACTAAAGAATGTGTGAAAATGAGAGAAAAGGAAAGTCAGAGAGGGAATGGATGTGTGTGTGGCAGCTAGCTGTTCTAACCTGCTTGTCCTCATATTTCCATCTGTTACACTCTACTTGGTAGCTGTGAAAGAAAGTATATTTCATTCAATAGAAGTTGCGGGGGACCCAGTTGTTATCAGGTTCACACCTGTCCAACAAAACTGCAAGTGGAAACTGACCATGGTCATGTAGTGGAGTTCTGCTCAGTGAACTGCATTTATCCCTCTCAAGTGCTGCTGTAAATTTATAAGGTTAGTTCATTCGTTTCTGTTATTTTCAAAATGTTCTTTGCTTGTCAGCATCTCAAGGAAAAACAGTTGACTGACATTGCACTACTTGCTCTGCTGGTTTTAGCAACTGCATTCATCATGCACTGTAAGGTAATTTTCCATACTTTCATCTACTGAAAGAATTTTGCTTTTTTTGTTAAAATGAGTCAGAGAAAGTGGACTATACTGCATTTCCAATAAAACTGCTTTATGGAGTCGTTGAGCAGCCACTTCACTCAAATTTTATTGCCTTGTATTACACTTGTTACAATATTTTTCTTCCTTTCACAATTTCATGTTACATGTTTTTCTTTTTTTCTGTTACTTTTCACAATTTTCCATTAATGGAAAAAGGTGGAAGGAATTAGCTTGATTTAACATTGGAGAGATTTAAGGACCGCTATAGGTGACCTCTGTTATGTTTTCCTATTCATGTTACCAATAGACCTTCTATATATGTATCACTCTTTTAAAAAAGAACATGCAGCCCTAGACTTTCAAGTCGTAAATGGCAGTGCACTCAGACAGCACATCCTCTGCCAAGGCCAATTTGAAAATCAAAGTATTCATTTTATGCTAATTTAGAGAGAGCAAGCAGACATGGCGGCACATGCACAGGCTGCAGCTTCTCTCTCTCCGAATGAGATGGTGTTTTTCTGTTATTCATCCTGTGAGTTGCAGTGTTTTTGTAAGTCTTTGTTGCATCTACCAGTCTTCAAGGGCACATACAGTCATGAGTTTCTGCTAAATGTTGACCAGACCAGTTCTTACAAGTTAAACTCTGCACAAGTAGAAAAGATACAAAACCACGGTCTGCTCTGGAGGCCTTCTCACCAAACCTCAGCCCTGCGGCTCGCTTACAGTGGAGGTGACACAAGAGTAGCTAGAGGAAGCCAAAGCAAGGCAAGCGCTGCGGTATCTGAGCTAGGCTAAAGACTAGCCCATACAAGGCGGCCAACGTGCGTTCTCTGGATGGTAAACTGGACTATTTACGTCTTCTACGGACAACTCAGAAGGCTGTGAGCCCTGCTTCTGGACAGACGGAGCTCTCGTTGAGGAAGAGAAGACATGCAGCAGAGAACTCTGTTTACATCAGTGATGCCTGGTGACGTGACACTGCTGTGGTCTGCAAACACTGCTCACTTTAGTGTAGTTTATGGTCATTAAATGGCAACCATTCTACCTTCAGAGGGAGTTTACAGCTATAGTGAGGACGCTTTGTTGTTTGTTGTTATTAAATAATAATATGCACAGTATATGGTCTGATAGGGTGAGTATGTATTATTCAGTCATTCTCTGTACCACTTAGTCCATTACGGGTCACGGGTAAGCTGGAGCCTATCCCAGCATTTTAGCAGGTGAGAGGCAGGGTCCACCCTGGACAGGTCATTAGTCCATCACAGGGTCAACACAAATAGGGACAAACAACCATTCACATGCACTCACTATATGGAGAAATCAGAGTGACCAATTAACCTAACATGTATGTCTTTGGACGGTGGGAGGAAGCTGGAGAACCTGGAGAGAACCCACACATACACGAGGAGAGCATACAAACTGCACAGAAAGGCCAACCTCCCCCCCAAGTTTGAACCCCCCCCAGGTAAGGCTGAAACCAGCGACATTCCTGCTGTGAGGTTGCGGTGCTAACCACCACACCACTGTGCAGACCAGGGTGAGTATGTACAGTATATAAATATGTACATAAACATGTATATAAATATGTAAACACAGTTTACATGTGATCATTTGTAAAATCTGACAGGGAGGAAAGACATGCAGCATCTCTCCTTTGACTTCCTAATGACTTTTTCCAGCTTCTTCCTTTCCCTCTCTGTGATGCTGCTGCTCCAGCAGACCAAAGCGTTCAGGATGGCTTATGCCACCAGAGTCATAGAAGGTCCTCAGGAGTGCCCCCTTCACACCAAAAGACCGCAGTCTCCTCAGAAGATAGAGCCTGCTCAGGCCCTTCCTGTACAGTGCGTTACAGTTGTTGTGAGTCCAGTTCCAATTATTGTTTACTGAGCTGATATTAGTACAGCATAAGTCTTCGTAAAACATTTTTCAAGGTGTTCTCCAACTTCTTCCTCTTCAGTTTGTTTTTAAAATGTGCTCCTGTTCTTTCTACTATTCTTCTTTCTATTTCAACTGAAATGACTTCCTTTTCAAGTGAAATTTGTCTCTCACACACACTAATAGAATTCCTTATATACATACTAGTGAAATGTGATTTCAGAAATTTCACTGTAGTGTGTGAATGATTTCAGTATTACGTATGAGAGCATTCCAGTATAGTATATGAGAGGCAGTCTTAGTATAGTGTATGAGAGCAGATTTTAGTATAGTGTATGAGAGGCTTCACCATAATGTGTGAATGATTTCAGTATGAAGTAGGAAGAGGTTTTAGTATAATTTGTGATTGATTTAAACTTAATGTGTCTGTAAGAGGGTAATTCTGAATAATGTCTCAAACGGCCCCTCATACACAAACTCTGCTATCACAATAACATGTAAACTCCTGCAACAGATAATATGGCCTCATGCTAACCGCCAATAGTTCAGTGGCTCTTTAACAGTGCAGTCCCCCAGTTTACACCATCTCAAGTTTATAAACTTATAAACTGTTCTCCTTTCTGTCCCCCTGCAGTAGATTAAAGTTGTCTAGTAAAACTGTAGAAATAGGAAAAGGCGGTGTCAGCCAGGTCTCCATAGACAGAAGGAGGCTGCTCTCTCTGTACTCCCACTGATGTCCCATGAGTGCTGCTTGTACATCTTATTCAGAAGAGATCTTTCGTTTCCCATGATGATGAAGGGGAGAAGAAGTCTGAAGCACCTTTTCTTTTCCTGAACTTTTGTCCTGATGTGGCACCCACAGCGAGTCTTCCGTAGCACCTCTGAGGGGATGTTGTGTCTGTCCTTGGGGAACACTTCAGCGCTGTGCAGTGCAACCAGCTTTTCCTTACTGTGAACAATGCATGCAGGGGACCCTATGTACATCATTAATTTGGGTGATTTAGTTGAAAGAAACAGTGAATCTGAAGAGAAACAGCAAATTTGTGTACAAATAAGTATAAGGCTTGTGTACAAAATATTAACAGAAACAAGGCAGAGCAAAAGTTAGAGGGCTGCGTCCACCTGCTTAATTTATGTTTTACATATTTTGAAACCTTCCTACTTTGTTGTTGCTGCATGTTTATAGAGAGTAAGTATTATGTTAGGCGTTGTTTTAATGCTGGATTTCCATTAACTTACTTTTATCCCTTTGTTTAGTGGAGCCACAGCCAACAACTGCTTTATGTGTGACTAAGTGATAGTGCTATGTAAGTGTATCAGTATACTTTATTACGTATTGCATCAGTCAAAATGTGTACAACCTTTTCACTGGTGTAAATGGTTGGTCAATAGTTTGATACCTTTCTGCTGCATTTTGTTGATATAAATCATGCATTTGTTATATTATTCACATTGGAAGGCTGCATTGGGAATCAGGGTTGCGGCAAATCTTAAAGGAGCTTTCAGTATTGTTCAGAAAGATTGAAGAAACAGTTGTGTACATGGCTCTGTTGTTGAGTTCATTATGAAAAAGTGATTTGTATTTGCACTAAATTTAGGGGTTTATTATTTGCCCACATGCCACTGCTCAACCATAAATCATGAAGCTTGGCCTGGTGGTTTTTGCATAATTTAGCTTATAAGTAAACCATGACCTAAACAGGTCCCTCTTGAAAATGAGACCAATGTTCAAGTAAAATTACCTGTGCAAATGAAGGTGCAATGAAAAGCGTTGATGCATTTCTAAACCAAAACACTGAGCAGTCAATCTATCAGTTTTCATATTTGTTATATTTCTTTCCTGTAAAGCAAATGTAACTCTTTTATTAAAATTGGTACTGTCATTGTAAAAAAAAAAAAAAAAAAAAAAATCAGAAAACAATCATAAAAAGGAAGAGATGCAAGCTTAAAAAAAGTGGTAAGTAGGTCTTCTTTTTTTAGCAAGTAATCATTCTTGGAAAGAAGTGTGGCACAGGGTCGATTGCTGGGCAAACTTCAATATGAAAACAAGTGGTAAGAAATCCCATGGAGTTTATCTCTTATGGTCCAATGGGAAATCACTCTGTGCTTTACCTGGCCTCTTTCTTAAATCCACCTTTTTCATTTTCCTCACAGATTCAGTGCTGTAGAAGGTTGTTGCTGGCTTAAGACACTCAGGATTATGTCGTAGTGAACGTTTATTACTGTGAGATGAGAGGACAGTTTGTTCTGCCCTGGAAACTGAGACCTCAGTTCATGTACAACAGCTTTATAATCCAGAAATAAACATTTCCTTCTTTAAAAAAAAGAGGGACCAGCCATGCAGAGAAGCTGAGGATGTGAAAACGCTGTTAGGTTTGATTACTGCACCCACAAGGCTGTTGATATTTCTATAAATGTCAAAGAAGGACTAATCCTCCCTTGTAGTTTAGCTTTTGAAAGGTGCTGCACTTGTCAGTTTCAATAAAATAAGTGTATTCGTTAGGGTCCAGTTACAAGTGACTTTGTTTGATTTAATTTTTTTTACTAGAGCTTTTTTCTGTCTTTATTTCTTTCATGTTTTTAAATGCTTCAATGTACTTTTTAACTCTTTCTCTGCACCTTGCTGTAATCCTCTTGTTTTTTGAAAAGTTCTTTCAATTGTCTTATACATGAAAAAGTGCAATACAAATATACTTGCCTTATTCCAGTTTTAAAATGAGAATACAAGTAAGTAAGTAAGTATGTAAGTAAGTAAATAAAAACATAAATAAGAAGCGTTGCTTTAGGATGGTAATATTTTCATTGGTGTTCTCCCGTCAGTTTACATGCTCACAAGCCTCACTGTCAATGGCAACTTGAAGATTATGGCACGAAGTAATATACAGAAGAAGCACGAATGCAAACAGCATCAGTGAAAAGTGCCAAGAGATGCTAACAGAAACTGCTATGCTGTAGGCCCTCCATGTTCAGGTGAACAGACACCTGCTTCATTTTAAGAGAAGCATATAATTAACTGGATGTGTCCAGTTAGCTATAACTGAAGAGAGCCTACAATTACAACTCTTCTGCAGGAGAAAGCTAATCAGTCTTTGTCGTCCCACTCAGGTGAGGTGTACAGGTTAAGGCGTGAAGACTCTGAGAGCCCTGCTGACGATGTAGAAGGGTTTCCACTAGTGTGGTTGCTCTATGGAGCTATGCAGCGCCTACGACGGTGACGCAGATACAGACACCGCACGAGTATAAATCCACCTTCAGGGTCAGCACCTTGAAGCACTGCATGACGAAGCTACAAGTACTGAACAAAGAAAATACCAGAGGTAGACCAAGGAGGGGTACAGGATAATCTGCCATCTTGGATGGGTCAACTGGCTAAAGCCCCGGACAATGGTAAAAGGATTATGAGAACCAATGCGGAAATTCATAAGGCTAAAGCCAACAGAAGATGCATAGCCTGGTGAAGATTTTTTAAGAATGTGTGTGGTATCAAAATTCACCAAGGAAAGACCAAGTGCAAAAATCTGGGTCATAGATTGATTTGTCAAGGTGGATCGTCAGTCGGTGGAGGAGGACCAGGGCCAGGAATCAATCCACAGTGCCCTGCACCTCCCTGCTCAACCTAGTCAGAGCACAGGAAGGAACGATGAATCTGAAAGTCCAAAAGACTTGAAGAAGAAATCACACTTAAATTTACCACCAGCAGCAGATGGGTCAAAATGCATGAAGAGTTGAATACCATCCTGAAAAACATTTTCAAAGGAGGTGCAGCATAGAAGATCGAGACAATGGTGGGAATCATGTATTAGATATGCTACCCCCAGACCACCAGCAGGGCCTAACAGGAGACAGCTTCACATTAAAGAGCTACAAGATGAACTAAAGATACTTAAGAAAATGTGGTGGAAAGCAAAGGAAAGAACAGCCCTGAACGAGATCACTTCAGAAAATAGAAGAAGGGCTAATTCAGCTTTGGAGAGCTGAGACAATCAGGGAAAAACAGAGGGAAAAGCATCGAAAGAGGAAAGCATATATACGGTTTGAGACAAGCTATGATATATATATATGTTTTTTTTTTTTTGGAAGTTTGTCATTTCTAATGTGGAAAATTGATTTTAGTGTCTAATATTAAAGTGTACATTTTTAATTCCTAAAAACATACAGTATGTCCCTCTGTTGTACTCTGTTGCCCTGAGGCAACAAACCCATTTTTGGCCAGATCTTCACTAGTCATTCCTTTAATTGATGCAAAGTACTGTAAAGACGAAAGACTGATATCTGATAAAATGCATTAATTTGTCAAATGGTGTTTAGTCTGCTGAATCCCTGTTTGCAGACTTTTTCAAAGGAAACAACTTTGCCATTTTGCTTCATGAAAAGAGTCTGAAGACTTCATTTCCCAGCCCTTTTCTGTCTTGGGAAGAAAAATAAATAACATTAACAGGTGAGTAAACCTTCATTTTTCTTCACTGCATTTTATTTGCTAATTAGATTATATAAAAAAAAAACTCATTAAAATACAATTGTTGCCCTGCAGCAACATCATATCATTATAGGAAATTGCGTAATTACCTAGAGGTAACAGTGAACCAATATGGAATCACCATGGCAGCATGAAATTTTGGTAGTGTGTGTTTAGGTAAATATCATGTTGAAAAGCACACTATAATTTTATTTAGTTTTTTTTTTTTTTTCTTTTTTTTACAATTTAGCAAACATAAATTTAATGTTGGCTGCAGTAAAGTAAGTTCAGGCTATTACTATCCTCTGCAGTCTACTATTACAGTGAAGTTGAGGCAGTGCCTTCACATCCTGTTTGTCGGGATGATACCAACCATTGCCCTATTTGGGTGGACAAAAATAGCATGTAAAGAATGTAAGGGTATAATGAAAGTGTTGTGTGCATAGCATGTCACCCTCACTCAAAAAACAAAAAAACAAAAGCATTGTGCAGCACCTAACTAATGACGATGCATGACAGGAAAACACAGGAGCCTGACAGGAAAAGTTCACTGAAATAAAGCAGTTTCTTGTTTTGCAAATGGTTATGATCTTTGTTTTGATGCAGTTTGTTTGTTTCAAAGTGTGAAGAAGTTTAACTTAAATAAAAAAAAAAGTAAGTATGAGGTGTATTTAAAGACTGCAGCTTTGGCCATTAACCTATTCTACAAGTAATTCATGCCGCCTCAAAGTGGGGTCAGTGTCCCTCTTCTTTAAGTTTTCTAAAAAAATTAGCATGGTAAATCTTGCAAAATCTTACTGGCAGAGAGGTAAAAAGCACTGAAAGCATAATTATGCTTCTAATCTCTGCTTCTAATACATAACCTCAGCCATCAATATACATTTAATTAGAGCTGATTCATTAAGAGAAAACTGAGATTAATTATTGTTATTGTGACATTGCTGATGTTGATAAAGTAAGATACAATACATACAAACCACATGAATTCATAATCCACATGAAAGATGCGATTACAGTGTCAGTTTGAAACGTGAAAATGAAGGTTGATGATTGATCAGCAGAAATCTTTCCATGCAGGTTAAAATCTCAGTCTTTTCATTCAGTTTCTAACATATTCCTCATCCCTATTATGCTCTTATCTCTGTCACCGAGGTGGCAGAGAAATTAAATTACTTATCTCCAACTTCATTAACTCTCTTATCTTTGCAGAGGCGCATATCAAACATAATTTTTCTTAAACATCTTCTCCTAATTTCAGCCTTTTTAAGTGGAAGATATTTCAGCAAGGCACCAGAGAAATGGATGAACAGTTTAATGTGGGTAAAAATTGAAACCGTCTTTTCATTTGCTTTACAATTTGAGTATGTCGATATTATAACCAGACAATAGATTTTAATACATTCTTTTTCTGCTCTGCATTTCCTATCAAAAAATTTCCACGTTTTCACAACATGCTTTAACCTTGTTTTAACATGATCAAATATTATGCAACTGTTTGTTCAAACAGCAGAATCTCACATGTCTAAACCCATGCACGGAGAAGAATTTAATCAAGCCGATACATTTCTGTGATCTGCTTTTTTGCACACCGTTTCCTTATTCAAGCCAAGCCAACTTTATTTATAAAGCACTTTAAAAACAGTAAGTACTGACAAATGTGCTGAACAATAAGAATACATAAACATTCATATATATGACACCAAATGGAAACGGGGTATGTGACAAAACTCATCATTCATCAAACTCATCAAAATTCATCATTATAACAATAGCATTACGCTTCCATAGATTTTGTTCTGGGACATAAACCTGCATAGTAGCACAATTTGAACATATAATTATCTGCATAACTTCACAGTTGCTGCTCCATGTTGCTTCATTGTCTTCAGTTTTTCTTAATATATTTACCTCTCATCTGTATTGATGAAACCAGTCACTACAGTTTACACTTTATTTTTATAAAAAGATAGCATTATTTCAGCTCCTACCTCAGCGTTCAGCCTGTCATCGTCTGATGTAGTTTCAGCCAATACTATAGTAGGAATAAAGGTGCAAGGCAGAGCCAGCTTAATCAGTGCTCACATAAAATAGCCACATTTGGCTTGAGAGAGGAAGCAGTTGAGATCCTCTGTCATGGTCTCAGCCTGAAGTGTGGCTTTCCAAGCCATGTCTGAAGGCATCTAATATTCAGCAGTAATTGCTGATTTTCCCCACCTGTGCTACTCTACATTTAAGCAGAAGTCTATCCTATTTCCATTGTCGGGTCATCTGAGTTTTCTCCTGTGTGCATCCAGCTGTGCCTTGAGGTTTCTATTTTTTTTGTATGTAAGTTATTTATTTTTACCTCCTTGGATTCCTGAACCTGCCTACCCTGAATCTTTAGGGAAACCTTTCCCAGTTTCCCAGATATGTGTTCCCAAAAGACAGGGTTGGGTTCTCGGACATTGCTCAAGCTTGTCTGTTTTTCCACCCCATTGACATACTGGGGCCCAAAAATACACAGCCACTTCAGCGTGTTTATGGAGTTTTCAAGCATTATATTTAGAATTTTTTATCACTGGGTTTACAGAAACAAAGTTATTAATGGTGTTATTTTAAAAAATCAGAATTTGGCCCTGGGGGAGAAGCTGATTTTGGTCATGTCATGTTTGCCTTGTCACAGCAGTGAACAAAATCCACCAAAATAACAATAATAATAATAATACATTTTATTTGTGGGTGCCTTTCTTGACACTCAAGGTCACCTTACAGGATAAAACACAAGAATAAAACAAATCGATAAATATACTCATAAATTAAAGGATGCATAAAACAATAATAAAAAAGCAGTGTGAAATATTACAGTGAGTATGCCAGTTTGAACAGATGTATGACAAGACTGTGAACGAGTATGGCGGCGGTCTGAGGGGTGAGGGAGGGGCGGAAGTGGTTGACATTGCGAAGGTGAAAATATGCTGACCGGGTTATGTTATTGATATGTGATGTGAAAGACAGAGTGCTGTCGAGGATGACACCCAGACTCTTTACCAGAGGGGAGGGGGAAATGGAAGAATTATCAATGGGAATGGAGAAACTGTCAGATTTGGAGGGAGTGGATTTGGTGCCTACTAATAACATTTCTGTTTTGCTGCTGTTTAATTTAAGAAAGTTTGAGGTGAACCAGTACTTAGTCTCTTAAAGACAATCTATGACGGAGGATGGTGGGAGAGTAGAGTTAGGCTTGCTGGAGAGGTAGAGCTGGGTGTCATCCGCATAGCAATGAAAATGTATGTGGTGTTTTCTAAAAATATAACCGATGGGGAGGAGGCAGATGATGAACAGCAGGGGCCCAAGGACAGAGCCCTGGGGCACACCAGTGGTGACTGGGAAGTAAATGTTTTCAACTGGATGAACTGAGTGTGGCCAGAGAGGTATGATTTGAACCAATTGAGGGGAGTGTGAGTGATGCCGAGGAGAGTCTAGCCAGGACGATGGAGTGGGAAATTGTGTCGAAGGCCGCACTCAGATAAAGGAGGATGAGAATAGATAAGAGACTGGAATCAGCTGCCAGGAGGAGGTCATTAGTGATTTTAAGTAATGCGGATTCGGTGCTATTGAGTGGGCGGAAACCGGATTGAAAATGTTCATACAGATTGTTGTGGGATAAATGGGCTTGGAGCTGATAGGCAACTGCTTTTTCCAGGATTTTTAAAAATAAATGGGAGATTGGAAATGGGACAGAGGTTATTGAGATTGTTGGGATCCAAACCAGGTTTCTTAAGTGTTGGGGTGATGGCAGCTGTTTTTAACAGTGACTTGAACAGTGAATGAACCGAAAATTATTATATTGGGTGAGCGTAAAGAGAGCTCAGCCAGAAACACAGAAAATTCATTTATGAACTCCTTATTAGGCTTAGGTGGACAGTAAACTGCTACCACAATTGTGGGAACAGGGCCAGGCAGCACTGAGACCATAGACTCATACGAGAGGGAGGCTGGGACAGAGACAGGCGAGATTCTCCACTTCTCGCGGGAGAACAGTGCAAGACCTCCTCCCCGTCCAGAGTCACGTGGTTTGCAGTTGTAAACAAACCCAGGTGGGTTAGCTTCATTCAGAGAGACGTAGTCATTTGGCTGTTGTCAAGTTTCAAACATAAAAAATCCAACTCACGGTCAACAAGGAGATCCAAAAATCCCTTTATCCTCTAAACATGCTTCGTATGACGTCAGAGGTGTTCATCCTCTCTTTTAGCATCACGGATGGCTGCCTCTCATATTTTTCCTGTGTGTTTCATCAGTTTGTGCTGCTGTTATGACTGCAAAGCTGTGTTTGAATGTGGCAAGTGCAAAGACTTGATAAAAAAAAGGTACGTTTGAGAAAAATGGGGGTGCCACACTAACATGAAAACTTTCCTCCCTCAATTTTCCTGGTCCTTTGCAACATGCCTACCAGAGTTGAGCCCGCCTGTTAAGATTAGTTTTAATAACATTATTTAACAGTTATAGCATTAGTCCATATTCTATATTGTGTATGCAGGTTTATCTATGTTCAACCAGCAGTATCAACAATGTATAAGGTGGAAGGTGGCATCCATAGACATGCATGTTAGGTTTGGTAAACAGGTGTCTTGTAAATTAAACTGCATGACACAGTGGGATGAGCTGTATAAATAAAGGTTAATAATAAACAATAAAAATACACCATTATGACCACTTCTAACAGAATTTCTTTGCACTCTGCTCTAATTTCCACTGTACTCATTTTCATGAGCATTTCATTCCTTTCTTATGGACATCTTTATCACATTGCCTTGATTTTACTCATATCTTTCTACAAAATTGACATTTTGGAGCACTAAAATGACTGGATATCTGTATTTTTTTCTTTTTCTGCGTTTTCAACTGACCTGGTTGGCTCACATTTACACACACACACACACACATGGGATATTGCCATATGCACAAACTCACTATTAAACTAAAATAAAGCTATTTTTCCCAAAGACAAAACAACGTTTTGTAACAAGTTATTTTCAAAAGAAATTAGATATCTGTCAGTCTGAACATTTAAGTCATGGTGATAAGCCAGAATAGCCTACAAAATAAAAAATAAATAAATAAATAAATAAATAATAATAATAATAATAAAATCTGGCATCAAACTCATACTGAAAATAATTATGTACATTTCAAAATTCAGATATCGCTAGAAACAAATGTAAAATTACAGTAAAATATTAATTACGCTTATATCTGATATTAAAATCCTGAAAATCCATCCTCTCTATTTCTACCCTTTTCCTATATCTATTTTTCCTCGCTGTCCTGAGTGTCATTTATTTTTCCTCCTGTCTTTTTCTCTATCCCTCCTCCCTCCCCTCCCTCCACTCTGTCCTCCTTTCTTTTCTTTGTTCCCTCCCTCTGTCCTCCTGTGCCATCCTGAGCAGCATATAAACATAAAACTACACATTCCTGTAGATGGCTGCTATTTGCTAAAGCAAATATAGGATACATGGGATTATATGGCCATATAGTAGTCAAATCACCTTTATCTATTTGCCATATTTAAAATGACTCAAGATTCCTGAAGAGTTTAATAGAATAAAGGCAGAACAACAATCCTCAGAAATAAATGCAATGCTATTTGCAAGCTGTGAAATGCACATAACCACGAGGGGCAGTGTTGGGAACAATTTGACCAGAAGTAAGATAAGAGGATAGACATATTGATGATCTTGTTTGCACTTTACAAATACAGCAATTCTATCCAATCTGAGTTCTCCTATGTGCCCATTTGGATTTATCTGATAACAAGCATAGTCCACAAGCAAGTATGTGAACAATCATAATCACACCAAAGCAAGCTGAATATGCAAACGCAAGGTAAAAAAAATCTGTCTTTTCTTGGCCTAAGTATTCCAAAGATGCAAGTTCATCTTGTGTTCGTGTTTCACCATAGAAAGACATTTATTAGCAATTCCTGGTAATGATGTGGAAAATAAGTTGCACAAAAAAAAAATTGAAAGGAAGTAAAAAAAATTGTATTATCATACAACAAAAATGACTATTATAAAATATGCCAGTGAAATAAATGACTTCTTTGTGATGAAAATGTGCTTTGACAGTTTTCTTTTTGTTTTATTTTTTTGCCTCTCATTCTTTTCATCAAATGACAAAATAAAGACACTAAACAGCAGCTCCACACTGTTTCTATGGGAACTGTCCAAGATTCATTATGATAATGTGGTGGCCATGACATGCATACATATGGCAGATCTGTTTAATTCAACCAAAGCAATCATATCAGAGTTAAAATCAGGAACATGGGGAACAAAGGAACTAGTAGTGTTTGTTCTTCACAAGTCATCTTCTTGCATTCCTGCTTATATTTGGACAGTTTAGGTATAAGGCAGAAGGTCCATTTTATCAAAAAATTTTCCCCTCCATAATGGACTTCTTGCATGTAGGATGTTCAGACTTGAAGCTCTGATCCCCTGAATACATATTTACTTGAATGAAATACTATTTCTCATTTCTCTCCAATATTCTATGAACTGTGCTCATTTGGACCTGATGCTGCAGCACAGGCTTTATACGGTCTATTTGCCCACTAAAGTACACATTCAAAAGGGTTTCCATATGCATGTTAATGGCACAAAATGGACATGTTTATGTTTTTTTGTGAACATTATGGCTGATCTGAAAATGCATTTCATATGAAAGACTGCATACAAAGCACACAAACTTTCAACAGATCACAACTGATGCTTATGCATCATGACCAATCTAGTCTGGCTGTTGGAAGTTAAACTTCACTAAACTTTAGTCATTCAGCAAGTGCATGAATATCTTCTCCAATGACCTTGCAAAACAATTCATTTGATTGTCAGTTCATATCTTTTGGAGAGCAAAGTTATTAAGCGCCTCCGTTCAGATTATTGAATTATGCTAAAATAGCATTTCTGTTGGCAACTTGATAGATGATTTGAAATGCCTCCACCACTGCATTTTCTCAGAGCTCGAATGCATTTCCCAATAATAAGATTTATTTAAATCAATTTCATGTTTATTCCTCCTGAGGTTTGTTGTTTTGTTTATCTAATAAATTCACTCTTACAATCTCTTTCACACCCTCACAGGAAAGGATTAACACTTGAAAGCAGAACCTCCAGAGATTATGGAGGGGAAAAAATGATGGTCATTAGATTAGGAAAATATTTCCATTAATGTTTTTGGCAGAAACTTAAGTTCTTTGTCTTTGTTACCATCCAACTGTCCATCTATCCAGCCATCCATCTAATTTCACTCACAACTCCTCACATACATTTCCAGTTTACAGAATATATCTTATGAAACGGGGTATTTCAAGTTGCACAATGATCATTTTTATTGATCTTTAATTAAGAACGTTTGGTGCCCACATTGAAGCTAAAAAGAAGCTAAAAAGAGAATCAAAGAAAACAAGCTTACATTAGTAAAGCATTATCATAAGGAAAGTTGAAGTCATGTAATTTTCTCAACTCAACCCAGCTACCCCGTCCAAATGTTGATGTTTCCACTGTTCTGCAATAGGCAGTGTTTTTCAATACTCATGCCAAAAGAAAACCTCAGAGCCACCAGCTGATTTCGCAAAAATGAAGACATTTAGTACATGTGTTTAGAAGTCATTGCAATGATAGAAGTAAGATTCAAGGCCCCAGCATTTGCACCCCTACAAATGCATGATATTACCAATGGGATATACAAAGACCTGCATAATAAACAAGGTGCAGCAGGTTGAGACTCTATAATCCATTTCCACCAAAGTGGTTAAAGTGCTTTGTCAGAGTCAGTATTCAACGTAAGATAAGTCCGTCCTGAACCCAAGCTCCTGGCCAGGAAATCTGTTAGTAACCAGCTCTTTGTCTGGTCAAGATCTAAGAACAACTTTGCAGAACATGAGCTCATTGTTTCTCTCGTTTTATTGCAATTTAATTGTTTTAATATCAACAGTCTGCATTTGTGAATACCATCCAATGCATCACTTTGAGCACTTTGACTTTGAAAATTAAAATTACAAATTGGAATCCTACTGTGCGTTGAGTAGGCTGGCCCAAGGGACATCACTGATGATGTGATAATAGCAGCATGATAGCAGTGAGAGTGTATGCTCTTTAAGTGACTGGGATGATGTACAAGGACATCTGTGTAGAGAAGGGATTAAAAGTCCCCGAGACCCAAAAGTACATCACCAAAATATCCTTGGAGACCTGCAGTTCCAGACTTCCAAACAGCTGCTGGCCCAGCAAGCAGATAAAGTGATGGCTAATGAGAAGCAGACAAATAATTGTAGGAATCTCAGGAAGAGAGAGTGAGATAATGGATAGACTGAACTGCAACAAAGTGACTCTCCCAGGAATTGCCACCCCACACCTAAATATGGACTTCACTGTTTATCTAAAATGGAATCATATCTTTATTTAATGTTCCTTTTTGTTAAATGAAAAGTCTTTACCAAGAGCACAAATCACAGGGTTTCACAAAGTGATGCAACACTGTGCTTGTTTTCCATCTCTAAAAACCTATGGCTGTTTAAACTTATTCTGAACAACTTTCCAAATATCTGCTTACTGTTTTATAATAACTGGAAATGTGTCCAATTAATTTTAGAAAAAAGAAAAATAAGAAATTCAGCTGTTGAAAATTTGAGTTCAGACATTCAGTCTTTAAAACCCTAATGTGTAAGCTGACACAAGTTAAACCCTCCAAGTTAAGTTAATGAATGACTGTGAGTGGGAGCAATGAAATGTTGTGCTTTTCACCATCTCCCTCTGGTATGATGAGAACAAGGTGTAAGCCCATGTAAGATATACTACACTATTACTGAAAGATGGCGTTGTGACTAAGCACCATGCATTTCCATACAGATTGCATTTGTTTCCGCTCAGCAGCCACAGAGTAATGAGGAGCTCTGTTATGTTGAAGATAACAGGATGGAGCTCATTTCCGTGAACCTGAACAGTCTTAAGCAGCGTTACAGCATGTCCCTCTAATACAATGCTCATTTGACCAGCAAAAGAATCTGTCTGCTGTGTGTATGTGAGCATATGGGAGTGTGAGATTCGTGTATTAACTGACTGTTCCTGTTTTACAATATTTCCATATTTCCTGCATTGCTTTTCAAATACATTTATGCATACAGAAAATTCACAGAACAGTAAAGAAGCATGCAGTAAATCTGGGTGAAGACAATTCTTCTGGAACAGTATGTGCTTTATTACACTGCCTTTCATGCATGACTCACACTTTCACTATTAAGTTCTAGTACTTTATCTTTCTCCTTAGATATTTTACAAGCAAGGGTAATTCTCTTTGTTTTAATTTTAAAAAGCTGTACCAGTCCCTGACCTGTTAAAACAAATTAAAAGTTGATCCGTAATTAGGACTAATCATTGTTGTGATGGTTCATTTCCCCACTTCTTTTCCTCACATCAATTCTAATTATGGCCAACCTGTTTTATATTCCCCTTTATGACAATTTTTGGTGTCAGATTTTCTGTCGGAGCTGGTTCCCCTTGATAAGACAGGGAGAGGAGCCAACATTCCTCACTGCCAGAAAAGCGGATTTATCAGATGACATGCGCAGAGCCAAACATCTGCTAATGCACTGCCAACTTAGCACTAATATGCACATGTTTACACAGCATTCCAACCTTTCAGAGACTATGTGTGGTATCAGTATTTTTGTTGAACAATCCATCCTTATGTAAAAGTATGATTAATAGAATTGGAAGACTGCATTTGCTGACATAACTGATTAAAAAATAGCATACAGACATTTCTTTAAAACACTGGTTCTGCTCACACAAAAGCCAGGGAGGCTTTAGCATATTTCCTTGGCTAGGGGCAATATGAAAATAGCTTAACTGAACTGGAACTTGCCTTTCTGGGGTGTTTATATAAGACCAGACAAGTTGACAACTCACTGAGCTATATAGACTTTGGAAACTACACGTCAAGTCTAAGAATTTTAAAGAAAATAAGAATTTCTGCATCTGAACGAAAACAGACCTTTTGCTCAAGGGAGGATTAAAAGCAGAGAATTGTCTTAAGAGCCTTATTTTAATGAACCAAATATATGCTGTTTTAAAAAATGAACACATATGGCAATATTTGTAGTTAGGTTCAAGAAAATACTATGTAGAAAGCTATCACCATGGTTAAATTGTTTTAATGATGCATGTGGAACTCTTTCACACTTCAGCATACTCATACAGCTACAGAGAAAAAATATTGGCTGCAGGATCGTTTAGCATAGTCCTTCATCAACGCCATTATAATAAAGATTTATAATCATCAGACTTTTTTTTTTTTATTTTTTTTTTTTATCTTTATGGGATAGGATTGTATTTGTATTTACTGGATAAGATGGAAAAATAAGAAGACAACAGATGAAAGACAACATGACCCTTCCATAATCACTTGAGTGCAAATGTTTGCTAGCTTCTCAGAAGAAGTTTTCACTGACAGAAAATTAATTGTCCAATTGCGTTTCATGCTCTTATTTTTAAACAAAAAGTAAGAGTCAAAACTTTGGACACACTTTCCCATTAAATCTAATGGACATCTGCGTCCGAACTCAGAAGTGTGGATTTTCATGCTACCAAAAAAGCTGCACTACTGCCTTTGTAGCAATATTTATAGTCATGATAAAAAATATAGAATACCCATAAACCACTTTGTTGATGATGAGTGGGGATGAGCTCAAACCATCCCAAACTGGTTTCTTGAAAACGAGTTCAGGTCTCCACAGTAATCAGATCTCAATGCAACCGAGCACCTTTGGGACGTGGTGGAACAGGAGATTCTCGTTATGGATGCTATCATGTTAATATGGAGCAAAAATTCTGAGGGATGCTGCTAACATTGTTGAATGTAAGATGACAATAATTAAGGCAGTTGGCAAAAAGGTACTAGTACGTAGATTGTAGGTAATGAAGCGGCTGGTGAGTGCATGCTGAAGTTACATCCTGAGGTAATAGAAGTATGCTGCATTTGTTTCAATGTCTGCAGTTTTTTTTGTGTATGCACAAATGTATGTTGCAGTGCCCTTGAGGCTACTATATAGCTCCATCTTACAAGATGTCTTTTAAAATTGAAATAACTCTTTGAAATGTCGACATCTGAATTCATTTGCACTAACCCATTTATTTAAAGAGCTTAAAAAATTCCTGACATGGGCAGCTTGTTAAGTTAATATTAAGGAGCTTTTCTTTGGCTGAAATGGAAGATTGGAAATATAGACACTGTTTGGACAGGGTTATTAGTTAGATTTAATGATATATACAGTATATATATATATATATATATATATATATATATAATTTAATTACTTTTTTGGGGGATTTTTATAGCTAAAAAGTTATTTTTACACACTGCAGATGGATAGAATTTGTAATATATTATTTGATGTCTTTTGCTGATTTGGGAGAGTTCAAAGCCCATTCACAAACCTTCACATTGCCTTTCAGGATGTGTGTTGGAGCATTGTCTAATATAAAGCGTATTGCTTCTATTTTTTTTTTTTTTTTTTTTTTTTGAAGTGGGGGTGGGTATGGTTCCACAAATTGCTGATATTTGGTGTAATCTGTTATCCTACACCATCACACTCAAGCTTATCAGTTGAAAAGAAGCCTGTGACTTATTTTGAGTGTCAGACATCTGGAGCCCTTTGCTGCTTTCTTTTGTCATTCTATCTAGCAAATGGTTTAATTAAAAAGTTTTCTTGGCCTTTGAGAGCTTGTAATGACTTACTCAGTTCTGCTGAAATGCCAATCTTAAAGGTGCTTCCTATACAGAACTTATCAAATTGATAGCCAGAAAATGCTTTCACATCTTTTTATAGTCTTCTCTGTCTAATAAGCATCAATTATCTCCAACTTTGGATCCTCAGTCAGATGTTCAGAGAAAATGGTTGTTGACTGTGATCACAAGGCTTAAGGAGTCTAACAATTTTCTTTGCTCAGAAATGTCTTGTCTCTTAAAGCCTAATAGGCATCTAAAGGTCTCACAAAGAAATTAAGTTGTTAAACTTCCCAGGTAGACCTGACTAATATAAATGGGGTAAATGTTCTCTCTGCAGGAATTCTATTGGCCTATTTACACAAAATGAAATAAATCAATATTTATTCCCACTCCTAATTTATTAATAATAAGAACATTGTGTCTCTTGAGTACAATTATTTCAAAAGGCAATTTTAGGCACACAGCAATTTTGCAGCTCCGAAATTTTTCAGTCTCTGTTATTAAACAGCTAATTCTGTAGAAAGTTCTTGCATTGCTTAGCTAATTGACACGGCACACAAAATGCACAAACTACACAGAAAATAATGAAAACAAAAAAGTATCAAGACCCTAAAGATCACTGAATAATAGGGCAATGGAGAAAAATAAGCATGCTCTCACAAAAAATATGTTAAATGAACACAGACTTGGTTAGCAACCGTAATGTTCAAATACACAAATAAACAGGTCCACACCCCCACTGTATCTTTGGATTTTATCTGAAAGTTCCACCGATAGAGTGGGGATATACTCTACCAGTCTAAATTTTGGACACAGTTACCGATTAGATTTATATGTCAAATGGTCTGTACATATATATCATTATACATCATGTTCACCCATTCACACATACATTCACACACTAATGGTGGAAACTACCATGCAAGGGAGCTCAACCACAACCCATCAGGAGCAAATAGGGGTTTGGTTTCTTGCTCGGGGACACCTCGGCATGGGCTTTTTTCCGGACAGGGATCAAACCAGCAACTCTTGGGCTACAGGCCGACCACTCTACCCACTGAGACATGCCGACCGATTTAGTAAAGTAAGAAAGTAAGAGAAGAGAGAGAATGTGTAAGAGAAGAAGAGGAAAGATGTAGAATATGGCAGCTTGAACAGATTATTTCAAACAGAAAAAAACCCCAGAATATAATCGGAGGCAAGTGCCTGTGCTTAATAAGTCAGGACAAGGTTCCTGTGCTGTTTAAGCACCTTTCTGGACCTACTGCTGTTTAATTATCATTCTGGAATTAGAGTCAAAGTTACTATTACTACCTACCTCACTATTATATGGACAAAGCATGGGAAGGATCTGTTTTTTTTATTTCTCCAGTGCACTTAAAATGACTTAGCCTACACCATGATGAGAGATCTCTGGAAAATATGCCTTCGTCATCTTTAGTCACCCAGACTAGATAGACCACAGGTTGTGGAACAGAAAATATGTATGTCTAAAAAAAACAGTAGCACAGGAACATTACAGAGGACAATGCTTTCACCATTTTCCTTTACATTGTTCACTTCTACTACAACTCGAGAGGGCCCACTGGTTATCCTCAGCATGTTCTGGAGACCAGTCAGAATGTATATTAATGAGCCAGTCTTGAACACACAAGGAATACAGCTACAGTTACTAAATCTTTAAATAGAAGTTGCATGAAATCGCCTGATTTCCACATCTGGCAGAGACTATGTGCACAAGATGGCCCTTGTAAGGAACTTTGTGAAGTTTCTGGAGAGTAACAGCTGTGACACCTGGAGAGACAGTAGTCAGACTCCACCCCAGGAGGAGGATCCAATCCCTGCCCTTCCAAACAGACTCAGAAGGAAAGGCATTATAACAGACTGTGTTAAAGAAGAGGACTGCTCTGGATCTATTTTTTTTTTTTTGTATCATACAGATAAAGCTGGGTCAAAGATAAATATTAGAACTGTAAGTACTTTTTGCTTTTGAAAGCTTCTAGCCACTGCATTCATGAGAGGCATATATAAAGACAGCACATTCCTCCTTCAGTAGACTGAGCCTGAGCACAGGCCATTTCTCAATGCATATTGCTCATACGTCTGGTCAATGCCCTTGTAAAGGGAGCAAAATGTGTTTCTTTGGAGGTTTAGAGTAAAGCCTTGGAGAAGCTGTAGCTCGTGAATATGATGCACTGAATGAATAGTGTGTTTTTACACTTCTATTTAAGATGCCCACCATATTGGGCATAATGGACAAGACTCCACACTCTATCTTACATGGTGATGGAAAAATAGTGTGAATTCAATCAGTGGTTTCTTTAGCTCCACTGCAGAAATGACTAGTCCAGGAGGTTGGTGCTGTCTACAATAAATTAAAACCCCACAAAACTCACTGTGCCAGGCTACAATATGTAATAATTAGGTAGGTGTGAAAGGTTTTAATTAAAGTTCCCATTAAACTGGTATTTTCTTGGGAAACACAGTATTAAAGATCCCATTCAAAGGTATGTCTTTACTGTGCATCAATTTTTACAATTTGTCTTATCTTCATATGGAAGGTTTACTGTCTGTGTATTACACACATAATATGCTGTATATTATATACACAGTATGAGTGATGATGACGTGAGTAAGTATTTAAAAAGAGATGATACTCCACCATCTCCATAATTGCCTCAGAATTCCACTGGGATGTGTGACTAAAGGAAAAAATAACCACTCACTGTTCGTATAGAGACGCAAAATCGTTCTTTTATATATTTATAACTTCACACTGAGAGAGGTTAGTGATTTTCACTATTTATATGTTACAATAAATATATTTAAGGCAGGCAGGCACCCTTGGGAAATACTTTCTCCAATCCTAAAGATTAATTCAAGTCATGTTTCAATGAAGCACTTGAAGAAACAAAGCACTGGGAAACAAGACTCAGATTATTATTACTACACTATAAATTGTGAGCTAGTGTTCCAAATGTGGAATTTTAATGCTCTTTCTTCTAAGATATGCAGAATACACCTGGTAATACAGAAAAAAACAAAAAAAAAAAAAACAAATAACCATGAGTCTTTTTGTTTGTTTTTAGGTTTGGTGCTAAGAACTAGCTTTTCCTGACTGTATCACTCATTAATTCACATCATGTCTTCAGTCATTGAACAGCTAAGACAGTTGAGGAAATGTCTATCAATTTGACTTCCTTTCTAGGCATTTGTGTTTTAAAGTAACTTTACTGAAACATGTGTGAATGTAAATATAATCTTTGTCAAGAAATAGATAAGGGGATTTAATGTAAAACAGTACTGGTATCATGTAGAAATAGAAACTTTTAAAAACACAAATAAAGGTGTGAGAGGCCAGTCTATCCCTAATCTTACAGAGCCAATATCTGTCATCAGCTTCCTGATGTATAAATGCTGACATGAAAAAAAAAAAAAAACAAAAAAAAAAAAAAAACAAACCATAACCCAGTGAGTATCGTATTTTTTAAAAGAACAGTCTGACTCCCAGTTTGTGTTGATTAGAAACAACTGCTCTTGATCCAACAATTGTCAGAGAAAACCCTAAATGAATACCAGTGTGTCCTTAGAGATAGAGGTGAAGAACAATATTCTGGGATAAAACAAGTGTTCTGTTTCAGTGCACACAGTGTTTGGGCTTCATGATTTGGGAAACTCTGAGTGTACTGCTATTCTAGGCAGTTCTAAACATAAACTCCACTTTCTCCACAGACCTGGCAGTTAAAAGTACAACAAAAATCTGCAAAGTTTAAAAGTTTTTTTTTTTGTTTTTTCCTGTCAACGTGTTCAAGGTTCTGGAGGCTGAAATTTAACAAAGTTCACCTACTGGAAATTGTCTTGAGAGCTAGGTATGGAAATTGTCCAGGTTTTTCTGTTTGCATATGCACAACACAGCAAGACGTTCTCCATGTCAGATGTGTTTTTGCAATTTAAAATTCTGTGGAGGGTGTCTGGGGGAAGAGCACAAAAAGATGTATAAAGATTTCAGTTCCCTACATATGTTTTGTTTTTAATATAAAATAAATGTATGCAGAAAATCAACAAATGGAAAGCATTAAACTGACCAACACCAGTTCTTTTGACTAATTTTCAACCTGAGAGCTCCAAGAACAGTCATCTTATTTCCTATACAGTTAACTTGATAAATTAAATGACTGGGTAACTTACTCCATTATTTTTATTAGCAAGCCTTATTTAGTTTTAAATAAAGTGTTTTTATTGCCTTCATTTCAGTTGGAACTACATAACAGAAACAAAAGAAACAAACAAACAAACAAAAATAAAGGACCCCCAGATAATTGTCTGCGTTGTTTTGCTTTCAGAAGCCATTTTACTTCCGCACAGGTGTAGCAGCTGCAACTTAGCAATTTCCAAGTAAAGAAAATGATCAAATATCAAGTGGAGTATTATTTCCTATGTCAAGGCAAAGACATGTTAATGCTTCTGGTTCCTTATTGTTCAGCACAAAAATGCAATCACACCAGCTTTCTGCTGTGATGCTTTCTGCTAGACCAGGCAAGTTAAAATAAAAAAAAAAAAGAAAAAAGAAGTATGTAAAAAATTGGAAAAACTAATGTGCAGAAGTTCTAATGCACACTTGGTGTGGACTTCGCTTCCTTCGAAGAAGACTTGATAGGAGATTTGCCAATTACTGTATGTCTGACGTAGCAAAGATGTGACTTTCTGACTTTTCCTGATCTGAGCCTCCAAATAAAAAACTCAACGTACTGACTGTTATCTTTCCAGATATGACATCCCAGATTTTCTCAGGGATGACAGTAATTACCGAAGAAGATTGGTTTTGAGGTGACCTTCTTTTGGGTTGTGATGCCATTTTGATGTGGAAGCAGGTGATGTGGAAAAGATGGTTTGGAGGTAAAAAAGAACTCCGGACGCCAACTTGATGAATACTAAAAAAGGTTTATTCCAAAAAGTGACATCTTAAACAGACCTGCAGAATCTATGAAATCTCTGGAGCCAATTGTAGGAATCCCCCTGCTGTCTGTATCAGCCGTTCTTATATATGGTTTTCAAACAACATTCCTAAGCTGACCTCTGGAAAACGCTATATATGGAGCCTAGTATTCACTGACTCTTAGCAAATAGCAGACTACTCCACCAACTATAGTCAAAGGATCAGACCCTTCACTTTACATGGCTTTTTTTTTCTTCCCTTTTACTCCTTTTAATCAGTTAGGACAGTTACTTTCTCCACTGAATTAAAACTATGGGCATTGACGCCTATACCTCTACGTTGTGGCCTAGATCATTTGCTTCAAACCAATCAAATGCTTCTAATTAAAATTTTGTTTCATTGTGAAGGACTAATACACTGCAGTCTTAACAGTGCAATTTTTTTCTGCAGCATTGTTTGTTACTGTCTTCATGGTCCCTCAGGTACGTAATAGGTACATCAGTTTCAAACATTGTCATGCGTCATTGCCCTTCATACTTCTGTGCATCTTTTACGTTGCCACTAGTGGGCAGTGCTGAATTCAGAGTTCACTCCTGCGTTGCGAGAGTTTCGTCAGGACGTGGAAACAACAGGTAATGCACGACTATAAAGTTGTCTGCAACCACCCAACACACAGCCGTCCAAAAGCATTCTCTACAGTTGTCCTTGGCGTCGTTGTCCTCTTCTTCTTCCGTCTTTTCCTCTTCTTCTGCTTCTCTAAGTTTGTTCCTTTCACTGATCATTCATTTTTTCAACCTTAGCTTTAGTGATTTAATAAGGCCTGGGTAACATCTTTTTATTTAAGAGTGGGGCTGAAAATAGATTTTCAGCCTGGTGCAGTTAAACTAGCCACAAAGGAGGCAATCAATGTTTGGAAGCTGTCATATTTATGAAGATGAGCAGAATAAATCATCATGTCAGTCAGTGACAACAAAAGAGTGAAATCACCCTTATCTGTGTCAGATTAGCATGATCAATATAATCACCAACAACAAGATTTATGCTTGTTTACATTTAAGTTTCAATTATTTTTATGTACAGACCTAGATTATTTAAAGGTTTTTGTGGTAAGCTAATAAACTGGTAAGTTGTATCCTCGAAGTGAAAATGTACATGGATCTGAATGCACAAGAAATCAAGTGTCTCCAAACTACCTTATTTGTGAATTACTTGTCTGTACCTTTACTGCTGAAGCATATGTCCAATTTTTCCAAGGGACTATTAGCACTCAGTTTCAATTACAAGCTATCTAATGGATGTTGACACTGAATCTACCACACTTTGAAACCCAGGAAGCTTAACTCTTCAGATGAATTGGAATGTCTCATCAGCAGCTGCTGCAGATGCTTTTGAGATTCAGTGTGACAGCACTAAACCAGATGGCTTGTGGAGTCTGACCCACATCTCAGGAAGTTACAGGAGCTGGTTAGGAGCTTGCGTCGTGACAGAATTTACAAAGAGTTATTCAAATTCAAAGCAAGCTACATAGCATGCTCACCCACAGGTCGAGTTTATTGCATTTTCAAGTACTGGAAGTTCAACTGAACATTTAGTTTTTAGATGACTGAGAATATTATCCTAACTTACTCAATCTAGTCTGAAAAGTGCTTCCAGAGGACTGAATAACATTGAACAATTGACATTTGATGGCATTAAATAGGACAGATACATATATCTTACAAGCGAAAAATAAATAAATGAATAAAAAATTGCCACATTTACTTCAGTTTTGGTTTTAAACAAATAATTTTTTTCTTTGATATTTAAACTAATAAATAATTTAAAAACATTAAAACACACATGGCATTGCTGTATTGTCTATATACTGTATTTTCTACTTATGTTACCTTTTCTGGTGCATAAAAGTTATGTAAGTATGTTAAAGAGGTTACAAACTTGATTTTTACCAGAGGCTGTCTTTAACTTGCTCTTCATAAACAGACATTCTCATTACTTTTTCTTTACAACTGATAGTGGTAGCGTGAGTTATACAGGCAGTGAATCTGAGAGCATTTAACCAATCAATTCAGAGGGATCAAAGACGGAAAAATAATTCATTCTCCCAGTGTAATTGTTCTGTCAGAAGCAAAAAACAGAAAGAAAGGAAAAAAAAAAAGAAAATCCTCTTGCCACTCAAGTAAATGTCAGACTGGAAAGTAACCCAATTTGCTGTGTCCAAAAAGCCGCTTTATAAAAAAGGTTTATTGTCATTATTTTGTAGATTTGGAGGAAGAAATTGAATGGCACACAACTATGCTGTGATTCCAAAAGTTAGTGGTCTCTGTGATAATGGATATCAAAAAAGGAGTTTTAATTTAAATGACTAAAAAGGCAAAAAAAAAAAAAAAAAGGCCAAATCTTCTGCCTTTCTTTTTCTTTAGGATTTGTTTCTCGGAAATGCTATTTCATCATTTTAACGGTTACACTACTCACTATACGATTTGGATAAAGTTACCCTTAGGAAACATGAGAAAAGTCACTCAAACCAGCTGTTTTCACCCTTTAGGCACTGGAGTTTTAAAATTTTAGGGCATAGTACAAATGATAAAAAATTTAAATATAAACCAAATTTTATAATGGCAGTAAAATCATTGTGGAATCACAGATTGGTAGCTGTATCCACATCCAGAAACTCCTAAATATTGGAGTTTTGCGTCCCTGACCTCAGGTAAAGCTTCAGAGTTGACATCTCCCACATGTGCTGCTTCAGGAACATTACTATTATGCATCGTGAACAGAAGCATTACTTTCACTGCCAGGTGCCCAATCATCATCCTCAGGAGGCAGGTTTTTGCCTCTACATCACATGCTCAGCTGATGCACCTCATCCCAGTAAGCAGACTCACCACCCCCTGTGATGCAACCTGCCACTTTGGTGTTGCCCGCATACTTAATAAAAGTGTTGCTGGTGTGGCTGGGGGTGCAGACTGAGGTGTAAGGCAAGGCAAGGCAAATTTATTTGTATAGCACATTTCATGTGCAAGACAATTCAAAGTGCTTTACATCAAAGATTAAAAGCATTACAGCGGGTGCAAGAAGCAATAACAAGTGCATTAAAACAGACTTTAAAACAAAAAAAATAAAATAGATAAAAAGCACAAAATAAAATTGCATTGTGGAAATTAACAGTTGTTCTGATAAAATGAAGCAAATAGAAAAGTTTTTAACCCTAATTTAAAACTTCTAAGAGTTTTAGCAGACCTGCAGTTTTCTGGGTGTTTGTTTTACATCTGAGGAGCATACAAGCTGAACGCTGCCTCTCCATGTTTAGTTCTGACTCTGGGAAACAGAAAGTAGAACTTTTCCTGTTGACCTGGGGGATCTGGTTGGTTCATAATGAACCAGAAAATCCTGAATGTATTCTGGTCCTAAACCATTTAGTGCTTTGTAAACTAACAGCAAGATTTTGAAGTCAATTCTTTGACAGACAGAAAGCCAGTGTAAAGATCTGAGGACTGGAGTTATATGATCCACTTTCTTGGTCTTAGTGAGTGAGTGAGTGTATTTTTGCCCTCTCTTTGCCATTTTGCCCCTGTAATTTTGTCTTTGGTCACAAATATCGATGAAATAAACATATGAGAATGTAAATAAATGCAAATTGATAATAAATGTACAATCTAATGCAGAGAAGAGTCAGTGTTCTGATGTTCATTAAGGTTGTTTGAGTAGTTCAACGCTGTAGTCGCCATATTCATTGAGAGGAATAAGTTCTACTTAATGTTCAGATATGCCCAAAATGTCCCTCCCAATATTTTTGCTGGAAACATGTCTGTTTTGGAAGCACACAATATCCACAATACTTGAATTATTTTTGCGATTCAGGAAGGCTTAGTCTAAATCCAACAATCCAATTCTTAAGGCCCCTGAAGTTACATTTCTGTTTTGGTTTTGTAGAACGAGGGGCAGTGTATTGAGATTTTGCTTTGAGTGCACCACATTAATGCATTTTATTCTACAATGTTCAAATTTTTCTTCTGGGGGGCAGACCCCCTAGCTGAATTTGGTACCCCACCCACACAATCAAGGCTGTAATCATGAATATAGCCTTCCCTAGATAATGGCAGATAATTTCATTTAGTCTTTTTCTAGGAACACTTCTGATCAGGAGTTCTTCTGTGCCATAAGCTCAAACTGACCCAATTCATGTTTTTGTCCACAGACTACATGGACGTTTGTAGTTATGCATCATTAACTTAATAACCTTTGGCCACCCTTCTATTTTCTCTGGCCACCATATGGCCACCCCTAAAAAAATCTCTGTGGGCATCCCTGACAAGGTGCAGAGGACCTGGGGTCAATGCAACATGCACTTGTGGCAGATGAAGCTTTCCCCCTCCAACGACACCTAATGAGGCCATATCCAAGGAGACAGCTACAAACAAAAGAGAGATGCTACAACTACCGCTTGTCTTGCGCCAGAAGAATAGTCGAAAATGCTTTTGGCATTTTTTTTTTACCCAGTGGCGAATGTATCGCCGTGTTCTGAGTATCTGCCCAAAAAAAGCTGATTCTGTTGTGAAGGCAACATGTGTCCTTCAGAATTACACGCGGCAAAATGGAGAAGTAGAGAGGGGGATTCCACAGTCATCCACCCACTGACAACATGAGAGATGCTGGTTTGGAGCCCATCACCCAGACTGGTTCAAACCACTCAAGCAGAGAGGTGGCTTCAATCAGAAGAAAATACTGTGATTACTTCAACTCACCAGCTGGTGAGGTACCTTGGCAACATCATATAGTATAGATGGGCAGACACATTGTATTTTTTTGTTTGTGTGTTTTTTTTTTTTTTTTCTCCTCTGGTATGGATAATATCTTGAGGACTTTTAATTGCTATGTTATATGGGAAAAGTGACGCCACATTATCAGTTCAAGGAGTCTTTATTATATGTTCACATAAGTTTAATAAGTCTCATTAGCTATTGTTGTATAATGTACCTAGCCAATGGAATACCTTTACATGGTTTATTTTATGTTTACCCTTTACGTAATATTAATTAAATAAACACATTTGTACGTTGTACTTGTATACATGTTATTTAACTGAAAATGTGTCACAATTTATTATAAAAGTTAATATTGATCATTACATACAGTAAGGTATGCATAAACTAAACAAAATTTGCAATGCTAATATAAAGTAGTTTGCAAAATCGCAAGATAAGAAACTTACCGGACAAGTGTACCCTGATGCCAACAAGTTCCCATGCGGCTGCCTTTTTATTCACATCTCTATAGTTATTAAGTAAAGTATGTTGCAACGGGTTGAAGACGGCACTGTCTAGCCTGCTTTCATTGGTCAGTCAACGAAAACCTCTCTGGTTGGCTGTAGTGCCAGGCGACAGCGACAAAAATGGAACATTTATCTATTTTCTCGTGTCGCAAGCCCCGTGTGCACATCTATGTTAATGAGTGCAACATTTCACATGTACGAATGTCGCGTGTTGCTTGGCTGGAGGGGGGCAGCGATTTTCGCCTCAATACTCAGGTTCCATAGAAAATGAATGGAGAATGAGCGACGTCGCCTTCCGTGTTTCGAGCCCATTAGGGTGGAGCTGCTTCTGGCCATTGGTGACGACATGGCTGCTCTTAATGGTTCAGTCGCAAAGTGGGCGAAGAAGAGGTTGAGTTCTTCTGCCAGCACAGCACTGCCCTCAGTAGCTCTAATGCCAGGTTTACATTTGGTGAGGTGCTGGACCGCCATCCATACCTGCCTGCTGTTGTTGCTGTTCAGATGTTCGTCAATATTCCTCCTGAAGTCCTCCTTGGACTTCTTGATGCCTCTCTTCAGGTTAATGCTGGCCGTGCTGCAGAGAGCCCTGTCACCAGCTCTGAAAGCAATGTTTTTCTCCTTCAGCAGCTGCTTCCCCTTTCTGGTCATCCAGGGTTTCTGAATGGGGTAGACCCAGGTGTGTTTCTCTACTGTGACTGTGTCCTTACAGTTCTTGATGTAACACAATACAGTGTCTGTAAATACACCCAGGTCCTTGTCCTCAAAGATATCCCAGTCAGTGCTCTTGAAACAGCCCTGCAGATGCTGCGAAGAACCATCTGGCCACGTTCTGATGGTCTTAATGGTGGTGGGGGTGGATTTCTCAGCTTGCCCAAGTGTGGTGCAGGTCTGGCCCTGTAGCTTGACGTTGGTACAAACTTGTCCAGTGTATTGGCTCCCCAATAGTGTCTTAACATGCTGTTGGAGTTTAGGGAGCACTGATCTTGAATCCACTTGAATAAAATCACCTGTGATAATGCACACCGCGTCTGGATGTTGGTTTTGCTGCAAGCTAATGTTGTTGTAAAACATGCTAGCTCAATAGCCAAGTCTAGGGTGGATGAACGTAGCCACGTTTTGGTGATGAGTAGGACATAGTTTTTATTGAAGTTATCCGAAGCAGCCTGGAGCCTCAGCTTGTCCATTTTGTTGGTGATGGATCATCCATCTGCGAGGGAGAGGCTGGGAAGCAATGATTTGTGTGGCCGCTTCAGTAGCCTCATTAGCCCACTCGCCCTGCATCCCTGCTTCTGCTCCCTGCACCGCCTCTGCTTTGTTTTTATTGAAGTTGTAATCCACGAAGAGCTGAAATCCCTTGTTATGAACACCGGGATGTTATATGAATGAGAGGACTCCGCTGTAATAGTTATCTGACATTAAAGCTCCAATTTTTAACAGGTCGTGTCGGCTTTAGGTGCTGTTAGCTCAACAGAAGGCAGTTGAAAAAAAAAGGACATAGGCTACATAACAAACAGTAAACCAAAGCACTAAAAGTGAGAGGACACAGAGCCAGTGTGTCTACATGGGCCGCCATCTCCTGTTCAGTCCTTCTGAGTACTCAAAACACTGAGTTTCCAGAACAGCTCTGACAACTCAGTAGGTCTTTTAATTCTGAGAAGCATATCTATAAGGGGACCAAAGCTTTGTGATGATGTCATGGCATTACTCAAAACAATAGGTGTGATATGGGATAAATAAAATGTGAAATGGGGTGTGAAGGCCCATTTAAGCTTGACACAAAGGACGGATAGGTAGACGTACAGACAATTTCATCTGTCTCCTGCATCGGTTACGCACGTAATTTGATCTATTTTCAGGGAGCTTAGCTAACCGTCGCTTGAACAATAGGCAAGGCAAGGCAAGGCAGTTTATTTGTATAGCACATTTCATGTACAGGACAATTCAAAGTGCTTTACATAAAACAAAGACAATACAGATATTTAGAATAGTAAAAGGCATCAACACATAATCAACACATAATCACAATAAAATAATAAATTACATTAAAATGATTAAAAGCAAGATAAGTTAAAAAAGTTACCGTGCAGATTTCATGCATAGGCGCATGAGAAAAGAAATGTTTTCAACCTGGATTTAAAAATGTCTACATTTGGGGAAAGTTTAATCTCCACTGGCATATTTTACCAGTGCATTGGGGGTTTGAAAGTATTTATTTATTTATTTCAGTTTAGTGAAAGTAAATAAAACATAAAAAAACATTAAATCATTTTAAAAAATTATAAAAAGAAGATGAAAAAAAATTAAAGGGTGTAGGCAGAAGCTTGTAGCTTATAAAACGCCTACCCATTACCAAAACAATTAGCAGAACATTGAAAGATTTACATCATCACCACAGTTGATAGTAAGAGTAAATTGTAAAATATTACCCACAACAAAATCTTAAGTATTTCATTTTTTATGATACTTCATCATTTATGTACTTTCTTTTAAATGATTCCAAAGTTGAACTTATTTTTAAGTCATCAGAACAATTGCTCCACAGTTTGACACCAGTGGCCAATATACAATGGAACTTGTCTGCATCTAGGATTTGCTAAACATTTAATTTCCTCTAAATTCATAACATTTCTCCCTCTTTTTTAAACAGCCCCTGGATACAGAATGGAAACTGAATATTATTAACTTTATACATAATTTGAATTGTGTTGTAATATACTAGATCTCTAAATTTAATTATGTGTAATTGAATAAATAGTGGATTTGTTGGTTCACAATACATTTTTTTTTTATTTTTACAAATTATACACATGGCTTTCTTTTGCAGTCTATATACTTTCATTATTAAATCAATATGTGAGCATATTTTAGTATATCTGTATACTATGTTTTTTTTTTTTTTTTTTGCAGTGAATATAGATTAAACAAATACGTGAGCATTTCTTTTATTTTAGTGTTGTGAACAACTATATTGTGAGCATTTGTCATGGAATCATTCATATTAGTTGCAGCGACAATGCAGCGATTCCACAAGTCTTAAAATAATTGCTAAACAAAAGTACTAACCCCAGCCATTTTCAAATAAATTACACTCACAGTTTTATTATGTGGGCTACTTTTTATCTATATAAGGCAGATATATTTTCCCTTATTATAACACCATAATTTAATTTTTTACCATTTTTTTCCTGTTTATTCTAGTTTGCTGCAATTATGTGAACAGCCATCTTTGGTACAAAGTTGTTATTTAGACGCTCACTGAGCTATTGCAATCAACCCTTGACCCTTGGTCAACTCATTCACAATGACTGACAAGAGCAGTGACTGCAGGGAGATAATCAATACTCTTGCTACAAAAGAGAACTGGTTCTGTATGGAATATTAGAGGCTTTCACAAAACTGTCAGTCAAATTGATCCATTAATGTAGGATGATTTTGCATTGTGCACTCCAGTGGCAGTATCCTTGCTATTTTTTTCCTGATATCTTGTCTTTATCTTTGTTCTGTTTCCAGGCTGTCAGTCAGCCAAACCCTTGAGATTTACATGTATACCCAAGTCTAATCAGTTTGCTCCTCATTCCACAGCAGCATGATGAGCAGTCCAAAGCAAACACTGTACTTCAGGCAATTTATATTAACATATTAGAGCTGCTTTTGTAAGTTATACAGCTTCATTTTTTTTCTTTTTTTATTGCTCATTTCCATTTAGCATTTCTTGGCTGCATTCCTCTCACATTTAGACAATTCTTTCCCCTGGGTAGGGCACCATGCACATGAGAGGACATAATTTTCTATCACTGTATTACACTATGAGATAGATATTGCTTTCATACACCTCAGAGGAAATCAAGGCTTCTATCCTAAAGAGAATAACTTCATCAAATTAGTAATCCTAAAACCATTCATAAGGCTGATGAATATGTGTTGTCATTTTTGCCTGTCAAGGCCATGAACAAGCTAACTGAGCTTACATTGGAATAAGCCCAAAAATTGTAGGCATACTGTTGTCACAGTAACATCTTTATTTATACATTTACTTATCTATTAATCAATTAATTTTCATGTAAGACATAAATGACAAAGTTAAACATAAATGTGCACATTCAAATTCCTACATTTCAATAAAATGCATCACAGTTTAAATATATTCCCTAAAACTATGTTCCCTTTATAGTGGCTCCCTATATTCACTTTAAATATGTTCCCTGCACACAGCACATAACATGCATGAACTCAAAAGGTTTGCTTAAGAGCTGTTTTCAAAATGCAACATCTGGTAAAGCATATAAAGAAACATATGTTTCTGATATGTCAACAGTGTTTTTTTTTTTCTTGGTAAATATGTTTTTTACTTTATTTTATTTATTTATTTATTTCACACATGGCTATGCACAACCAACATAAAACTAAACAAGACAAATCAAAGCACATCACCACTAAGCTTGAAATGGAGCAAGAAAAAGAAAAACTTATGATGCCATCTAGTTTGTTAAACATAACACACAGGTATCTTTTTTCTGTCATAGGAATCTGCAGTAATACCACCGGAGATTGATCTCTTTTTGCTTAATTTCTTTAATTCTTAAAGTCAGTTTCTAAATATACCATTCATCTAATGACTTTGATGTCTCTTTTTGTCTCTTGAACAGTTTTATACCTCAGTTCATTAACCTAAAGGATAATGAATATCTGTAACAATATGTTAAGCCTTGACAGACATATGCTTAGTATACATTCTCAAAATACTAACCTTGTAAATGTTTTAAACGCTTAAAGTGCCTTGGCTGGACATCAACCTCCGCCACAAACACATGAACAGACATGAAAAACTTAAATGTATTTCAGTTGTAAATTTAATCTCAAATAGAAAATACTACCATGTCTGAAGAAATGTCTGCCATGTCACACATTTTTTGTCATCTAGCAAATTGTCAATCATTCAACATCATGTCAGGCTTAGTGCAGACACAACCTGACAAATATATTGGTGTAGATTCTCACTTATCCAAGTCATGATGATCCTAAGAACTTGAATAAAGGCAACTGGACTTCTTTTTCTTGGTGCTTGAAAACATTTCATCTCATGTGAAAGGTTCCTCAGTCTCTGACAGACAGGAAGCCAACGTTTGGCAGAAAAACAGGAACAATCAGGAATCGTAGCAGAAACCTTTCATTATACTGCTACAGGTTTGGGCTCCATAGCCCATGATGCACTGAACATCTTTCTAATCTCTCTTTACTTTTTACTCTTTAAGTACAAATATATTCCATCTTTTTTTCTTTTTCAAATTCTATGCTCAATACACATTGTTGAGAACATCAGTGAGAGTGTTTACAAAAGAAAACCTGCAGCCAGGTAAATCCTTAAATGCATGTATTTCGGTTGTCAATGTAGATTTTAGAGATAAGTCTCATGACCGAATCAGAGTTTTGCATTTTGAGACACAAAGTGAGCACAGCAAAAACTTTCTTGATTCTAGAGCTTTTGGAATGTCAGTCCAATCTTTTACTGACCTTGATATGCAACCGTCTGCTCTGCGCCTGGACTCATGACTAACTAACAAACAGACCACAGACTGAAAGGTTGTGTGTGTTTGAGATGGTGGTCGGCAGCACAGCAGTTGATCAAGGGACTGTACTTTCACTATTTCTCTTCATATTATACAATTCAGACTTCTAATACTGATGACACTGCAGTTGTGGGGCAGATCAGTGATGTAAAAGAAACTGGGTACAGAGAACTGGTCAGTCAATTTATGATTGTGCAGAAACAACCACCTCATTTTGAACACAAACAAAACAAAAGACACTATTGTAGATTTTAGGAGGAACAAGAGTAAGGAAAGCACTCTTTAAATCCTGGGGAAGAAGTGGAAGTGGTGGAGGAATACAGATGCCTTGGAGTTCAGCAAGATAACAGGCAAGACTGGAAATGCAACACAAAGCCCATCTACAAGAAGCGACAGAGTAGACTCTCCTTATGGAAGCTAAGATAATTCAAGATGTTTCATATCTTCTATAAGTCTGTTGTGTTAAGTGCAATTAGCTTTGCAGCCATCTGTTGGGACAGGATCAGTGCCAGAGACTTAAAGAACATGAACAAACTTATCAAGAAGGCTGACTGTGCTGGGGATGATTCTGAAGTCAGTGGAGCGGATTCTCCAAAGAATAATGCTGCACAACCTGCTGAACATGATGGACAATTTGTCTCAGTTTTCCTCCTTGGTAGTCCTTTTGACCTACAAAGATTCTGTTCAGGCTGTGCTAAATTGGATTATTGACATTGAAATGTGAATCGACCAAAATGGAGGTTGCCCTAATCTGGTTCAGGTCCTTGCCAGTTCCCTTGGACTACTAGCACCTCACAGAGGATCCCATGATAGGAATCTTGGTGTGATTATGAATGGTGTTGTTAAGCTAGACAAACAATTCAGCTCAGTAGTTAGGTCCAGGTTCTTCCAGCTAAGACTTATTGCCAAAGTCAAACCTTATCTAAGCTAAAGGGACTTAAAAAAAAGTCATCCATGCTTTATTCGCTCACTTAGACTATTATAATTCCCTGTATGTAGGAACTGAGCATTTCGAGCTTCAACACCTGCAGCTTGTTCAGCCCATCTTCTCACTGGGACAAAAGAAATGTGAGCCCATAACTAGTGTGTTCTTCACTCCACGGACTTCCAGTCAAGTACAGGACTGATTTTAAAATTCCTTTATTTGTTTTTAAGTGTCTGAATGGGCTGGCCCCCAAATACCTGCCTGATCTCATTGTACTACATCAGCCCTCCAAAGCGCTTCGTTCAGCCAATCAGATGGTCTTAAAACATTTCTCGAGCTTGCTTGAAAACTAAAGGAGACCAAGCCTTTTCACTTGCAGCTCCCACTCTGTGGAACACTTTAACTGTGCAGTCTGCAAACAGTCTCTCTACCTTTACATATTTACTCAAGATACTCTTGTTTACCTTGACCTTGGGTGAGTAAAGGTAACTCAGTGGGGTTTTTGTGTTGTATCTTTTGTTTGTTGTCCCTGTGTTTTCTTACTTTTTTGTTTTTTTTCCTGTATTGGTTTTTGTTAAGCACTGAAGGCTTTGGCTGTATAAAAGTTGATATACAAATAAACTTGACATTGGCACTGACATCTTCTATGCAGCATCTTCTGCAGAACACACTGAATGAACAGGGTGTTCAGTGAGAGACTTCTTCAAGTTCACTGTGAGGCAGAAAGTTAAAGAGATCATTCTGTGGGCAGCTATCACCCTATGGAGCAACACTTTGACTTTTGTAAATTAATTATTATTATCCTTTATTTCCTTCCCAGCTCCAGGCTATAATGCATTTGATGTACCGGGTGATGAGTTTATAGTGCGCAACACAGATTATGTTGAAATTTCAAACAGCACTAACAGCTTATTATTAAGTGTAGCAGACAATTTAAACACATCCAGTGTCTCATTCCAGATACCATTTTTGTTTTACTGATAATAGGCTAAACTTTGTGCAGTATGTACTTACTAAAGTAGATTCTGAAGTCCCACACCAGTGGTTATTGATCCCATAACTACAAGTTTGTAGTGGGCCAGAAATTTGAAATCTAATGTTGTATTCCTTAAAAATATTTTACCTCTTAACTGAAAAACCTCTTCAGCTCCTGTAGAATGATGTGATAAGCTTTTCTGAGGTCATTAGAAAGCACTACAATTGGTCTTCACTCATGTTCAATAACTTTACAGAGTTTGGCTGTAGATCAGGTAGTAGAATGACTGTCCTTCAGTCTGAGAGTTTATGGACTGATTGCCAGCTCATATTCTGATATGTTCATGTCCAAGTTTTTGCATATAAGCATCTGCTATATCAGCGTAATTTTGGTGGCAACAGAAATAAAACAAACAAAATAAAAATGTCATGATTAATGAATATTTGTTGTGAAAAAGCTAGAATAGACAGATGTATGATAGAAAATTAAGTTGCTAAGAGACTTCATCTAAGAGCACTTGCATTATAAGCAAGGCACTTCTTTATGCTGCAGTACACATATTTCAATAAATTGTCTCTGAAAAATATTTTCTCTGGCAAGGTTTTCCTTCAATGACCATAAATTGAATATATAAAATAACATTTTAGTAACAGAAATGTCACAACAGTAATATGGTTATTATCAGTAGTCTTACATCAAAGTTCACGAGTTAAAAGGGAACATCTTTTGAAACATCAGAAATTGATGTTTACCAATAAAAGCTCTTTCTCTAAATGTTATGTGTCAGATAATTTCAGTGATTTTAAACATTTTGCAGTCCCACATAAAGCTTGACAAGAGGATCCCATAAATTGCTGGTTGCGTTGTTTGGCTCACCGGGACAAGTTTTACTTTGGCCCGTTGTGTATTTAAAGACCTTGTAGGGGTGGGCTGTCTTAAATGCCCTTGAGAAAGTTGCTGAGCACAACAGCTTTGTGGTTTCTATAAAAGTTTTACAGTTAATAAAGTTTCCTTTATATTTTCTGAGGTCCTCTGATGCCCTATAATAACACAGCTCAAAAACATGGTAATAACTCTGCAAACACAAATTCTGGCACAACACTGACATTATTTTTATAACCCCCAAGATTTCTTTTTTTAATTCTACAGCAGAGAGAAAACTTGAATGTGTTGAAGGTGACATTTTGTAGATGTGAAAATAATACACTTTGGTTTGGACTTTTTCTATTACTATACTCTAACAGTGATACATGGTAGCATCTGCTTTTTGGGATCTTTTTCCCAGATCACTTCATAGTCATCTGTCTAAATCTATTAATTTATTATTATCAATTAATAATAATAATAATAATAATAATAATAATAATAATAATAATAATAATAATAATAAAGACTTCTTTACACTGAATAGCTTGACATCTAATAATCATATTATTTTTTATCAACTAATTAAGACAGCACAGCAGCTGATTGGTTGTCCTTAGAATGCAGGAACTGGTCCAGATTTGCAAGCCTGGTGTATGAGAGACTGAATTATTGTGTGAGGACATCTGGCAGCACTGCTGTCTGCTCTGTTAAGCTGTCTGAAAGGGGTTGTTAGCCTGCCTGATGCACATATGGGGAGTTTTCTTACTGGCAGTTTCTATCCCTCATAAAATATAATTATTCTGTGATAAAAGAAATACAGGTTCCTCAGTAAATGAAAGCTATGTGCTTTTCCTACAGTTTTTATGCTTCTTTCTCATTTAAGAGGACAAGCAAGCGTGCACCCTAGAAAGGCTGTTAATCTATAATAGGGATTATAGATATATACAAATTACACTCACTGAAATGTTTTTGGACGGTATAAGGATGTAAGGATACAGTAAACTCCTATACATCGCCTATTAACAGGTTTGACCTCGGGAATTAATTGCAGTGGCTTTATAGGAACCATTACTGTACCTGTTTCAAGACCAAAGCTGTGCCTGAGGATAATGTCATTGCACTAATTACATAAGTTTGTTCTCTCTCTCTCTCTCTCTCTCTATATATATATATATATATTTAGAGAGAGAGAGAGAGAGAGCTTGGATTCACTTGGAAATGTCTTTTATTTTGCCTGCAATGGAGCAGATGTATAATTTATATACCAATTATTTTATGCCAGTCTATGTGGTAAAGAAGACCTGTGGGTTTTACATCTTTAAATAACCTAACATGGCGCTAGGGGTGCAAAGGTAATCTCGACAGAAAAAGTTAAATCATGGTGTTGAACCAGGAGAAATAATAGAGGCCCGTCTGAGTGTTCTTTTTTTTCTTTGACTTATTTGAAAACAACTAAACTCAACTCAATCATCTAAAACCAGCTGACATGACAGGCTATTACGACTTACACTTCAGATACATCCTCAAACATATTTTGTTTTTCTGCACACTGTAACATGTAACCTTGGCTTTATTAGAATTAGTGGATATAGCTTACTTTCAAACTAGTTTTCATTAATACTCATCTTTAATAAGTCTGATGTACTTTGGAGAATAAAAGGTTAAATAAATTAACTTACATAAGTTGGATCAAGAAAAATAATATATATATATATATATATATATATATATATATATATATATATATATATATATAAAGATATGAATATTTATGAGGTGATGCCACTTTTTCTTTCAACCCACCATCACTCTTCAGTGGCCCAGAAAGGACAGACTAAGGACAACAATACATGAGGCAAACTGCAGTCTTCTTATAAACTAATTCTACACACTGCTCCATTACTGAACTGGAGACAAAGCTGAACTGTTTGGTAATCAGTTTTACATTATTAGGTCTGACATAAGTGCAGATCACAAAAGCAAAATCACACTGATATACAGTATCTCACAGAAGTGAGTACACCCTTCACATTTTTGCTAATATTTCATTATATCTTTTCATGGGACAACACTATAGAAATTAAACTTTGAAATACAGAATATCAAAGTTTAGTTTTATAGTTTGGTGTCCTGTATATCAAAGTTTCATGTGATAAATAGGACAGGATAGACAGTGTTATATAATGAGGTAGATATAATGAAATATTTGTAAAAATCAGAGGGGTGTACTCACTTCTGTGAGATACTGTATGTAGCTTTAGCTGTTTCCTCTCCTGATTTTACTTTATCATGAACTAAACAGCTCATTCATAGACTGTCATCATCACGGCTGGCAGACTGTTACTGGTTTTTAGCATTTCTTTTTTTTTTTTTTTTTTAGTTCAGTTCTTAGTACAATTGCTTTGTTTGTTACTGTCTGCACCTCTTTCATGCTCGAGGCTAAAGCATGATCCAAAAACTTCAGTTTCAGGTATCATGATTTTCTAAACATAGCTAATCCAACCTGATGAGGCATAAAGTGATGCTAAAAAGACTACACAATCTTTGGTTATTTGCTCACTACTTGGCAGCAGCATTATATTTGCTCTGACACATGGTTCCTTTATTTTCAGCGAAGCTTGCTACTGTGTGGTTGAAATAGCTGACACAAAGAAAACCAGCCTGCTTTAATATGTGGCTTTGTAATATTGAATCAGTCATAAAATTGCTCAACAACATGCGAAGCAATCTGTAGGAGACAAACTTGCTGTAATTAGTCAACAATGTTTTCTACAGCACTTTACAGTAAGTAATTGGATTTTAGGGGAGGTCAAATTAATAAAGATACTCCATTTATGTAAAGCTAGATGGAAATCTGAGATGTGTGTGCTTGTGCACAGAGGGCCATGCAGGATGAATAATTTTATAAGACCCATTTTACTGTCTTGGTGTGTGGTATCTTAAGTGTTGAAGGGAAATTAAAATTCATGTGGTGATGGTAGGCCTAATGCTGTATTACCAACTGGATCTGAAAATCATTTGGGTCTGTTTATGGTTAGAGAAGGATGCCACTGGGTGGTATGAGGGGAATAAGTAATTTCACAGAATCACATATAGTTTAGTAAATCTACTTTGCTCAAATAGCACACCTCACTTAGGCTTTAATTTTATCCCTCAGCCTCGATGGAGTGCGTGAATTTATTACTGCTTCAGTCCGATCTTTTTGTAATTTAATAAAAGTTTAATATGTGGATATTGGAAAATCGGCTTTCGTGGACATCTTGGCTTAACATAGTTAAAGACTCCAGCTGGATCTGAGTAATCTTGTATCATAGTGGAAGACTACACTCGCAGCAGGAGGAGGGATTGAGGAGGAAAATCTCAAAGAACAAGGTTTAAAAGAATACAAGATTGATTCTGAGGGAGCGCTTGAATCTGCATGCAAAATCCCATTGCCCCTTCACATTTAAGCTGCTCCAGGTCAATGTACAAAATAAGGCAGCGGAACATTTTACTGATAAAATCAATAATAAAACCATTTGTCTAATATGTTTCGCTCCCATGTAGATCTACAGACCTGTGATATCAGACACAAGGTTGACAGAAGACAAAATATTTGCCAAGTTACTGATGAACGATCTTTATTTTATTGTTTATCATAGGTGTTCAGTTAAAAGTATGACTAACAAGTAGAAGAAATGAGAGAGAATGAGATTAACCCTTTAGATTCTTATTTACTAGTCTTTTGATGAAGAAATACATATAAAGAACTACAATAGCTGCATGTATAGGTTGATTAGTGTTTACTGTTAACTGGCCACAACACATGAAACCAAGATACAGTAGATGATTTCCTTGTGATGGTGATCTCATTCATTTCATAGAAACCACTCACTACAGGTCATAGAGAAAAAACTGTGCAACATGTGTTGTGTTTGATTCTGGAGTGCATCTCCTGTGGTGACAGACCTTTTGTGCCTTAAACCTAAACCTCTAACTAAAGCAGTCTCTGTTTTGATTCAAGTTTCTATAATTTACAAGAAAAGGAAGCACTGCACACTGTTACAGTTGACATGTGACTGTTTTAGCTGTGGGGATGGATCCAACCTACCAAACCCTAAAACCCTGCCTTAACCCTAATCATCAATGGAAGTACAGTGTCCCTTTTATTTAATTCCAGTTTCCTATCAAATCAGGCATAAACCCTGTGGGACTTCAGGTCACAAACATTGCAAAACTGCAGACTGTGATGCTGTACAGGTCAGAGAATACGAAAGGTCTGCTCTGCACACTTTGAAACCACATGGTCCGAAAAATAAAATGGCCTGCACAATATGTAACTTTGCCTTTTTTTATTTTGTTTTTGTTTTCTCTCCACACTCAGCCATGTAAATTACTATTAATATAACTCAGACTGATTTATGACCAGCTGTTCATCCTTCAACATCTATCCCCACATGGCACATAAACACATTTGTATGTTTTCATTTCCAAAGTCCCTGCTTTGGTTCCTCTGATGTTACCTTTCTGGCCAGATGTAATTTTTTACCTTGAAAGTTAATGGACACAAATAGATAATAGTGGCTGCAAATCTCTTTTAGCAGCTACAGACCGCATCCTCACTGTTAGGCTTTGCTGCAGATTATAGATCTACCTCAGCCTATTCCTGTAATTTCTCCTCATGCAGTGAGATTTAAAAACTTCACAAACATCTGGAAAACAAACATTGCAAGCAGAGCTTTTAGTAGAAGGTATGTAATAGCTGCATTTTTAGTGTTGACCTTAAAAGTAAAGGTGTTTTATACAGGGATACTTGTATGCAAACAATATACGTATGTATGTGCTTTAACTCACCTGACACTTTAATAGAGACACCCGCTTCATTGCTTGTTAACACAAATAAATAATGAGCCAAACACATGGTAACAAGTCAGTATATTTAGTCATGTAGACATGGTCAAGCTGATTTACTGAAGTTCAAAGCGAGCATCAGAACCTAGAAGTAGACTTTGACTTATACTTTTAAGTGACTTTGAACATTGCATCGTTGTTGATGCAACATGGACTGACCTGAGCACTTCAGAAACTGCTGATCTACTGGGATTTTCACACACAACCATCTCTAGGGTTTACAGAGAATGGTCTGAAAAAGAGAAAATTTCCAGTGAGCAGCAGTTGTCTGGACTACATTGCCTTTTTGATGTCAGAGGTCAGAGGAGAATGGGCAGACTGGTGGGAGATGACAGAAAAGTACCAGTGATGCTTGAACACTTGCTACAACCAAAGTATTCAGAGTGCTAGTGACGTGCAGTCAGGGGAGGCAAACAAATAACTTTAATTTGTCCACTGATCTGTGTTATAAATATATTTTCTGTATGACTCGAATCATTAACATTTCCTTAAGTAAAATCATTGCATTCATGCATTTCCTGAAGAGCTACAGGGCAGAAACACAAGATTAGGCATCGGCCAGCCAAGGTTCACCTCAAAATGCACAATCCCACACACACTGGGCTGAAACTGGGATTCTGTTTCTCAGCATGTCACCAATGTAAAGTTTACAGAAAGATTTATTATACACCATGAATTTCTCTAGTCTGTGTAATGTATTTAATGTAAGTGTGTGACATAATTATTATTGCTTTGGAGAAAAGTCATAAGATGAGGCAGACAGAACTTTGCCGCACCTTGAGGGGGCGTACGTAAGCTGGTGGATGCTTGTTGCTGCAGTGTTTCTACAGACACTCTGTGCTCAAGTTAGCTAAAGTCAGCAGGTCACGTGTGCTACAGCGGTTTGTTTATTGTATGCGCTGATTCATCTGACTGCCCAGATGAAGGATTATAAATCTAAACGGAAATGAAATGACTGAAAACAAACATACAGGTGGAATAAGACCTTTATCTCTTTAGAGACTGAGAGACTTTTGAAACTACAAGAATAGAAGCAGGACTTTAATATTTGAAAACAAAAATGTGACCTCAAGTGATTTTCTTCAACTTTATCTTGTCATCCTCTTCATTAACAACCTGTATTATAATGGGATAGATCACCAGAATTTCAAGTTTTAAAAACAGCTAAGAATTTAACTGATGATCAACATTGAATTTGTGTTAATGTCTCTATACTTTAATTTGTTTAGAATGAATATGAATGGTTTAGAACACATGGAGGGAGCAAATTTGCTCTATTCATTGTCTCTTGCTGCTATGAAAGAAAGGTTCTTTCTAGGCCAAATACATTCCTGTCTGTGTGTTTATGTTGGTGTGTGAGTGAGAAAGAAGAATACTCATGAGATATGAAACATTTTTAGTAGTCAATATGCATGCTTAAACTGGTTTCTTGAACAGCAATCAATGAATTGTGCTATAATGGCCTGCACAGTCACCCTGATCTTAATCTAATAGAGAACATTTGGGACGTGGTGGAATGGGAAATTCTTCTCATGGATGTGCAATTGACAAATCTGCGGCAACTATGTGATGGTATCATGTGACATTGACCAAAATCTCAGAGGAAAATTTTCAACACTTTATTTAATTCATGCCATGAAGAATTGAGGTCGTTCTTAAAGGCAGAGGGTCCAATCCAAAATTATCAAACTGTACCTTTTAAAGTGGCTGGTGAATGTATGTGGATGTATCAGCATTATACATACCATCAGCTTTCTTTATTTTATTTCTGTTCTAGGATAGTGTAACCCTTGTGTCAGGAATGGTGACGTTGCTCTATGTGTTAGAAAAAATGTAATATTAATATAGTGACACGTCTGTTTGCAATGATTGTCATTATTTCCAAACAAATCTTTAAGAAAAATAAATAAATAAAATGTATGGATTATCTGCACCTATCATGGTATCTGAAAACATAATTGGATATTATTATTATTATGACTGGAGAGGGCCCATCCCAGCACATCAGTCCTCACCTCTTTCTACAGAAGAACCATAGAGAATGTGCTAACCAGTAGCTCTCTGTAGCATTCGTGCAGCAGTGCCTCTGACTGGAAGGCACTGAATAGAGTAGTAAGGGCTGCTGAAAGCATCATTGGGGTCTCGATGTCTCCTGTAAGAGACTAGGTGGAACAACATTGCCTGTCAAGGGCTTTTGGGATTTCTAGGGACCCCACTCACCCTGCCCATGGACTGTTTTCCCTCCTTCCCTCAGGCAGAAGGTACTGCAGAATGAAATGCAAAACTGCTAGGTTCAGAAAAAGTTTCATCCATCTTTTAAATAGAACACAGCAAATAAGTGCAATTACCTCTGAAATTTATATAAATATATCCAATAATTGCATATTTATTTTCTGGTTTTGTTTTGACTGCACTACCACACCAGTATTTTAAAAATATTTAATCTTGTTTTTGTTTTATTTATTTATTCATTTATTTTTTTTAACTCAGGTGTTGTCATCATGTTGTTCCAGTATGCTACAACATTACATGTTCACTAACCCTTTTTAGTCTCTCTGGCCAGTCTTTCCACTTCCTCCAGGGAACATGTTTCTCCCACAAGTAATTTCCTGCTTTTCTGTTATTACTTTGTTCAGTGCAGGTTTTGCTGTACACATAATAACACTATATACAAGCCTAAACTATACTTTTCTAAATTGCTATTTTAGCAGTTTAGACACACAAAAGCAGGTTGTTTTTCCCCATTTTTGTTCAACCAGAAATGCTGTGTTGTTTCACCTATATATATTTATATATAATGCCCAAAGCCAGGGTATAAAACTAAGAAAATTAATTGTGTACACTATAAATTATAAGCCAACAAAGAGACACAATTCACATTTTATAAAAGCAAAACACTAGTTTTAGTCTGTTTTGTGTTTAGTCTTTACATTTTAGTAGTTCCATTAAAACCTTGCTGGGACCTTTCCTTTATGTGACAGACAACCCCGGTAATGTGCATGCTTTAATTACATTTTTGTAATACTCTGCTACAGTAAACTACTTCTGGGATTTAATGCTTTTCCAAGGACACTCAAGTTGAACGAATATTTTCTATCTCAGGGATTATTTGGCTTTGACATTCACATTGAAGGACGATGACTTTGCTCATTTGCATCACATTCTTACTAATGGAGTTTTGTTTGTCACTGAAATGGGCAAGCAATGATTTGGGGAATAAAAGGATGAAGACAAACCCTAATACTACCAATCTCCTCAACCAATTCATTTTGAAGACTTGATATGTTACATATTTGGCATACCTTACAAGAATCTGTTTCAAGACAAATTTCTTCTTTCATCCATTTTAAGAAAAACTGTGGCTAAAACTGAAGCATTTCTCTGAACTGTCTTTTAGTAAATAGTATTTTAATCAGGCTCTTCTTCAAAAGTGGGATAAAGAGCTTTGCAGTATTAAAAAAAATAAACAAAAAAAATTGTAACAAACTGAAAATGGAAGGATTCTGTGATTGTGGTGATACTACTTTCAACACTTCATCCCTCTTTTCATCTCTGATGTTTTTTACTATTTTCAGATTAAGATCTGAGGATTTAAGCAAGATTTCTTTTTCTTTTTTCAGTTCAGTAACTTTTAAGTAATTTATCATAACCCTCCCAGGCTCTACAGCGGTAATTTTATTAATTTTTCATCTTTGTTTCTGGTAAGTTTTCATTTTTAAAGTTTGTTAAATCCTATTTCAATGTTGGCACCATCATCATGAGGAATTTCAGAATGGACTAGTAGTCGATATTTTAGAGGGATCCATCTATCCATCCTTTTTCTACCACTTATCCGGGGTCAGGTTGCAGGGGCAGCTGTCTAACCGGGGAAGCTCAGACCTCCCTTTCCCTGGCCAAATTTGTCAGGTCCCTCAAGCTTGTCCTGGGACTTTTCCAGAGTCTCCTCCCAGAGTCTCCACCATGGAAACGTCCAGGAGGAATTCTGACCGAGTCACCTCATAAGTGACTCTACTCTGGGTCCCTCCTGGATGACTAAGCTTGTGACTATTTCCCCTATCTCTAAGGAAGTGCCCAGCCACCTGGAAACTCATTTTGGCTACTTGCATTCGTGATCCTTTTCTTTTGGTCACTACCCACAGCTCATAACCAAAGGTGAGCGTAGGAACATCGATCGACCGCTAAATTAAGAACTGAGCCTTTTGGCTCAGCACCTTCTTCACCACGAGAGGACACTCCACCTTTTTCTGGATGAGGACCATGGTCTTGGATTTGGAGGAGCTGATTTTCTAAGACTATAGTCCTATGAGAGTGATAAAATATACAATATTTCAGTACATTTAAACAAATGTATTGCATATGCACAACATGGCAAAATGCTGTCAGTAACTGTCATTACAAAGCTGTTAGTTACAGCTGAATGTGAGCTTGCTGGATCTGGTTTGCATAGTGAAGACTCATTCATCTTAATTTAAAATTGCTTAAGTAACAATGTTTTTTATTAACAGTTTATTTGCTGTGTGTGTAAGTAGGAAAATGTATCAAAATATCCCATTTATGATGCCATTCTTACAGGAATCATTTTAATGATTTCAGCAATTGCAAATCAATACTTCATTTTAAGGTAATAAAAGAGATAAGACAACACTGGAGATCAGCCTAGTTTGTCCAACTTCAAGAGGCAAATTGATCAGTATCAGTAATTGAGTTGTAAATTACCAGTGTACAGTACTGTTAGTTGGAATTGTGGTGCTTTTTACACTGCTGATCTGTGACAAGTTCTGAACTTTGTGCAGACTGATCATGGAGAAGCAGCATTTAGCTGTTATACTGCAAACAAGTGGAACAAACTGCCAGTGGAGATTAAACTTTCACCAAATGTAGACATTTTTAAATTCAGGTTAGAAACATTTATTTTCTCATGTGCCTATGCATGAAATCTGCATGTTATTTTTTTTTTTTTAACTTATCTTTCTTTTAATCATTTTAATGTAATTTATTATTTTATTGTGATTATGTGTTGATGCCTTTTACTATTTCTAAATACCTGTAATGTCTTTGTTTTATGTAAAGCACTTTGAATTGTCCTGTACATGAAATGTGCTATACAAATAAACTGCCTTGACTTGCCTTGCCTTGATCGAAAAACATGCAAACACCTTAAAGCAAACACTTTCAATATTTTATTTCATTCTTCTTCAACACAGCACAGTCACTCAATGCCACCCAAATTTTAGCTGGAGTGAAATACCTTAAACCCAATCCAGAACATTCCCCTGGGACTATAAACTCTTAGCCATCCTCCATTTGCTCGTTTCCAAATCTCCAATCTCTCCTGCTTTTTAAGCATCATATCTACTCTTCTTCTTGCCTCTTTTCTCTGCATATTAATGTTTTCAACACCATGTATAATAATAATACAAAAAAACACTCTCAGTATATCATTCAGTATATATATATATATATATATATATATATATATATATATATATATATATATATATATATATATATATATATATATAATGCCCAAATGTGTGTGTGTGTGTGTGTGTGTGTGTGTGTGTGTGTGTGTGTGTGTGTGTGTGTGTGTGTGTGTGTGCTTTTACTTGCCCTATGTAGTGGGTATTTGTCAGGGTTATCTCCGGTAGAATCTGATTCAAGCTGCTGTTGGAAACAAATGAAATATGGCACTTTTTTCCATAGCTTAACTTAAATGGAAGTGGTTGTTATATTCTGCACAAAGATCCCACAGGATCTTAGCCCTCATATTCTCCACCACCTTGGGAGGTGTTTCCCATTCTGACCTAGGGGTCTCCAGTCCATATTCTGCACAGATGTTTCAGTACACTATGCCAGCTACTTGGTTATGGCGTTCTATGTATTCTTTGGCTGCCAGCACCGTGCACCCTGCTGTGAGGTGCTGGGTTGTTTTAGGGGCCTCTTTGCACAATCTGCACCTGGGGTCCCACCTGGTTTGTTAGATTTGGGTCTCGATTACCCTAGTACTCAAGGCTGGCTCCTGTGCTGCCATGATAAGCGCCTCTCTGCTGTCCTTCACTCCAGCCCTCTCTAGCCATTGGTAGGACTTGTTCATATCCACCACTTCAGGGATGCATAGGATGGTGATACATCCCATGCAAGGGCTTGTCCTCCCATGATGGTTCCTCCATTTCATTCTCCTCCAGGTTCCATTGGCTGAGACATTTACTCAGTTCTTCATCCCTTGGGACCATCTTCTTGATTTAGTCATGGAGCTTGGATGTTTAATCTTAAATGGCCTTGATGCTCACTAGTCGTTGGCCTCCTTTGCGTTTAGTGTACAGTATAGCCTCTGGACATTGGATTTGGGGTGGAACCCTCCATTTATGGTGAACAGCTTCTGTGTTTTAACATCTGTGGCCTGATGTTTCTCCTTTGGCCAGCAGATTACCCCAGCATTGTGTCTGATCACTGGCAGGACATAGCTGTTAAATGCTTGGATCTTGTTCTAGCCATTGAGCTGACTTCTTAGGACTTGCCTTACTCATTGCATATATTATTTGACTGTGCCAGCTTTCCTTGTGCCCTCTTCATGGTTGCCATTTGTTAGTAGTGTGCAAAGGTACTTGTAGCTCTCTTCAACATCTGCTATTCTGCCCTCTGGGAGTGCAATGCCCTGCGGGCTATCTTCCCTCTCTTTGTTACGATTCAGCCACAATTCTCCAGTCTGAATGACATTCCAATATCTCTACTGTAGAGCCTGGTGATGTGGATTAGTGAGTCAACGTTTTTCTCACACTTAGCGTACAGCTTGATGTCATTTATGTAGAGGAAGTGACTGATGGTGGTCTCATTCCTGAGACAGTAGCCATAGCCAGTCTTGATGAATAATTGGCTGAGGGGGTTCAGGCCTATGTAAAACAGCAGCAGGGATAGAGCATCTCCTTGGTATATATACCACATTTGATGAAGACTTGTGCAATTGGTTCGAAGTTGGCCTTAAGGGTGGTCTCATTGAGTTTGCAACGGAGGCTCTTAGAGTGTGGTTATTCTTGAACAGCTTCAGGCATTCCAGGATCCATGTATGTGGTATTGAGTCATAGGCTTTCTGGGAACTAATCCAGACAGTGCACAGGTTTGTCTGTCTGGTTTTGCACTCTCTGGTAACAGTTCTATCAACCAGCAGGTGATGTTTTGCTCCTCTGGTACCTTTACCAATGCCTTTCTGTGTCTCTTTGTGTTTATCCATGTGCCCACTCAGCGGCTATCAAACAGGAGATTTCATGTTGTGAAGAGACAGGTTATAGGCTGATAGTTGGTTGGGACTGTCCCCTTCTGGGATGGATCTTTCAGTATCAGGAGTGTCCACCCCTTGGTCAGTCAATCAGGCTAGGTCCCATCCCTCAGCAGCTGGTCCATTTAAGCTGCTAGGGGCTCATGGAGTGAAGTTAATGTATTTAACCAATAGGTGTGGATCATGTCTGGGCCAAGTGTTGTCCAGTTCTTCAAACTTGAGAGTCTTTTGGGTGTCTACCACCATGATGGTTACTGGAATTTCTTTAGGGAGGGTGCTGTGGTCCACTCTTAGTGTCTCTTATTTAAGGCAGTTGCTTTTTTCTGAAAGCTAAAATCATAATTCTTTATTTAACTTGGCACCAGACAAAGACAGCTTTCACAAAGGGGACATTTTCCTATTTTATTTATTTATATTTTCCTGAAGGGAGGTTGCATATATCGATGTGGATTGATAATGGTATCGGAAATTAACAGTATCTCACAGAAGTGTATACACCCCCCGCATTTTTGCAAATATTTTATTATATCTTTTCGTGGGACAACACTAAAGAAATTAAACTTTAAAAATATACAGGACACCAAACTATAAAAACTAACTTTGACTTTCTGTATGCCAAAGTTTAATTTCTATAGTCTTGTCCCATACAAAAATGTGAAGGGTTTACTCACTTCTGTGAAATACTATATACACACACACACACACATGTATATATATATGTATATACATACATATATATTTGACGCTTGATTGAAAAGGGGATGATTTTTAATCCCAGTTTAAACAAAGCTTTAACTGATGCTAGATGATTAAACTGTGGCCCTCAGAATGATGTGCCACACAACAATGATGGTGCCAAGTCTCAAATGATCCATTCTGTGCTTTGTAAAGATTCAATTTGTTGCTGTTGTTTTCTGAGTTGGCCAATATGGGAACGTTATTAATGAAGCACAGCAGGGGGATCTCAGCACACAGCTGAGCACAGTATTATTAAGGTGGAACCATGGAAGCATCTAAGAAAATAATTAGTAAATCCAATTTTTATTAGTCATTTATTGGTTAAACATTTGCCATGATGCATCAGCTCATTACTGTTATGTTTGTCTGAATATAATCATTTTGTGGCCAGGACACAACCGGTAAATGTGCTGCAGAAACTGCTGGCTGACATCAACATCAAAATGTAACCCCACACATAATTATATGTATTCTCTTAGCAGTTTGGATTTACATGAACACAACATCTGTGACTGGTCTACTTATTGATCTTCTATTCCTAATTAAACTGGCAAAGCTTTAATAGCATTTCAAGTTCAATGTTCTATTTGAATAATTTAATGTTAACAGGATCAGCTGCAGTAAAAAGGTTGATTAATTTTCTCTCAATCCCTGTTTTAGACACTGACATGTACATGTACTAAAATAGTGTATACTATATTGCTTTATCATTTTATTTGCAACCCTCTCATTAGTTTGCTCAAACAAGTTTGCATTTGCTATGACATATGAGGAAAAAAATGTGGACATGTCTTACATTTGCAGGATCATGGGAAGAGGCTGCTCTTTTGTAATGAGACATGATGATTATATGCACTGTCTATAAATTACATATCTCAAAGGTCATTTCACATTTTCAGTGTAAATGTGCTTGATTTAAATTTCACCACTGCTTAATCATGTGCTTGCAGCTCTGAATTTGTACAATGAATAAAGCCCCAGATGTGCAAACAATTACCTTTTGATCCTGTAGTAAAAGGCTAGTGTCCTGTCAAATGAATCTCCTCTGTTACCATATATCAATGTCACAACTGTACAAGGCAAAAAAGGCTGCCCTACATAGTCAATCTCCATAAAGAACTGCTCTCTAAGTAAACGTACGTGCGTTTTCTTGTGTGTGTGCATGTCTGTTTTCCTTGCATGCATGTCTGCACATTTAGAGAGTGACAGTGTGGTAATGAGAGGGGATGTCAGAGAAGAGGCTGGTACTGATGTGCTGTCACTTAGGATCTCTTCACGGTCTGATCTGCTTCCTCAGCCTCAAGTCTCTTCAGGCCAACTGCCCAGACCTTTAGGTGCAGTTGCACAACAGCACGTTGTGGAGATTAGCTTATTTATTTGTATCACTCAATAAAGTGTGTCCCACTGAAGTCACCAGAGGGAGTGATGAAGGAAAGCAAATTACAGTCAAAGTAAAAGCTGAACAAACATGTTGGTACCTCCATATTTTTATGTCTCTCCTTTTATGTTTGTTACAGTCACACTATTATACCTCTTTTCAACCCCAGCTAGAATTCAACATGATATCTTTTCACATCCCCCAAAACTCAGTAGAAAACCTTGAAAGTTCAAAAGAAAATCAGGGCACTCTAACCAAATACATTTTACTGAAATCTATATTTATTTATTTATGAATATGTTTTTTTTTATTTAAAAAGAATGCAAAAGGATAATCATAAATGTGAACTCCCACTCTCCCTGTGCACTTTTTGCCCTGATACATTCATCTACAGCGCTCTCATTTCCTCAAGGTCAGACTCAGGTGAGTAAAAGACTATCCAACTGTGTGTCATTTCAGTGGTACAAGTGAAAAATAAGACCTATTAGACTAAGATTTGATGTGTTTCTAATGTGACAATGGGAAAATGGCTGATATCAAAATTATACTTTATTTATAGCAAATTGTAGAAATGTTTCAAATAATTTATTTTCAGTTGTGTTAGATACAAAAAAAACAAAAAAAAAACAAAAAAAAAAAAAAAACACATATATGGTTTGCTTGCAAACTGAAGAGACATTTTGGTTATTTTATTTAGCCATTCAGAGATCAAGTGTCTCAAAATGTGAGTCAAAACATAAATGGAAATTAGTCTGAAACCCGTCGAGCTCTGGAGGTAACAACAGACTTTTTTTTCCTGCCTTTTTCTTTCTGTGATTGTAACCCTGAACCGTCTGCAGTCTCAGGTGATTCAGCTTTTCTCCTGCCATCATTTAATATACTTGTTATTGGAAGTTTGTGCCTTCTGGTCAATCCATCATGTGTTACACTGGAGGACTGTGATGGAGGATGGATAGAGCGACTCACCTACCATAGCTACATCACCTCTCAGTGACGTTACAACAATTTGTCATTATTGCAGGCAGGAGCAAAACAAACCAAAGTCAAGTAAGTCAACAAACCAAATCTACTGGGAGCAATCAAAGAACAGGCACAATGTTGAGCATTTTCTTTTTTTTTTTTTTGGGCACAGCTCCAACTAACCTTCCATTTTCAGTTGAAGGTCAACTCAGCAATTACATGAACACTCCCATAATTCATTTACCATGAAAGTCTATTTCCCAGAAAATCAGGTAGCTCCTTGCATCTGGAATGTAAACAACTATGCTTGCGCATCCAATAGTAGAATTATATTGTGCACTCTTAATCTACAGGGTCTGCACACAGATGAGATTTGTTCTGTCACAAAACACAAAATTATAATGTACAGAAGACCAGTGGCTATATTTATTTGCTTAGGCTGAATATGGCTTCAATTATTTTTATACTTGCTATTTTTCATGTTAAAAGCCACGGCACTCGCTGGAGAAAAGGCAGTAATTGGAATTGCTTTTCAGATGAATGCATCTCAACATAGGCAATTTGCTTATGTTGAGATGCATTCAAGAAAAAATGTTTTCTAATAAACAAAACAAGGGATGTATTATGGAGGTTAAGGAAACAAGAGACACACAAAAATATGTATCCATTATGTAAATGTGCACCTAAAGTTTTACACAAGGATTCATATGGAAAGATAAAAATGTTAAAAGTGTAAAAGTGAAATTAGCAGTTGTGTAACTATATATCTACATGGTTGTGTTTCTTACCCAATGTTTATTTATTTATTAATTTTCCCTCTAAATGGTAAATTGTCCGTATTTATACAGCGCTTTACCAAACCTGGGATGATACCCAAAGCGCTTTACATTATACATCACATTCACCCATTCACACACATATTCACACACTGATGGAGGAAGCTGCCATGCAAAGTGATCGACCACAACCCATCAGGAGCAATTTGGGGTTTGGTGTCTTGCTGAAGGACACCTCGGCATGAGCTCGACATGCAGAAGATCGATCCTGCAACCCTTAGGCTACAAGATGGCTACTCTACCCACTGAGCCACGCTGACCCTAGTAGCCTTTATTTAAAATTGTCTTGACATAAATGCTGACAGTTATGAATGTGGAGGCTCAATGGGGGTAAATGGCAGTAGGATAGGATTCACTACTACAAAGATAAGCTGTGACAAGGACCTTCATTCTCCTCATGAGGATGAGGAGCGTCATTAAAGGCCTTTGAAAAGCAGTTAAGCTGCCTTTATCTTAACTGGCTGAGCTGCTTGGGGCCACACCCTATTTTGTGAACAACTGTCATATTAGAACTAGTTTGTTAAGAGTGCAATATTGTACTAACTAGTCATGAGTAAGTAGCAAACTAAGTAAATAGTCAAGTTTTTGAACAGTTGTTTTCTGTGTAAACACAGAATTTTGAAACATGTTTGTATACAGGTGGAACTTGGGTCGGTGGAATGATCTCTGCTGGTCCATCTGGCTCTTTTTAACATCCATATGGTGTGCAGCTGACTAACCTTTCCAACCAAGGATAGGAAGTTTCAACCATTTTTTTTCTTAAAAACACCATGAATACTGTAAAATCACAAGCAGATAAAGTGGACAATGTTGTGCCGATGAGGACACAGCAAGAATATTAGGACTACAACAATATGTGCATCAACACTATTCAGCTTTTGGGCTATATGGACAGAGACTGAACACCAAACAATAGCAGTAAAGGAGGAGGGACTGTGTTGCTTATTGACATGAGATAGTGCAGGGCTTAAAGTATTCCGGCACTGTGCTGGATCTCCAGTGTGTGGAATTTTTTGTGCCCCCCCAAAAAAAACAACAAAAAAACAACAAGTACAGACAATTTAATAACTTCCTTTAATGTGGACTATTGGCACAGATGGTATGAGAGGAACACTGCTTTGCTCTCAAATGCATTACTAACCTAACCTAAGTTGAGCAGGTCGGTGCAGTAGGGATCCAGCTGCAGCTTAGATCTATGCTATCAGCTCCTTAGGTACAGTAGAGCAGAGACGTTGGTGAATACTGTAGCTGTAAACGTTGGTACCTCAGTTTTGTTGTTGGGGTGGTGGGTAAGCTTGTGAAGCCTAGTTATAACCTGATATTTATGCCACATATTTTTGGACACATGCTTTCTGTCTGTCTTGGGAAAATGCAAATAAGGGATATTTTTTCTTTTTTTTTTTTTGGCATGCAGAGTACATTAGACCAGGTCCTGCATGCCAAAATAGTCAGCAGTCCTGAAAGCTACAAATGTGGAGCAAGCCATGCAAGTCATTGTGGTCAAACACAAGGATCCAGTCTACCACCAGATGCAACAGGACTGCCAGGAGGAGAAGCCACTGATCCCAGTACTACCACATCAAGCACCACATACTACACCCCAAAACAACCAACTGGACCTCTTTGAACTTGTTGCATTTCTACTTGGTGATCTAGATTATTTTATTTCTCATGTCTCTTTATTGTGACCACAGTTATCATCTTAGTGTATTTGACTGTTTGTGTTAGAGAAAGAAACACAATCATTTCCTTTCTCACTGGGTTATGTCTTTTTTTTAACCACATCTTCATCCCTGGTGCATTTCCAACTTTCTTCTGGTTTATTTATTTATCCTAAATCTTTTATAGTATAAAAATATTATTTCGGTATAGGGGCTGATACAGTATAATGCTGTATCCTGTCGAACCACAGAGGTAGAAGACAAGTAACATTTTCCTAATGCTTGACTTTAACAAAAAAATACTAATTTGCAGTAAACTTCCACATGGTTCAGTTTTGTTGCAGTTATTGGTTTCTTTAAGTTTGTGTAAAAGAACACAATCCACACATCTTGTGGTATTATAAAAACGAAAGAAAGAAAGAAAGAAAGAAAGAAAGAAAGAAAGAAAGAAAGAAGACATAAAAAAAACTTCAGTTTCATGGAGTGAGTGACAGCTAAAGGGGGTCAGAGAGCTCGCGATCACTGAACACAGGAAGCATGTAGAGCAGCAGTGAGAAGTCTTTTGGGAGAAGAGAGTGTGTGATCCACTGGCTGAGCTGGCAGGGGAATGGAGCCTGGAATGGCAGCAGAGAGTGAACAAGCAGGCTGGGGCTTTGAGGTGAGTGTGGTCAGTGGAGAGGGTGAGTCGGTGAGTGTAGCTGAAGATGAGAATAGACAGGCAGGCAGATGGCTGGGTTGGGCTGAGCGTGCAGGCTGGCTGGAGAAGATAAATCTTTCAAATACAACATGATAGACAAGCAGAGAACCACAAAAAACAGAATCAGGGAAATGAAGCTTTAGAATCAGTGGCAACAATCCCGGCATTATGCATCTACTTTAAGTATTAGTCAGAATCTATAGATTAAGGCATGAATTCATTAGCATAACTCATTCCACAATAACGTCAACTTTCAAGACATTAATGCTTCAAGGATGAAAAACAAAGAGTTCACTATGATACTGGCGCCTCACATAAAAACAAATTATTGCCTGAACTGTTCCCCCCAGAGCACCAAATGCAGTTCATGCTGTTAATGAGGTAAGTTGCAGGAAGAGTCCTTTATATTCAGCTATCCTCTTCTGAGCTGAAGGTGACCTGTTTAATCAAACCCAACGTTGCAGTACTCAGAGGACTGCAGGACTGCTAGCTTTGGAAATTTAGCAAAGCCACTCTCCAGAGGTTCAGATCTGTGTTAAAAAAAAACAGAAAGCAACAGGCAAGGCACCTTCATCTAACAAAGGGACTCCTGAAATAGCTCTCATGTCTATTGGTAAAATAAATATGGTTTTAAAATAGATGACCTTAAAGATACTTTTCAAAAAGAACCCATTAGTGGCAGTGTCGATACTAAATGTGACAAATACTATCATATCATGAATTTAACAGCTGTGCAAGCATTGACAAGTCAGTAATGTAGAGATCATTTATGACATTTACCTGACATTTTACTTTGCTCAATTTTAGCTCCTTTCACTTTGTAATAACAATGTTAGTCGATGCATGTGGAGAAGAAAGTCAGTTGTGAACCTCTCAATTTTAAAGGTTAAATCTCTATTAAGACACGCTCTTGGTTATAGAGTATTTGTAGAATAAATCTGTTTTGGGAAAAGGTAAATTCCAGTAAATGTAAGGTGACATTACAACTTTATATTCACACTTTAAATTAGCTTAGTGACACATTCTGTTAGAACTTTAATCAGTCTAAGATAAAGAAGATTTCTCTGTATAAAAATGCTCACTCTGTAAATCTCCTGGTTAAAAAAAAAGTACTTTCAGTACATTTTGGATAAATACAGTATTAATTTATTATTACCTCTGAAGCATTGACTTACATTTCACCATCCGTTTATCTATAAAATGGCATGTTATGGTCCCAGGATTGAAAATAGAATTGCATTCATGTTTCTGTTTTGAATGTATTGATTTGTCTAAAGCAGTTGATGCAGTAAAATAGTCTTTTTTTTAGGTTTACTTTAGATATGCTGGTTTTGAAGTTTTTATTTTTTTATTTTATTTCACTCTCTGGTGCAAGGCTTACTGCTTTGACTTCTGTGCTTTCAAAGTACAGACCTGCCATGTTATATAGCTATCTCAAATATAGCACAACCTTAAAGAAATCCTTTTTCGTTGGACTCAATATAAAAGTCTTCAAACACTGAAAAGTAGTTGGTTTAAAAGTTGCCGTATTATACAATAAACAACAAAGTTAGACAGTTCTCTGGAGTATTGGAGCTATTCCTGATACCGCCTGCCTGTGGAACAACTAGATGTTGCAGTAAAACATGAAATGGAAACAAAATAACTATAATTGTGTTCATGCTAACGGACACCCAGCACTACTTTCAGGGTGCTGTATTTTAGTGGGAGGTTTCTTTCATGTCTGTTGCACACCTCATCAACATGCTCGACTTACATGCAATAAATAAAAGTTGTGCTGCCTGACAGACAGACACACACACACACACACAAAGTTTCTGTTTTATAATGTTTCACATTTTGAGACAGGACTGGAAATATGGTCCTAAACGCTTCAGCCACGGGTTAGTAGTGTCATAAGAACTGATTAATTTATCATCACCAAAATCCCTCTAGTCCTTTCCTGCAGCATACATGACCCACTTCTCTTTATTATCACTGCATGGAACTTTAACAAGGCAACTGAGGGAAGGTAATATGTGCCCTAAATGCAGCAGATAATTTCACACTTCCATTTCTTTAACCTTGGCTTAATTAGTTTGATGCAAGACATCGAAATAGCACCTACGGTGCAAATCTTCGCCCAGTCTTCACAATTACTCTGTGCCAGAGATGTTCAAGCACACATTTGAAATGTATGTATATGTACTCCAAGAGCAGCCTGACAAGTCATGTGTACAGGAAAAATAAAACTGCATGACAGGAAAAAATTAACATAATTGACAACACCGATTTAATTTTAATCAAAAACGTAGCCACCCACGTATAATACCTTGAGATTATGTGTAAAATAACAAAACATTACTCACTGATTTTTGGACTTCAGCACTGAAGCTGCTAATTAAAAACAAGTGGAGGATCTGCTCACTAAACCTAAAAACTTCCTATCGGGTAGCTGTTTGTTAAACACAATTAGCCCCAACTAAAGTAAACTCTGCTTTGTTGTGTATTTTAGTCTAAATAGGAGTATAATTCACAAACCTGGCATATTACAGTAGTATGAAAATAGCAGTTCACAACATCAACTGCATAATAAAATATTCACAAAGATGAGAAGTAGAGAAAAATTAACCAAAGACATTGATACATGCTGGTAATTAAAATGAATGCATGTTTAAGGCAGTTTTGGATAGTACAGTATATCTGTCTTTTTTATACAGAAGATTATTTCCTCACCACAGTGCACTGATAGTCAAACCAAGAAGAAGGTTAAACTTTAATTTTAAATAGTGGGACTAAAGTTGTTTAGATGGTATTAAGCAAAGGTAACTCAACTGTTTTGTCAGACGTCTAAGGTTTGATGTTGTAAACAATGCTGGCACTGTAACAAGCAAAGTCTTTGTTTCCTTTAGTCAGTCAGTGGGCTTTACTCTGGGGAATCTACATAAAGGTAATGCGGAAATTGAGTAAGTAACTGCACACTGTTCTTAAACTAAAGAGAGACTGATAAGCAAGGGGAAAGCCAGTGAGGCTTTTCCTGTGCCTTGCCAAATGATCTCAGTTTCATCATGAAAGCAACACATTTTGAAGGGGGCAGTGTGCCAGATGATATGTTTATCATGTAAGTTTAAAAAAATATGGGTTTGTCAAACTGACTCAGGGCACTTTTCAACGTAAAAACAGAAAATGTAATAGGGTTGAAATTTATGACGCACATCCAAGCACTTAACTTTTCTGTTGAATAAGTAACGTCTTCCCATTTCCAACTCTCACTCATTGCTGTTGCATAAGCCAGGTTTTGAAATTTGTGAGCAACACTTTATTTTTATTTGCATGGTTTTTCTATATAACATTGAGACCATATGTTCCAGACTTCAGGTAAAAATGAATTAAACATGCCACTAGAGTGTCCCGTATCATTGAACCGGACCTGAGGGGAACACTCAATCATTCAGTAACTGTAAAATAAAGTGTGACACTGTCAGTTAATGTTAAATGATTGAAAGCTGTATTGGCTCTGCACTGTTCAATCCAAGACAACAACTGTACAGTTGGGAGGAATATTTCAAGACCTGAGGCAACAAGGCAGTGATGCTTAACCTGTCAAACTGTCCCTTATGGCATGTACAATGAAATTATAGGTCACTTGCCAAGGTCTTCTTTAGTCATTTGACAGAAAGTTGCGAAGTCTGGTCTCATTCCCAGGCTGTCACTTGCTGCTGCTTTGATAGAACCTCTTTGCATTGGATGGTAATGCACTTCCATACACAACTTAAGATTAATGCTGTGAAAAGTTTTATTTTGAGCTAAATCAAGATCTTTTCCTAGCCTCAATAAAATATTTTTGTGGCCTTAACTGAGACATTAAGTTTCTACATCTGACAAACAGCTAAAAGAGAGTAAAAAAAACACCTGCCGTGAATTTAAAAACTACTGATCATTAAATGTTGATGCAGCCATTTCACAAACGAATGGATTCAAACCTACAAGTCTACAAACTGTTGGCTGCTATTACACCATCATACTGATAATTTTTGATTAAACATTTATTATTTTGATATTTGGATTCTAAAATCAAATAAATTATCTGTTAATCTGTGTGGATTCATTTAAAAAAAAGTATATATATATATATATATATATATATATATATATATATATATAAAATCTGGGCATGATAAAAGATGAAGACAAATATTTATGTATAATTTAATACATCCTGTAGAACAAGCAGTAAAATATGAAAGCAGTCAAAAAAATGAGGAAGTATATATATATATATATTTTTTTTTATTACAAGAACAACCCCCCCTGCCCAAAAAAACATTTTTTTTACTGCATCTGGAGGCAGTTCTGCTCTATAATGCCTGAAAACAGAAAACAGTCCTGAATGCTGTGATTGAATGTCAACAACTCTGAGCTCATAATCAAAGAAACAACAATCACAGTCTGGTGGAGGAAAGTGTTCCCATCTGCACATGGAAGTTTCATCCAGATCAGTACGCTGCATTTAAAATCACATACTGCATCTGTAGCCAGTAACCTTTTCTCCATGGACCCTCAGGTGTAGGTTACCACCTCACCTGTTCTCTCATTTTTCCATTCATAGCTGACACCTTGTAAGTGCAGCCATCTTTTGTAAATTGTCAGTAGAGGATAGAATTCAACCAGCTTGACTGATTATAAGCCAGTGGTGGTGTAGACACCACTATCCTTTGCTGGTTACATAAGGATAAAATTTCTGCTTTTTCCCCTTGTTGTTATTATGTAATTCCTGTTACGCATCTGTGTTTACAGTTGAGTGCAATGCACTATGGATCACTGACTCTGCACAATATTTCTACACAATATGAATCTTATCAGAAAACCCATCTAGTCTGACCTCCCACTGTTGCCAAGAAATCATTCAATTCATTTGCCTTTTTAATCATCGTCTTAATCATCATATAGATATTTTCTTCTTTCAAATTTCTTTACATCCACACAATGCCAGTTTGTTTATATTGAAATGAAAGTCAACTAAGACTACTTGATTATTTTTTTTCTAAGCTTGTTATTGATAATTATAATTGAAACAGCCTGATCTTATGAAGTAAAACATTACATGTCGAGTCATTTACTATGTTTGCATGTCAAACTCCTCAACCTATAGTTTTACAGTAAGCCCAGTCACACTTTGAAGGAAGCACATTTTTATTGTATTCACGGTCTCAAAATAAATCTGATAATGGATGGGAAAATGTAAACCTTCCGAATGTTGGATTTTAAAAGTGTATGATTAAGTGTCAGGGTTTGTGTAAGCTGGAGGCGAGGATGTAGGACTCAAATGCAGGAAATTGGTGGTTGACATGACTGTTTCAACCGTTGAAATGTTTATTGCCAAGAAAACTAAGGTGCTACTCTAACAGGGAATCTAATTTCACATAAGACCTAGTTCAGTAAAGGACAAAACAACTGGTGACAATAATGACCAGTAACAACCGAGATAACATAACTAAATAACAACACATGCAATGAACTGGCCAAGGACAAGGGAGCATATATGCAGAGGTCTGATTACCAAATGGGAAACAGGGGCGACAGTTAATGACCCTGAAGCAGGGAACAGGAAGTAAAGCAAACCCAATACACAAGTCTACAAAATAAAACATGAAACAAGACTAAACTCTAGAATGACAAAAGACTAGAAACTAAACAGACTGCAGCAATAACAAGAACGAAATCCCACAGATCATCATAGCAAGATCAAATTATTACAATTATCTGATTACTTCCGGTTACCAAAGTTTGATGGTCATTTAAATTTGGCTCAGTTTCCTTTTCTGCTTCCTCCCCAGTCATGTACCAGAAAATACTTAAATTCCTTCACTTGTGACATTGAGTCACTTCCAACCTGGAGTGGGCAATTCATCCTTTTTCCTACTGAGGACCATTAACTCTGACCAGACTCTGAGGTGCTAATTTTCATGCAGGTTGGTTCACATTGAGCTGCAAACTGCCTGTCGGAGGTCTCTGCTCAATGAAGCAAGTAGACCACATCATCTGCAAAAAAAGTCAAGATGTGATCCTAATATGACTGAACCGGAAGCCCTCCTTCCCTCAGCTGTACTGTAGAATTCTGTTCTTACAGATGATGGAAGCAAAGCAGGTTTAGGTTTTTTAAGTGACTTTTTTTTCATAGTCTTTTAATTAGTCAAATTTAGCTTTTGTAAAATGATTATTTCCTCTCTAAGTACAGTCCTGTGCTGACTAAAACAGACCACAAAAATTTATACACATTGCCAATGAATTGTTCATCTCTGGTGGAAATTTTCATAGCCACATGTTTGACATTTTGTCACTTCTGTATTATTTGCATTAAGAGCATCTTTGTGAAGACTATCAGTGTCAGAGAAAAAAACCCCCCCCCCAAAAAAAAACAACAAAAAACACACACACACCAAAAAGAATTGTTAACAGGTAAATTTGGCCACAAATGGAATATGTATCATATGCAAAGATTACATTTATCATGACAGCCTGATGTGTATATTGCCATTAAGTAAGACAAGAAGTGATTCTTTGCAAATAACAAGAGCAAATAGTTTAAAAATTATATTCTAAACTATTTTTATCTGCTCTGTGATTTTGTGTTCTGTCCAAGAGTATTTCAATCACATCAAAGCTCCTTTAAAGCAACATGTAAATTTTGAATTTCGAATTACTCTTTACAGGATTATTTGAAAAAAAAAAAATTAAATCTTGGAGAGATTTTCTTTGGTAAAGTGAAAAAAACAGTAGTTTAATTTTCTTTTCTTTTTTTTATTTTTTGTCGGAAAGCACCTTCCATCCCATCTTGCAACAATTTGCATGCAGCATGGCTTTAACTCTTCAGTAACCATGACTCAACTTGTGTCATCCACTCCAAAATACAACTCACAGGCAGTCAAGGTGCTCTTGCTGATCCATGTGCTGCCTGGATCATTAATGGGGCCCTATGGCTCAAGCTTCTGTCAGTGATCATTTCCAATTAGGTCTCCATTTTGCAGCACATATACCTGTGCACCCGAGGGGGACAGCGATTCATGCCGCAAAATCTCTGACGTGGGGAGAGAAACATTAGGATGGGCATTCATGCGATAACCTCGTCACCCTGAGAGAGGTGGAACATACTTCTGAGGTAATAAACTTAGATTGACTAATTAAAATGAGGTTTTGGCAGTGGGACTTCTGTTGATTTTAGTCATTGTGAATGCTGAAACATTACAGGCTTTGACTAAATGCCTTATCGAGTTATCCCCTCCACTTTGGGGAATCCTTGTAAAATCTTTTCCAATCATCTGAAGTAGTGCACTCATTAGTAAAAAAAAAAAGCCCCTTTGATTTTTCAGAGTTTGAGAAAGGTGGGTTGAGAGTGCTCATTGAACGTATTTACTCACTTAAATATGGGTTTTTTTGAGCCCACCTAATAGTTTTATACACTTCACCACAGTTAGATTTTTAACATAAAATTTCTGTGCATAGATCAGGCCGGTTTCATCCCAAGCAGGCCTTCTTTTTCTTAGATTATTTGGTTTTAGGCAAAAAAATATGAAATGGATTAAAATTATTTATCAGGCCCTAAAATCATGTTAGAACCAATAATATAGTGTCAAACCATAAAGTCCCGCTTGTGGAACAGTGGACCAGCTCTACACCCTCTTTAGGGTATTGGATGAGGCATGGGTGTTCGCTCAACCAACCTACATGTGCTTTGTGGACTTGGAGAAGGTGTTCGACCGTGTCCTCTGGGGACTCCTGTGGGGGGTGCTCTGGGAGTATGGAGTGTCGGACCCCCTTGTGCGAGCTGTCAGCTCCCAGTATGACCAGTGCTAGAGCTTGACCCGCATTGCCAGCAGAAAATCAGATTCCTTTCCTATGAGGGCTGCACCACACGAAGGCTGCCCTTTGTCACTGATTCTGTTCATACCTTTTATGGACATAATTTCAAGGTACAGCCGAGGTGCTGAGGGGATCCGATTTGGTGGCCTCAGAATTGGGTCTCTGCTTTTTGTCAGCCAGTCAACCAGGAGGGGCTCAGAGCAGAATCGCTGCTCCTTCGCATCGAGAAGAGCCAGATGAGGTGGCTTGGACATCTGGTCAGGATGCTTCCCGGTGAGATGATCCGGGCACATCCACCGGGAGGAGATCGGGGAAGACCCAGGACACACTGGAGGGATTACATCTCTCAGCCGGGGATCACTTAGGGATCCCCACAGACAAACTAGCAAATGTGGCTGGGGAGAGGGAATTCTGGGCTTCCCTGCTTAGGCAGCCGCCCCCGTGACTTGACCCTGGATAACTGGAAGAAAATAGGCTAATCCGAAAGTCTTATTTCACTTTATACAGATGATGTACTTGTTACACTCAGTAACCCAGAAATGGGATTCCCACATCTCTTAAAGGTCCCATATTATGCAAAATTCACTTTTTAATGGTTTTGGAACAGTCATACTGGTCCCCCCGCATGTGTAGGAGACCCGTAAGTGTGAAACTCTTTCAGGCGCTCTCTCTCCCCCCTGCTCCACCTCTAGGGAAGTAAGCGCTGAATTGAGCGAGTTTGAAAGCGTGTACGTTATGACGTCATAAGGGACAATAACCACTCCCCACAGAGCGACGGACCCGCTTACCGGCTCTCAAAGCCCGCCCTCTAAAAATCACCTAGCGCCCAGTGTTTATCCTTTTCGGCAACCCTCGTTAGCGGACATGGCTAAGCGACAGAAGCACTGTTCTGTTTGTGGCTGCATAAATGAACACGAAAACGTTTTTTTACTTCCATCCACTGAACCCACGAGGACTGAGTGGATTAATTTTATTTTTGGAGGAAATGTACCCGGAAAACTTCCAAAGGTTTTGCATGTCTGTGGCCAGCATTTCAAAGAGGACTGTTTCCACAACATGGGGGCATGGAAAGCAGGCTTCGCCAACCGTTTGAAGCTGAAGCCAGGTTCAATACCAACTGTCCGTGACACAGCTGGAGAGGTAAGAGCTGGCAGTTATTTTATCGTTTCGGCCTTATTAGTCTGATAGCTTGAAAATATATTAGCACTGTTGTAAATGTAGCCAAGTCACTGTTTCTACTGTTTGTATCCGGTGCCATTGTGCATCAGATTGATGAGCGTAGCTAGCTGTGTTCTCCGTGCGTCACGGTTTGGGTCGGTAATGGGGGCTTCAGGAATGGGTTCCGGTGTTCCGGCGTTTGTTTATCCTTCACTACGCTGTAATCAGCGTCTAGTTACCGCTAAGGCCTAACCTGTCAATCACCTCATGACGGGCGATGCGATGGGCGGAGCCAACAGCTGAGCTGCTCCACCAGGGTTCCGCCCACCATAAACGGCACATTTCTGAAGCTGCTAAAAAGAGGGAGGTGAGGAGAAGCCGCTGCACTCAAACTGAGGGTCGATTTGTCCATACCATGGCGGAAATATTTCATTTAGATATTAATGAATGGTCTCAGATTGGGAATAAAGTGTATAATATGGGACCTTTAAAATATGTGGGTTGGGCCTTTCAATGTTCAAAAATTATTACTGGGCATCCAAAATGAAAGCACCGCCCTAGTGGCAAATGGGGTTCCAAAACAATGAATCACTCAATTCTGTCCCATTGTGGCTAAAAATGGAGTTGCAGTCATTAATTAAACCTTGCACATCATTACTATCTCTGCTATTTATTAAACCAATTTACTATTATATATATATATATAAGCCAAAGTTTAGTTGTGAGAGAATTGATCAAAATTCTTTCTCAAAAAAAAAAAAAAAAAAAACTATGTAGCAATCCCAATATATCTATATATACCACACATTTATACCATTTATGTTAGATGAAGCATTCTCTAACTGGCACTCCAACAGCATCAAATGCATAAAGGATATATCTTGAGGGTGGTCTTGGTTCATTTGAACAACTGCAGTTTAAATATAATCTCTTCAAATCCAATGGGTTTTTGTACTTGCACTTTGTTTTGTATTTATTTATTTATTTATTTTCTACTTGGGGGTCTATCTGAGAGCCTTGTGATTCTGGATTATTCTGTTTGGGTGTTTAATAGAAACACAGAACTTACCACAACCTCTTAGGACTGCTTTGCTTCTTGGGACAGTTTTGACCAAAAGACTCATCCTCATAGAATGGAAAACATCATCTTCTCCAGGTTTCAGCCACTGGCTTAATGAATTGGTGAATGTAATAACTTTGGAAAAAAAATCCACTTTTTAAACTCTGGAACTATGCACAAATGGGAAGAAACTTGAAATGACATATACAGATACATAAACCATGCACTACTACAGTTTCACCTTTTTGTTGTTGTTGTTTTGTTTTATGTTTTATTATTCTTCCTATATGGTGGAACCAATAATATTTGTTAGTGATAATTTTCTCATTGTAATGTCATCAGTAATGGTAGTGATAATAAGAACAGCATTATTACATTATTAACTTTCTTTGTTCCCTGTTAATATTTGCTAGTGAATTAATTTGAATATGCTTTATGGTGGCAGAACATCAAGGGAGTCGACTAGGGTGCTGCTTCCTTGATCTGCTATGGTGAGCTTTATAATTTAGGAAGGAGACAGGCACCTCACTCCTCATGTATGTATATGTATGAATATAGTTGTGAAAGAGTGGATTCTGTGTTGTATGATTTATTTTTGGTTTTTTTGGATGTAAAACCCAATAACAAAACAAAACAAACAAAAAAAAAATAATATATATATATATATATATATATATATATATATATAGACACACATTCTTATTCTTCAATACAGTCTGAACCCTCTTAGACAAACTGTCTTCAGATGTTTTTATGTAGTCCTCAGCAATAGTTCTCCAGGCTTCTTGATGACATTAAAAAGCTTTTCTGTGGATATTTGCTACCTTTTCTTCTGTTTTCTGTCAAGATGATTCTACACAACTTCAATAATCTTAAAGTCTGGACTCTGAGGAGGGTTCATCAGCCTATAAAACATGTTGCCACTGACTTTTAGTCCACTTTGTGTGTCATTTGGCATATCCCAGCATATTTTTTCTTTGTTTTTCTTCCATAAGAATGGCTTTTTAACAGCCACCTCCCAAAAGGGACCATTTCTGATGAGGCTTCAGTGAACAGTAGATCTATTAACTCAAGGTCCAAGTACAAGCTCTGAGACTGTGTCAGATCGTTTCTGGATTCCTTCCTGTTTCTTAAGGACATTATTTTCAGGTTCTGTTCATTGCATAATAGTTTTTAAGGCCTGACACTCCTTCCTGACACTATCTATCCTTTTCTTCTTGTCCAGGTTCTTATTTTTCAAGTAAACACTGCACACCATGCTGAGAAATGCCAAGTGTTCAATTAAAAGAAAAAACCCTGGGAACAGTTCTGTAGCCAACAGAACTTTTTTTTTTAAACTGTGTTGTCTTTGTCAGTTTTCATAGATTTAACTAAATAAATATGGACACACGATGTGTCTTTGTGCCAGGCTGCTTATACCAAGGATCCTAAAAATGTAATTTAAAATTGGACCTCTGTTAAGCTGTCTTCAGACCCAAAACTGGTTTACCCTCTTACGTTAAATATTGTTTTTTTTTCCTTAATTTCTAGTTCAGAGTTAAGTGGTTTTACATAAAATAAATTCTGTTCTACATCACTATAGACCAGAAAAAAAAAAAAAAAAAGAAAAAGAAAAATAGCCACTTAATGGAATAAAAATATAAAGAACATAGTTGTGGCTCAAGACATTTGCATTATACTGTGTACAGTAATACAAAAGGACTTGTGCTCTCCATAACTGAAAGCGAAAGACATAGTCCCATCCATCATTAACAATTATGTTAACAGAAAAAACATCTAATAAGCCTAGATGCAGACATAAATTAGGGTTCAGGGCTCTGGCTCACAATTGTGAAGGTGGGCTAATAATGAAATGAAGATCCACCCCAGTTTACATGCACAGAACACCCACAGAGACACAAACATGCACGATAGTAAAGTCTAAGGCCAAGGAGATCAGAGCTGAACATGACACATGGACAAGAGATATCACCACCAATGTATAAAACATCAGGTTAAACGAAGATAATTACAGCATAGGAAATGCCATTATGGGCAGACACCACTGATTGGGGAGTGTTGTGTTTGCCTGGCTGCTATCAGCATTTACCTCAAAGAGAGCATCCATTTATTAGCAGAATAATGAGATAGAATGTTGACAGAAAGACATGCGAACAAACTGAAAACATCAGAGAATAGAGGAAGCGTGGGATGTGGGAGACAGTCATACCTGCAAAATTGAGGATGAACAGTGAGCAGAAGCTTCCTCTGGGTGTGGGAAAAGCTCAGCTCACAGCTATGTTATTCTTTTATAGTATCCTTCAGAAAATGGACATCACAGTAATTAATACACAACATGGACTAGAGTGAGGCAAACATGACAATTATACAACATAGTACAGCTCTCAAAGACAAATCAGTAACTGTCATCCTTTAAAAAAAACTGTTCACTTAAATTAAAATAATAATAATAACACACACAATTTACAGATGACACAGAAAATGTCCTTTGCAGATCTTTGTGCAGGTGAAAAGTCGGTTGAGTTAAAAATTGTTCCAAACTCTCGTATGAAAAAAACTGCACAGATGGACCAACGGAGCATGAAAATCACATGTTTCACTGAAGGTAATACAAGCAACAGGGATTTTTCCAAAGACATCAAGTTATGAGAAATCTCACCGGGTGCATACGCCTCACAAAGAGCTCCCCCAAGCATTACAGAAATCCCACTGTGGGACAGATGGGGAAACAGTCAGCCTTTGCAGCCCTCCTCTCTGCAGAGACTGATTCATATAAAGAAGGTGACTTAACACTGACCTGTCACTAAGATCAACATGATGGATTCCTCATTGTGATATGCAAAAAACCCTTGCTTTACAGGAAGGGACACATTAATATTAATCTTGCATAATTTGATAAACATCTAACTTCACAAGTCCTCTCTTTTTTCAAAAAGAGGTGTGTAACCTATTTGTAATTATGTTGGATTCCCTCAATTTTTCATTTAATTTTTCATATTATTGTTCATATGACAGGAACAATGCACAATTACACCGTTGCACCAGAGTTAGCTAAAAGCTAATTTGCATCTGCAGTCCCTGGGCAGGTAAACAAACAACAATAAATACAAAACAGAAAAACAGGTCATTGAATAAAACAATTGACAAACAATTTGAAACAAAAACTAATACAGATAAGACAGTAAGAAGCTATAAATACAGAATAACAATTTAGTCTCAATAACACAAGTAAAACCTAAACTGTACAAGGCATAAAAAGTGAATAATAAAGGCCCACTAATAGGCCCACCAATAAAAGGCCCTATTTTAGTTATAGCAGCATCTTGAAAAAGGATGAAGCCCTTTTTTATCAAGTAAACACAATGGTGGATAGTCTTGAAGACCGTCTCTCGAACCTTGTCTGCAACTACCGGCATCTGTATGACTTTTCCTCCCCGTTGCACAGTGATAAATGCTTGTGCCTTAACAGTTGGCAACAAAGAAGTGTTTTGAGTGTTGATGACCTGGAAATACAATGTGACCGGTGGGTTGACATAATTCAAAGTCGAGGTGCTGAGTACTCCCCCTTGTGGTGACCTCCAGTACTGATAGTTTTTGCTGTGTCGTACACATCAACAAGAACGTTGATGTGTACGCTTGCCTTCACAGCAAGTATATTCCAGCCCTTAAACTTTGGTATCCATTCTCCCTCTGTAGAATGCTCTGGTTCTCACCCGCACAGTTCTACCATTGTCGGGCGAGTTCAGGCAAGCTCTAAGAGCGGGAGGTGCCAGCCCATGAATAATCTTGGACATGAGGCATAGTTCTGAGTAAAACATGTAGTTTTCAAAGTTAAAAAGGTTTTATCTTTTTAGAATATCACAGGGGTGACACCCCCTTGGTTTTTTATCTAACATTTTTAAGATCAGTTTGTAGAGAGAATATACTGGTTTAAGAGTGGTCACCTCTGCTTGGTACCAAGTTGTTTGCGGCAGATGTGGACACATGATGCTCTTAAAAATATTCAAATTTACTATTACTTTGGTATTACTGTGCTGACATGTTTTTAAAAGACAAATTAGTGTCCATAATGATGCCTAAGTACTTCAAGTATTTTACAGCTTTTTATAACACTTTATTGTTTTTATAACTATAACTTTTTGATGTTAAATATATGCAAACTGTTTTACTTACATTGAGCGTAAACATGATTTTGCAAGCAAATCTGCCACCTTGTTGTGTCTGTTAGTTTAGAGGTCTTGCTAACATCAGAAAGATTTATTAACATATGTTGTCTGACCTGCTTTGAGTTAGTTTTCAGGGTCACAAAAAATAAGATAATATCACCAGAAAACTGATGCCAAATCAATGATATGTCTACGTCTTTGTCACGCAACATTATGTAGTATTGGTTAATTTTTAAAACATAATAAATATGAACTGAACTAGGAAAATGTGTAATTTCTCTCCCTTTGGTTTGGGTCTAATGAACCAAACGTATAGCTGAAGATGCCAACAGAATCTCCATTGTGTGCACATGTGAAGTGTAATCATTCAGATGTCCACCCTCAGCATCTTGTTGTTGCTATTTAGACAATGTATTCGCATTGAAAGACCTGTGACACTTCATCAGTCTTCAGAAGATTGATGTGGCAGCATTCTTTTGGAGGCAGATTGTCAACAACTGCTCTAATAATGCAAATGTCCCCCTCCATAGGAAAAATGCATTTATCAGCTCAACACATATGTAGGTCATCCAGCCTGACTTGTACTCCCCTGTCAAACAAAAATCCTTGGCTTCTAATTGAACTTTAATTTGCAATATAACTCTAACAATGCACTTTGTCAGACACCATAAGAGTAAATCTTTAACATGCATGAATTGATTTTATAAGATGGGTTTGTCACACAGAAGACAGTTATTGACAGAGGAAGCGAGACAGAGAGAATATACTATCCTTTCCACAGGGAGTGTTGCCTAGCAGGTTGCCTGAGATAGAGCAAAACTAAAGAATTTGGCACAAGGTCATTGTGCCAAGGGACACCACATGTGTACTGACCAGAAACACAGAGAAGAGAGCAACTATGACATAGCCACCTGTGGTCCTACAGGTGAACATAATGTAGGTGGGCAGCTTCCTCCTCATAGTGGATGAACAAGTCATGAGGACAGATGCCCCACGACTTATACATTAAATGTTGTTTTTCTTTCATGTCAAAAAAACAGCTTAAAATGCCTTTCTTTTCGTCCTCATTGCGTGGCCACAGTGATCTGTAAAGTGTTTCATCTGCCCAGGCTTCTTCAGGAAGATAAATGGACTTAATGGAATCCAAGGTAATTTCATAGTGGAATTTAACAAACAGGCTTTCTCCACCTGTAATAAAATTTACTATCAGTCCTATAATAACTTCTTTTGTTTTTTTCTTTGTTTTCTAGACAAAAGGTATGCTTTTCAGTAAATTTCATTTTAATTATGTTTGTATTTCATCCTAAGTTATTTTGTGTAATTGAACAATAAAAAATAAATAATAGGTTACTGCTGATAATCATCTATTTAATTAAAAATTGAGTCCAAGTGTCCCAAATGAAAAGAAAAAAAAAAATACTTTAACAAATGCAAGCCCACTTCATCATCTGTGAATATTGGTTGTTTGTTGGAATTTTTTTCCTTTATCCCAACCAGACTGAAATAACTTGTTTAATTAGTCAAACTTTGATGCTTGTGACAGTATATCAACGAAACCTTTATGCCATTGCTATCTTTTTATAATAATAATAATAATACTTGTGTATATATATATATATATATATATATATATATATATATGTATATTTTACCTTTTTTACATCTGAGTCGCTACCCTTGGATAAAATAATTGAAATTTTTACTGTATACCCACCTGCACATTATATAAAGAATATGACGTGAATATTAAATTATTTGAGCTTTGTTAAATCAATTTACAAAACAAGTCATTAAAATAACACATGATTCATTACTCTATCTGTCCATCCATCCATCATTCCAACATTCCATCTATCTATCTATCTATCTATCTATCTATGCAACTTTTCTCTTCATTAAAACTTAGAGGGGGTCGGATTCAGACTGAGTAAATTAACAGAAAATCAGGCTCATTTCAGAAAATAATAATAATAATAATAATAATAATAATAATAATAATAATAATAATAATAATAATAATTCTGAAAATATTATTCACCAAATGTTTGACAAGTGGTTATGTTGTAAAGTATTTATATAAAAGTCTCCTTTCTGTGATGAAGCCTGAGTAGCCATGCTTTAACTATCAAGCCAAAAGCAGATAAGTGAGTCTGTGTTAGGGCCAACAGTGTTTCCATTGTCACTTCAGTGGATTAAGTGGGTTTTGATTGTGGCTCCAGCTGGGCCTTTAGCCCAGCAAACACCCTTGGGTCAGATAGCTAAGAGCTAAGAGTCAAAGGTAGAGTTAATCTGTGGGTTTCTTTTGGTTCCAAAGCATTGTACCAAAAGAGTGCTGTTGTGTGCCGGTTGTCTGTAAAATAATGCACAAAAGCATATCAACGATGTCTGAAGATCAGTAGAGAGAACCACACATGGTTCTGTCACAAGACTCTGATTAGATTTTTTTACATAAATGTATTTGCAACCTAAACATTGAAACGTTTCAACTGAATGACTGGGACTAAAGTAAGAAATATTAGCTGCAATTAGTGGCAGGTGGTGTATTTTAACAAAAGCAACACATAAGTATGGACACGTCTGTGTTTTTTAAATTCTGACTTCATGCATATTATTTCCAGTGTTATGGCTGCAGGATTCTGACATGTCAATTATGATATCTGTGCTGAATATTTTGTTCAGCACTGCATTTTAGTTTTGGCTATGTGTCAGGCTTATTATAGCACGCTGCACATCCACCTACCTAAAAAAAATCTGCTTTTTGAAAAACAGTTCTGACTTCCATTACCAGTTCCTTACACATGAACAAACTTGTGAGTGCTGTTTCAGTGAAACTGAGTGCACTATTATGTTTACCATTATATGCAACTGCACATTTGTAGATGACTGAGTTTTTCTTTGTTGTGTTTAGTACTATGTGTGAATAGCTGCACACATTTTTGTTTGCTGTGATGGACAATTAAATATTTATGTTTGACTGAGTACTTTCTTTTTATGCCCTGATTGGTAATCTAGCCCTTATGCACACCTTTTGCAGCTGTGTTATTATTTATCAATGTTGTGTGCTATTGCATAAATTGCACTTTCAGAATATTCACAGTTCATTCACAGTGCAGTTTGCTGTGAAGGGGTTTTCAGGCAGTAATTCAGGGTCAGTTGCCCTAAAGTTTTAAATTAAAAAAGCTTTTGGCCTCAAAATTCACAAACTCAGGGATCTCATGGTGTATATGTAGCTAATTTATGTCTGTACCACAGATGGGAATGCAGGTAGAGAACGAAACAGAGGGAGGACAAAGTAATTTGAACTGATAATGGTAGTAATCTGGATTAAGTGCTGAGGATGGTGATATGTAGGCAGATTTAACGAAGATTTTAACTTCTTGATTTCAAATCCACATGCAAATAAGAAAACAAAAAAATTGAGCAAACTGGCAGAACCATAAAGAAATGTTAACTATAATTTAAACAAAACAAAACAAACATAAGGAAAAAAAAAACAAACAAACTTGTAATTAACATAAATAAAGATAGGTTTTTTCACCATTTTTTAAATGCACCATATCTTTAAGCAACATGCAGCACAACTGCATCTGTGATCTCTTTCCACCAGGACTCTTTTAGAACCAAACAAATTTAATTTTATTTATCAAGCACTGGACCGGGGCGTTCCTGTGCCGCCTTCTGGGTGGATGTGGTCGTCTTCGTGGTGGGGTGGCTGGGATTCATGCTCCGGCACAAGTCACCCTGATCTGTCTCTAGCCTTAGCTGAGGTGTGATCGCATTTGCACAATCATGCTCATCTTTGTGTTTATACAATAAGAGCTATTTTTTTTAAGTTTGTGTGTGTGTGTGTGTGTGTGTGTTTCTGGTACTTTGGTTTTTATTCTGACACATCTTTTTTTTCAGCCTGTTAATCTCTTTTAGGTGCTCCTGATGATTGTCAGCTTTGTTTTCCTGTAAAGACTGTAGGAAATTCTCTGTTGTGTTTCTGTACAGGTAACAGGTAGCAGTTGGTTAGTGTTTCTGTTTGGATTGAAGGGACATTGTTTTCTATCTGGTGTAGCTTTTTCTCCTTTTTCTTTTCTCCACTCTACTGTTCATTTCTGTTCACACTATATCCTTTCTTTTATCCCCTCATTTCAGGTCCAGCAATATTATACAAATTCAGTAATAAACAGTTATTATAAATAAATAAATAAATCTGTTGGCCATTTTTAACAATTACCTCTGTCTTTTTATCAAGTTCAGATTTGAGTCAAACACAGTTGTTAGGTACATGAAGAGTCCACAATCTCAACCTCTTCACAGTGGATGATGCTGGGTTTTGGGTGGGCAGACTTTGTTCCAAAGTCAACATTGATTTATTCTGTATTTGTAACATTCAGGTCCAAATCGGTATTGTCACACAGCTAAAGAAATGCTGACAAATGTTGACCATGACCCCCTTCTGTGCCATGAAGCAATGTCAACAAGAGGTGGCATAAAGAAAATTTAACAATATGATTTCTTTTAAGGGATTAAAGACCAAATACTTCACTTTTTTTTCGTCCTTTTGGTACAATTGCATTTTATTTGGTAGTTTCACCTGCAGAAGAACTGTCTTTGCATGTATTAAAAAATTATAAATACAATCCAAAGTTTCCTAACAGATATGTTCTGGGTTTTTGTACAGTTGGTAAAAGATCCAACTGATGCTGCAATTTCAAGGACACATCCTCTTCCTCCTTCACACAAGTGTTATAAATCATGCACAACCAAACCAGGATATTAACATAGCAATTAAAATGAATCGCTAAGGTAATCTCCTGCAAAGAATAATCTGTGAGATTAGAGTGGATTATATTGGATTATCTCCACTGACCTGATTCACTAACCGAATGCCCCTTGTTATTTAAATCAGACTGAAATCTGACCTTCAGCTGCTGCATTTAAAGCTTCGGAGAGACTGTTAACAGTGAGACGCAAACACCTGCCACCTTATCCGTTTTTATCTGACTGTATAGTGTCTATAAAATATGCACTTTGCCTTTTGAAAATATAGAAACCTGCTCAATCACATGTAATCAGTAAATACGGAAAATACCTCTTCTACACAACAAGATTAATCAGCTTCAATCTTTTAAGATTTGGGTCACAGTAAGTAAAGCCAAACAAGAGGTTCAAATCCTGCTCAGATCTTTGAAAACATACAGTTAGTATGAAGTCATACGTTTACTTCAGAATGCCTCTTTCATTTACTGGTTTTATCGTTTATATATATTTTTAAATAGTGTTTGACAATAAAGGTGCCTTTCTCTAGAAGAGGATAAAACTAATTTTAAACCTCTTCATTAGTTCAAATAATGAAGAAAGATATAGAGAGAAAATAGCCAAAGTAAAATCAACCAGAATCAGAGATTCCAGATTAAGTTACAATGATTAAAAGCTGCTTGTAGATTGATGGATGGAATCTAGTCCCTGTTGATCTCTCTCTTTTTTTTTTTTTTTTTACAGTAGATACAGTACAGTCTATAGGCAGATTTAAATATAGATCATCACCAATCACTGAAACGTTATGCAAAGCAAAGACTGGGAGTGTGTTTTTAAATTGTGTAAAATAGAAATACCCTTAAGAAAAAAAAAGAGAAATAATGAAAATAAAGCCATTCAATTGTAAAGAAAATAATCAATGTGGTGGAGCAATTTGTACATTGCTAATTTTTCCAGGACATTAAAACAACTATTTCAAGCATGCTGAGTATGGTTACTAAAATCCAAAACTAAAATTTGGATAATATGGAAATTTGACTGATACTTACATCACTTTGGTCCCGCAGCCACCCCATAAACATTGACTGCGCCCTTGTTATTACTCTGAACATTACAACAAACAAACAAACAATAATAAATAAATAAATAAAACTAAATCGCTTTTCTCCCACTTTATCATGACAATGAGTTGTCATTTTAAAGTTGAGGTAAAAACAATTCTAACAAATGATCAGCACTGTCAAAGGAGGAAAAAATGCAATACTACTCAGGTGTTTTAATCGTGTGTTTGCAATTATAAAATATTAATAACTACCATAAATAAAATCAGATAAAGTAAAATAGAAATCAAAGTTTAAATCAAACAGAGAGTTAAAAAAAAAAAAAAAAGCTCTATTGTAATGTTAGCAATATAAGAGTGGTTGCTCTATTTTTGTATTGAGTTATACCCCATCTTTACCTCCACTGAGGACAGGCTGCACTTTACCCTTCATGCTGTTGTGGCTCTACAAGCCTCTAACTCATCTCATTTTAATTGCCCAACAGCTTTATCATAATATTTAGAGGTTACAGTTAACAAGATGACCAATTAATCCAGAATACTAATTACGTTGCAATTAAGTGTCACAGAGACAGCAATAACTGCTGGCTAAACCACAACAATGACAGGGTTGTAAAACTCACGCTGGCCCAAATTAGCTCCCTGATTTAAATAGGTTTGAGGCCACTTTCTAGTAAATGATGCAATGGATCAGAATAATGTCAAGGACATTTTGTGTCAGTCAACATCCCGTTCAGCCCTTGACATTTCCTCTGCAGCTAATCAATTTTTTCAGCTCCTCTGAGAAACAGTAGTATTTACGGCGATTAGGCTCTGTCTTATGCAGATTTTTTTTTATTTAAAAGATTAAATTCTTACCCAATGGCTCTTTGTGAATCAAACCATAATTATTTTTATTCAATTTTCAGTTTTAATCAGAATCCATGGGTCTTAAAAAGTTACAATTTACTCACTAGTTTGTGTTATATCAACTTGTTATGCAACAAGCATACATACAAGTTTAGCAATAATTGTTAATATTAAATCTATTCAAGTCATGTCATTATGTCATGTGAGCTGACTACTGGTTACTTCTAATTCTTACCAGTACATGTACAGAGATTCTATTAGAAAACAATAAGTCTTGATATTTGCAGACATCATACATTGGCAAATTCACTACATTATAGCTGCATCAAACATGAGTTCCTTCAGTCAGTTCTTGAATCTTAATCAATTTCAGCATTTGTTACAAAATGGATAGTTATGCACTTTTCACAATTAAAAGTAAGTAATTAAAGTCATTCATTTTATTGTGTGAGTGTCTGGTGCAAAACCATTTTCTATTCCTGGCAACGTGTTTGACTTAACCTTGCTGCTGTTGTTGTTTAATTAATGTCCCTCAGCCTCATTTGTTTGCATTCTAACAAATACGGCTGAGGAAAGGCCTACCCTCTTTCTGTCCTTCTAACAGGGAAAGCGATAGGGTAGTGATAGGAAAGGGGAGCCATACATTAGTCATACAAATTAGATTCTGCTACTCTAGCCTAAATCAGCATCCTGTTGTAGGAAACAGAGATTGACTGAGTGGAGATGGAGAGAGAGCAATGTCCACTCCCCCCACCAAGCCGCAACATCTGTCTCTGAACAGTTCACTGCCAGTTTACCAAACATGAAGCATGTGTGAGCCCTTATCTGCTTCCCTTTGATGGGCTGCCAAAATTCAGGGCTAAGGGGGCAGTGAAGCAACCATGCATCACTGCTCCCCTTACCCTGCCCTCGTCCTTCACCAAAGCTACTGGATGGCCACTGATATGAGCAACAATTTCCTGTCTGGATGCTGTTGCCTGCACACTCAGATAAATGGTACACACATGCAGTATCAAAACATGCACTCTAACGATAACTATCTAGGCTTAGGTATATATAAAATAAAGGTTTGTACATGAATACACAAGGTTTCATTTGTAAAGGCATTTTTGGTTGGTTGTCTTGCCTGCAGCAATATCTCGTAGAAGAAAGCTGAGCTACAATTGTCTATCTCTTCTGGATTATCACGCGAACACACTTTCCTCTCCTTGCTACTGTCTTTATTTTCAACATATTTTCCGTTAATCTCTGGCTTCCTTAGATCCTCATGGCGTTATTTCTTGGTCACTTTACAAAATGTGGGCTCAGGAGAAAATGGTCATGATTCTGGGTGGTGCGAGTATGTACAGTGATAAAGTCTTTGAGCTGACAGGCATAGTTTTACACAGTGACATTTTATTCCCTCTGTCTCAACAGTTTAAGAAATCATGGACATACAACATGGTAGCTCAAGATATATCTTATTCATGATGACATATTTATAAGTGGTTAAAAAAAACAAACAAAATGCAACTGATATTTAAAGAGATATGATATACAGTATGTTCAAAATAAAGATACTGATAATATTTTTGGCCAAAAAACAACAAATAAATGGGTGACAATTAAGAAAAACTATAAAAAAAGAAAGTCTTTATGTGTTAGGCCACAACAGAGCATCTTCAGCAGGTTTTCTACCAACATTTCCAAGAATTTGCATGTGCATTGTGTGCGTGTGTGTATGTATGTGTGTATGTGTGTGTATGTGTGTATGAGTGTCGGTGAGAAAAAGTAGGATCAAGTATGTCTTTTTAGGTTACGCAAAAGATGTTATTATGTAAAGCATTTGTGCAGCTTTTTATATAAAAGTGCTTTTTTAAATAAAAGTTGACTATTGAGTAAAGTTTGTAGAAATAACCATCTTTGCAGCTGCTCAGAGATCGCACAACTGCAGAAGGCTGCGAGAATATCTCACTCATCAGAGTAATTCTACTGGTCTTAGGTTTACAGCCCAGCGCTTAAGAATTCAGGGGAATTTGAAAAGCCTTATCCTTCTGGGGGCTTTTCGTTATGGAACATTTAGGTGTAGGGAAAAGTTTTCTTTAACCAGGTAATGTTGGGGGATAATTCCCCAAGGATTTTTTAGCATTTATTTATTTATCTTTGTCTGAACTTAGTCAAAAAACTATTTTTTTAATTTAGTATTTTTGGTTGAAATCCCAATATCAGAACTGAAACCACCGCCACTTCTGCCATATGCCATGTTACCGCTATGGTTGTTTGAGATCTGACCCAAATGCCAATTAACAGGAGGCAGTCTGATGACAAAAGGACAAACCAAAAGCATCACAAGGCAGAAATCCATAGTAGAAAGAAAAAAAAATCCAAAATTTAATGCAAAATTATCAAGGTGAAGCAAAAGAACGAACACAGAAAGAAGAAAAAATAAATAAAAAAAAAAACACTAGTTTGGTTTTAATGTGTTTACATATTTTTGTGACATGAGTCTTAAATCATGCATCTGGCCCCTGGTGATGAGAGCAAGGACATGGAACTTCACCCTCAAAACTTTAAGTGACTTCTGATGCCCACTGTCATTTTAGAAGAGGCTGAATTGGGAATAAATAAATAACCTTTACCATCAGAAGATGTGTCTGTGAAGTGGTCTGTGGTTGTAGCCATATGTCTTTGAGTATTGGCCCTTCTTTCTAGACTCTCTGGTGAGTAATATTTAGTTTACAAAGTTTCTTCAAGTAAAGTTTCGCTTTACACTCCGTATCACATGGTAGCAAGCGAATATAAACACGCAGGCTGTTTTAAATGCATACCATCCCGGATTCAGCATCAAGACATTATCGGCAAAATAGAGGAAAAGAAGGATAGAGAGACACAGAGCAAGAGTCAAGATAAGGCTGTTTTGTATTGGCTGGAGGGAGCTCACAGTACAGGTAGGATGCAAGGTGGATGCAGCTGTCAATAGGGAAAACCTGCACAAAGTTATGTATTGCACTGCTAACTGGAAATCTGAAAACACATGCTAAAAAAGTACAGAACCTTGAGATGACATATGTCATTTTAGCTATAAATAATATGGTATTTTAGGATCCACACTGCTAAATTACCAGTGTTACAAACACACAGCCACAACTAATTTAGCACAGGTTATTTTTGCTATGTACTCAGTTTACATTGATTAGAAAAAGATAATGGACACGTATCACTCGGACTTAATCATAGCACACACTGTAAATGTATCCAAGCAGTAGTTTTTCAGAGATGTGAGTTAAGCCATTGGGCCATTTTTATTATTTTATTATATTTTTTGGTGTGGAACAGGTTACAACAGCCTTGCACCTCACTATAAACAAGAGAGAGATCTGCTGTATAAAAAGAGATTTCATAAAAATCCTTTAGTCCAAGGGCCCGAAGCAATCTATTATCCCATTCTGAGCCAGAAGAGCTCACACTGCATTCATACCAATAATTCTTTTTAAAGAACTGGAAAGACATCAACGATTCTGCAAACACATCTGTGTGTTCACAAAGAATATTTCAGGAAATATGCGTACAGTACATAAACACAAACACAGAAGAATCTAAAAATACTCACAAACATTCAGAAATCAAATAATTCATTCATGGCTGGTAGATGTGTCAGTTTTCATGAGTCACATTATTCTGTTGCCTTGAATATTTGGTCTGCATGTGTTTATCATACTGCATCTCCACAGTACACAAAGGTCTGGGAAGACAATCCCTCTCTAGCAAGCAACCTTAATAAACTGCTGCAGCTTAGATGCTGATTGTGTATCAACACAGACAATGCTGAGTCATTCTACCTTACAGGGTAAACGTCTTTGCCTTTCTGTATTTTAACCGTCCACTGCATGTCAATAGAGTCTGGGACTGAAAAATACACACATTGAATGCGCTCCAGATGTTTTCAGTTTCCAAACTTGGATTAATAATATTGCCACTTAAACATATACCCAGTGAGGAGTGACAATTTGTGTGCAGTTTAGTAAAACGTTCTTCTGTCCACAGTCACTCCAGGAGTCTGTAAGTTTCTTTAAAACATCTACATCCTCCTTTAACGTCATATTAAAATAGTTTAGACCTTATTTTTTCTTCAGTTAGGGTGTAAAGAACTGTTTTATTTAAGTAATGCTGATACTGTTTCAATGAGATTATTAACAGAGTTTTTCACTATTTTACGCTAAGAGCTTTACTTCATGTGTGAAAAATCAACTTCATTTTGAAACTGACAGAGCAGCAAGATTTGAGCCTCTGGTGCACATCTCAGGTAAGCCGTGTGTCCACTTTAGCCTCGCAACATGGGTGCTCACATGAATGTGTCCATGGCCTCAGTCAGCAGAAGTGTGTCAACTCTGTTTTACCATCTTGGAAAATAGAAAGATCCTTTTAGAGAACTATTAAATTTACAACATTCAATCAAAGCAAGAAATGTCTAAATATTAACAAAACAGAGAATAATAACGAAAAGAGAATTCAGACACTAAACCAAATATATACTGTTACTATTGTTCTGTATATATTATCTGTTATATTCATTTCTTTTTTTTTGCTACTTACATTTTATTTTTTTGCCCTCTTCGGTAGCTTACTTATTTTTAATAAACAGTTATTGTGAATAAGACCTGCCAACCTTTAAACACTGCACATTTGTACTGCAAACTGGTAAGTCTCTTTACATTTAAGCAAAAAGCCACTGTTCCATTGTGAGATTGAGCAACTTAGGAAAGATGGAAGTTTAAACAAATAAGCTTTTAGAAAAGAAAAAAAAATAAAGAGGAGTAGAAATAGAACTGTGAGACCAAAGATTGAGCCTACATTCATTCGCCTTGCTTTTAACAGCATCTAAAAAAAATAAAGCACAGAGTTTGGTAGTGCTTGAGGTCCCACTAAATAACCTCTCTTCACTTTGATATCTCCCTCATCCCCTGTCCTCCCACTGGCTGGAAGGTTTTTGAGGGTTTGAACTCTTGAGCAAAGGTGAAAGCAACAGAAAATAAAAACTGTGAAATAAAGTAGCCTTAGTTAGCGTACTTTGACAACATAAAAAATCAGCTTTGTGTTGCAAATGCTTAAATTTGATTTTGTCAGAGAAATGTAAACTTAACTTTTGTATTGCAGACGATTATTTACAACTTGGCCTTTTTAATTACACAAATGAATAACCCTCTCTCCCAGTCCTTTATCTTTAATATCCCCTCAGTACTTAAAGACCTTGGCAAGTAGGCATTTACTGAATCTGCCTTTGCAGCCATTTTGTTATATTGTTTATTGGTCCAAAACTGTTTGTTCTCAAGAATGAAACCCCACATTTTAATGAGATTACCTGATAAAAAAGAAAGAAAATATGTATATAATGGAATGAGTTATGTAAAGTGACACAACTGGATATGAAAGATCACAATATTCTGAAATATGCTTCTAAACCTCACAGGGTTTCATTCATTAACTAAATCTTTTGGTTTAAGGTTGTACTCCCTGACTTTTTTTCAAGGTTAAAAAGTCTAAATAAATCCCTATAGAACCCACCATGGAGTCAGTCATTGTGCTCCTACATCACAGCCATAATGATAACAATATAAGCTCCACTGAGTCAGAATCATGCTGTAGTTTTGGAAACTCTGACTCAGAATCCTGCACATAGCACCTCAAAACAGATTAAATTTACTCTGCTCTTTATATGTCACTCAAGATTAAATGAGCAGGCGGTGCTTCAGTCCCAGAAGGTTGATACTGTCAAGGCAGCTTTAGTGATGGCAGGCAAGCTGTTATTTCCAGAAGGTGTCTAAGGTGTTATGCAAAGTTATAAAACAGCTCTTGTGCAAAACAGATGAGAATTCAGTGGCATCCATCCACTGCAGCAAACTGTCTGTCAACATAATTACCAAAGAGATTGTATCAGGAAGACTAGTAGAAAAAAAAAAAAAGTAAATAAATAAATAAATCGGCCTACTGAAGCTTTTCTTCAGATTTTTTCAAAATGTTTTCATGAGAAGTAAATCCAACCAGGTCTTTCTTATAAACTGAAATAAATCTGGAGTCTCACTATAATTGAATTTAAAGTACAGATATTTACACAGATGGTCACAGTGTTGTCAGTAAAAGATGGTCTATGCTGCACAAAGTTTGTCTAAAAATATACTTTAGGTAAATGCAGGGCTGAGGTTCAGCTAACATGGCTGCAGTTGAGATAGTCACAGTCTGTGTGTAGCTGTCAGGGATGATAACAACACCTCTAACAGGATTACGTGTCTTACTTTCCTGTAGGGAGCTGACCCTAACCATGACAACTGTCTATGATAAAACTCTTTCAGAGCACCTGAAACTCAAGTTGGAATACTGGTTCTCTGAGAGCAGCTCTATCATATTTAGTACCACATATTAATTTAAGCACAGTGAGATTATCCATCCATCCATCCATGCACCCATTCATCCATGCATCCATCCATCCATCCATACATCCATCCATCAATTGTCTATTCCCTCTTACTTTAATTTAGGGTGGAAGGGTAGGGGTGATGGCTCTCTCAGCTGTTTTCAAGCATGAAACAGGGTTAACCTAAACATGTCACAAGTCCACCACGGGCTGAAACAGAAACAAATAAAACAAAGAGCCATGCACACTTTCAATATAGCATCACCAGTTATCCTTTCATAAGCCAACCTCACGCAGAAAAGCTGAAGCTGGGACACAAACAAATTATTTATAAATTTCATTTTTTTCTTTTTCTTTTGAATATACAGGTGTCACAATTTATCACTTATGATTATGATGGTGGGATTAAAAGACTGAAGATTGATATTTTGTCGCAATACACAAAATATAATATTGTGATTTGAATTTAGCTGATAAAATACCAAAATTAATGGTTTATTGTGAAACATTGTTCTTTCTGTTTTCAGCTAAATTTTCATGAAAATAAATTGAAAAATAAAGTTAATTAAATCAAGTTAAAATAAAATGCAAAACATGATTTAAAATGAATCATTATTGTAAAAGTAAATAATACATAAATAAGTCTGTTACTCATGTTTTCCATGAATTTTACTATATTTTTTAGAGTAGAAACTTTTGGCCATGATTATCAGTAAATATAATTTGCACTTAAAAAAAAAAAAAAAAAAAAAAAAAAAAGTGCAAATTATAGAAAGTCGAATGTGAAAATTAATAGAATCACTCAGTGGGAAGTGAAGTCTCCAAAGTGTCCCTGGGTAACACAATGAACCCCATATTGCCTCATGGTGTTCATGTTGCATTATGAGAACAAGATAGGTGTCACTAAATCATACGCTGTGACATAGTTTGTCTGTGTATGACATCAATTCTATTTTTTTTATTTATTTATTTTTTTTTACCCTGTCCTATTCAGGATACTGTGTGCCATATTTTGCTTGACAGATTTGCTCTACCAAGGGTGACATGTTATATACATGGCTGCCCTTAATATTTTTTTTATTATTTTTATTGTAATCTTATTTTCTTTAGTTTTTATATGTCAGTACCTGACAGGGAGATAGAGGAAGAGTGAAGAAAAAACAAAAAACAAAAAAAAAAAAATAAAAAAATAAAAAAAAAACAAAAAGGGGGAGAAAAACAAAAAACAAAAAGGGGGAGAAAAGGACAGGATTAAAATAAATTAATAACAGTTGTAAACAGTAGTAAACAGTAGTAAATAAACTACTACAGTACTACATGATACATAAGGAAAATAGGATATTGATGATATGAAAAAGTACAGTAGTCATCAAACGTACCTGCAGAGAAATGTAGTCAGAAGCAGATGGAGAGACCAGCACGTTTGTGTGCATGCACGTGTGAATGTGCATGTGTGGCCATGCAACGAGGAAGAAATGTGTGTTTGCAAGGGGGCTGTGATCACGCCGCGAAGCATTAGTGGGGGACGGGGGAATGCCAAGGCCCCAAAGGCCCAGCATGTCCACAGAGCACCAAGCCCAGGACAGCCAAAGCAGACAGCACAGTGGCCCACTCAGACCAGAGCAGAGGGGCCCACAGACTGGAGCACCCCGGCGCGACCGGGCAGCACAGGGCGATGGTGAGCAGACCCAGCGGGTGCCAGGCACAGGCCGCACAGAGGGCAGGCACCCCACAGGGCCACGGGCCACCCATTCCCCCCAGCAAAGCCCCACCCAGGAACCCGACGGGGCCCGACCTCGCCAGGCAAAACCGCCGCTAGCCACGCCAACCCAACACCAAGGCTAGGCTCCCTGGGGACAAGATCATGTCTGCAGCCCCCCCCCCCCCAAAAAAAAACTCTTTTCCCCACCCTTACCGATTCACCCCACCCACCCTACCAGAGGCAGCCCAGAGAGGCCAGGGGAAGCTGCGTGGGCCCCAGACCTGACCCTCTCCACATTCACACACTCACACAACCTCATGCATTCTCCCTGAGGTCTCTCCAGCCCCCCGATGTGGCACCGAGGGCAGCCCCCAGAGCAACCGGCGCCCAGCAGCATGTCGCACAGGACCCCAGGCCAGCACCGAACCTCCATCCCTCGCAGCCCTGAGTGTGTCCCAGGACATGAGGGCGTAGGAAGACCCCCCCCCCCCCCCCAACCCCCCCACCCCCACCCCCGCCTGAGTTGTATGAGTGTGGGCAAATTTATACAGCAATTAAAAACTGGAAGGAGCCATGAGATGGTGGTGGGTCCTATTGCTGCCAGGCAGCAGGACCCCCTCAGGGCTCCCTCAGTGTGTGTGAGTGTGTGTGTTATGTGTGTAGTGCAGTTCTGTTAAATGTGGTAGTGTCTAATGTTTAAATAAAATTGGGGGGGAGAGAAGTCACAAAGGGAGGGGATGGAGAAAGGGCCACCTCTGTGGCTCCTGTCCGCCCACCCACAGCCCATGTGACCATCCCCCAAGGCCCTAAATGTATATTGGTGTCTAGGTTGTGATTAAAATCTAGTGGGGAGGGCAGTCACAGGGGTCCACCGGGGGATCCCACAATGGGGACCCCCCAGCCAAACCCACCAACTCCACCCGCCCCACAGAGCCCTATGTGTGGTGTGTATGATGTGGGGTGGCAGAGGAGGAGAGGGGCTCGGGGAGGGGCACAACCGGGAGAGAGATCTCTTTCCCAGGCAACCACTACTCAGCTGGCCGCTGTAGGTGCCCCCACCTCCCCAGGACCACCCAAGGGCAGAAGAGCAAAGGCCCAGCCTGGCCAGGAGCCCAACCCACCAGTGCCCCGGATGCCCACCCACCCCCAGCAGCCCATGCCACCACACCACGCGACCAGAGAGCCCCAGGTTGCACCCACATATCCTTGTCGGGCCCAAGGCATAGCGCCCTCATCCACCCTGAAGGAGCCCCTGGCAGGAGGGGAGAGAGCGAGGAGAGAGCAGACTCCACTCCCCATGAGCCCTAATCCTCCCCACTGCCCACCAGGACCCCCGCCATCCCCCTTCCTCCTACCCCTCCCTTCTTCCCTACGGACACATCATAATCCCAAGGGTACCTGCCCGGCATCGGATCAGCCCGACCCCGATTGCATACCCAGGGCGACCAAGCCACCCCTGCCTGGGCCTCCCGAGCCGGAGGGAGGCAGTCCCCGGTCCCCGGTCCCACTAAAAATATATTTTTAGTTAGTGAAATTTTACATAGAAATGTAACCAGCCACAGAAACCTGATGTGACAGATGGTAAATTACATGGAACCATCTGGGGAACCATCATCAAGTACTTGAAAGGTGATTAAATAAACCATCTGTCCATCATGAACTAGTTTCTACCAATCAGATTACTGGAGTACATATATAATATGAATGTATAGCTGTCAAGCAAAAAATGCCACTAGCTGTTTATGTAGGCTGCTGCTTAGATTAATGTCATGTAGCACAAACATTTAGGTGCATGTGAATGTTGGTTCAACTACCTTCAGATGATTTCACAAAATACAAGAATATTTGGTGACATGTTAGAGTTTGAGAAAATTGCAGTCAAGTAGCCAAAGTTCACCAATGTGGCCACAAATGTAGCTTTCAACATCACATGCTATCAAGGCCATTCAATTCACTGTTTGTCCATTTCCAACAGTTGGCAAAAGAACATGGCCTTCAACCACATAAAAAAGATTCATGCCCTTATAAAAAGGGTATCAGGCTCTCTTCATCCATAATGCAAAACATCCTTCTGAATCTTATTTTGATGCAAATAAAGCAAACTATTAAGTCCATAAAGTGCTGTTGAATAAATGTTGATCTAAAACAATAAATAAATTAAAATGTATTCTTTGGTGAGAATACTTATGAAAGAATATTGTCACTCTTTCCCAAGGATAACACTGCTATCATCCCACCTTCTTGCCCTAATGAAATCAACTGTTTACCTCAACAATCACCAACATAATACGGCAAAAGAAAAAAAGGAAGGTTAAATCTGTCAATCACATTCAGAAGGCCTCATATTGTTCAGCCCCTCTCCCTAACATATCTTTTTGTTTTACCATGCTTAGCACAAGTAAATCACACAAACCATCTCCAATGATTCATGGTCAAGATTTATAGAAGGCAAAATAATCTAAATGACATAAGCCGTTAGTGGAAAAATAAATGTATCAAGAGGGGTTTGTGTCCTGCAGAGCATAGAAGTGTGTCACATGCATATTTTCGCACTATGGGATGTTTGCAGGTGGAAGAACAAGACAATTAGACAAAAGTTGGATGTTATTTGACTGAAGGAGAGTTTTTAATGTTTTTGTCTGGCAGTAAATTAATTATTTTACCATATAAGACTAGTGAGAAGAAGAAATTCTGCTTCCCACTTCAGCATGAAATGAGTACAAACAATCAGTTCCAACTTCCCCCTGCAGCCAAGCTGGGAGGAAACAGCTCCACTCAGCAAAGGGGTAAAACAATCTCTTATCCTCAGAGTAATTTACAGTACATGTCACAAGTGTAGAACAACTTCAATTCACTATGCTACAGTGAAACACAACTAAAAGAGAGAAGGATCATTTGCTTGCACAACAAATTGATCCTCCAGCTAGGAGAGCATCCCAGGGGCAAGGTGAAACAAATTTTCCAGCCCTTCAGTGGATTTCGACCCAGATGCTCACTTGCGTTTTGTCTCTAATAAGAGATCAAAAGATTTATGAGAGAAATATTGACGAGCGGTTCTACTGGCCATTTTAAAAGGTCCCACATGAGAGTAGAAAAAGAAGAGAAGTGGTTTATCTTTAGCATCTCCAAGAGTGTGAGGTCTGCACTCACAAAAAAATGGAGAGCTCAGCTTTTCAGCACATAGGTTTCATGATGTTATTTCTGCTTCCTGGAGGAGTTTAACATATTTTTTCCCTCTGTTTATTTATAATTCCGATTTAGTTTGCTTCAGGATATAGGAGAGAAGAAAATTAAAAGACTGTGAAATTAAAAAAAAAAAAAAAAAAAAGTAACCTTCTGGTGGCAGATAGCTGTTCTCGACCATAGTTGCCCTTTATCTTGAATGAAGTGTGTTTATGCTGCTCAAAGACCAATCTAAACTCCATGAAAGCCTGATCAGACACAGAAAAGACAGTATCATCAGGTGAAGTTATTTAATCATCAATCACAAATCTTTTTATCATCCTACTTTTCTTGTGTGTTTACTTTTAAACACGAAGAAAAGAGAAAATCAACACAACTATTAGGATGTGTAATGCTCATTTTTTTCTTTTATTTATCCTTCGTTATCAGGAGGAAGAACTATCAGAAGGTCAACACTGAAGTATCTTTGACACTGAACACTTTTCCTCCAGTGCATTTATAAGCATGTGGGTGTTTGCATGACAGAAAAAAAGAGCAAGTGAGGAAAAAAGAAGTGCTGGATGAGTGTGTGTATGGGTGGATATGAGATCAGAAAAGTCCTGTAAAAAATTTAGTCCATTTACTAGAATGGCTGTAGGTTTTAGAAATACATTGATACTTCAAGATGTTTTTTTTTTTATTTTTTTTTTTTTTTTTTTGTAGACTTAAAGATCAAAACTCAGCTGACTGAATAATCTTAATGAAACTCCAAAGTTAAAGGGTGACATTTTGATTAAATGTATTATCTTATAATCTCCTGTCTGGCTATTAATTGATAGATCAATAAGACACAGAAATAACATTCTGAAAGAACAATGAAATTATGATAAATGATGATTGCATATAATAACGTAATAACTTCCAATTCCTGCTCTTTAAAATACTCACCAAGCATTTAATCAGATAAGAAATTGTGTGCAGGGAGAGGAACCATTTAAATACAGACAAACTCCTTGCTATGATGAATAGTATTTGTCTATAAGGACATAAAGTAGGGCCTCTATATTAGAGTTACACAAACACACACACACACACAGACATATATATATATATATATATATATATATATATATAATTTATTTGTTTATTTTTGTGACACACTATGGTAATCAAGTGGTTATATTTTAGAAAAAAAAAAGACTTAGTAATATTGAACTGCTAAAAGTTAGCTTTTAGGCTGCTATTATGTTAAATAATTGTCAGTTTTGTTGTCTTGGTGAAAATCTGTCAATGGAATTCAATCTAATTTCATACTTTTTTTATTTTAATTATTTATTTATTTTATTTATTTGTTTATTTATTTAGTAATTTATTCGCGCTTTATGCTGGAAAGTTTCATCACTTGGCTCTTTTGATGAACTAACTTATTGATGGCATTATTCCTCTTTTTGAATTTTAAGTTGTTCCCTAATGTCAAGTGTTGGATTTTAATCAACAAACTCACTTTACTGGCAAGTTGCAACTTCACACTAATGAAATTAAAATAATTAAAATTAAAACAGGAGAAAAAATAATTAACAATCCCATTAAATGAAACCATGAAATTATAATGGTGATAACGATTAATGGTCATAATGACATATTTAATTATACAAAAATGGATGTAGCTATCATAACTTACAGTAAACCTTATTTGCCCTTGTCCCGTGCTATTATAGGAATGCCATCACCTTCACGTTTAATAGATATTGTATTCTCAATTTTAGTAAAGAAATATTAACAGTAATATGCATTTATACACAAGGTTAGCTGGTTTTAAAACCTGCAAATTAAAACATAGGGTTATTGGGTAATTCCAAACTGGCACCCTCAAACCTCAAAAATGTAGTCTTAATAACATGTCCATTTTACTGCCTAAATGCAAAATTAATTGCTGTAACCAATAACAGGGGTGTGTATTAGAGTGGCTGTTCTTGGTTGGAGATGGCCAGTTGGATCTGGTTGATGTTTAACTGTTCTTGGTTAGATTCATGCTTTACACATCACATTTGTCTCCAAAAACTGAAGATGGCATCAATCCAAACAAACACACGAGACTTAAAAATGTGCACAAAAGAAACTAGTGGGTAACAAAAGGTACATCTTTCTTTTACGTAGATACAGTGTATTTGGATTGTCTGCCTGGAAATAATTTGTTTTTTGGGAAATCCTGTCCTCTGTATGGTGGCCAGTTGACGTAGACAAGGGACATAAAACCACTGTTGTATTTAAAATTAACATAAGCACAAGGCATGACTAAGGTAATATCTACTCAGACATTGCCAAGATCATAAGGTCTGCGTCAGATGTTGGTGGACCAGGTCCTGTCAATAACAGTTCCTAACACTGGACATGGCTAAACAAAGAACACAGTATGGAATCAGAAGCCGAAATAATAGGATGTTTCTCACCTATTCATCTAAAGTAGTCATTCCTAACTTATTTTCATTGAGGACCCCCTTCATGCAAATACTGAAAAGTCGTGGACCCCCTACCCCATCCTGTGCTGAAACCATGATTGGTTTTATGTTTTCAAAACACGCTATAATCACTATAAATGAGGTATTCTGGGTAAGTCTTGTCCTTCCATGAAGTTAAATTAACAACATATAGGCTTACTTTTCTTTTTCTTAACAAAAGAGACAATGTATGGACATTAATAACAAGTGCTCTGAATCTTCAAAGCCACAGGGACCCCCTGTGCTCAGACCCCAGGATGGAAACCACTGGTCTAAAGTATGCTCCTAATAACCACATTGGAATAAACCAACCAAAGGTTAAGAGTGAACAATACTGGATATAGGAAAAATGAAGCATCACATAATGCTAATGCTACAAGGCTACTTAAAGTGTAAGAACTGACATCAGCAGTCTCCTAGAACAGGAACCAGTGATCATCACAATGACTGATATCCAAGAAAGGAACTTAAGAAAGAAGAGCTGGGCTGCACCAGGCCCTAACATGAAACACAATATAATAAATACATTTTAAACTTCAGGGAATTGATATGAAGCTATATTAATTAGGAAAAGCACATTTTTAACAGTATAGCCCCTGAACTTTTATACACTTCAACATGCACAATGACAAATTGCACTCAGGCAAGATCTTGAAATTAGATAAGGAAACCCTCTTACTATCCTATCATTTTTTTTATTAACAATTAATGTAACATGGACGCCTGCTTGGTGAGGTTGATGATGGTACTTGATTCATCAGTTTTTAATCAGCATTCCTTTGGACACAATCAGCTCAGCAGCTCAATGACAGCCCCCTCAACGCCCCTCTCTCTCACAGGCTGCTGTCTTCATCTCTTATTCTCTGTATGTTACTGCATCAACACTGCACTATTGTGTGTCCCTTTATATCGGATAACAATGCAAGGTAATGTGGGCAGATTGAACAAGAGTAAGATTTCTCCCTCAGAAGAGGAGGCTTTTTGTCTTCTTTCTTTATCTTTCGTCATGAGTCGTGCCCCAGCCTTCTTGGCTTACTTAATTAGTTATGCAGACGTATGTTGGAGGAAAACGGTGGAGCCTTTCATTGACTTCCCCTGCGATCAGACACACAGTGGTCTTATGCATGCAAGGAAACTACTTTACCTCCTGTACTCAGCTTTATTTGGTTCGTACCCACTCTGCAGCGATCGTATCCTGTCTATTGATGGAGTTTCAGGAAACACATCCAAGGCAACAAACTCTACGAGATACTCCACAAGGGAATATTCTTTGCTTTAAACACGTGTGTTATGTTTCTAACGGCACTTTTAAAGATTAAATCAACGACTCAACAAAAAGATATTCTTCCTTCACTTCATGAGCCAGGAAAGTTGAAGCCACCTAAGGGGAAGAAAAGGTTCTAAATCCACCTTCCTCTTAGACCAAACTCCTTTGAATTTTGCCATGAACGGTGCCCTGTTTCATTGAGCATAAACCTTAATTTCACCCAAGCACAGACACAATTTTGGGACCAGCAGTGCTGTGAGAAAGATCTAGACCCTTTGGTCAAAGATACTGAGCTTATCTTTTTTTTTTTTTTTTTTTTTTTTCTTTTCTTGAGTCGATTGAGTCGAGTTTAAAGTCACTTAGTTTTAAATATCCTTTGATATCAGCTTAAAAAGGCTTCATTCTCTCAGGCATTTTTGGTGTTACTGTTATATTTTAAAGCTTCAGGTGTTGAATTTTAATGAGTAATCTCGTTACAGTTCTTAAGAACTAGTTGTACATGTAGAGATGATTCTTGCCTCTGTTTTATTGTATAGCATCTCTTTGCATGTTCAAATTAGTGCACAAACCATCATGAGCAGCCAGAGTCTAGGAGTGACAGGAGTGACATTTTCTGTACTCGTCCAGCCTGTCGTTCTCTCTGAGAGAAAGAGGGCACAGAAGGTCAAACTGCCACTAATATTACACTAAAAATGTCACTGAAAGAAACACACTTGTTACATGCTGTGTTACTTGTAAAAGGCAAAATATCGGAGTTGCCTGATGTTAGAAATAAAAATGTTGTCCTTTTCCCTTGGGGAAGATTTTCTGCATCATTGGAAAGGCAATGTCGGACATAACACGTACAGGATTAGACCTTGAACAAGGTATGGAGACAGCTAAATCACAGCCAGTCAGAGGCTGACCTCCTTTACTCTGGGAATTATTTCCGAGGATGCCTTCACTGGCTTATGCTTTAAGTTTAAAAGAAAGCATATTACAACCTGTAATACCAGGGAATGAGGGCTACCCTGAGAATACAATGAGATGCCTCCCCTGTGCCAACAAGAGTATCATATTTGTTGGATGTCCTCTTTTGTGTTCGGTCACTTGGTGGCCCTGAGGTTCTTACATGCTATTTGGGAAAGAAATCAAGACACTCTTTCTGGCAGTGTTATAATACTTTTGCTCCCTGAGCAGAAAGTTATGGTTTCCTCATGATTTCCGTTGGATAGCACTGCTTTGAGAAGCTGAAGGTTATTGAGCAAACAAAGAAAGTGAAGAAGTGTGTGAATGAAAAGCGCTAAAAGAGGCTACAGCTGAGAGTTGGAAACATTCTCCTAATGAGGATTGTTGAGTAACCTTGGAAAGGAATGTTTTTGCAGAGGGAACATGACTCCTGTTTGATCCACATTTTAACAGCCACCTGTATGCATAATAAGAATGTGAGTCAACAAATTCATTTCACATTCACTAAACTCTCTTTTTTCTTTTATTATTATAAAAGTTACAAAATACTGATAGAATCAGAAATAAACAAAAATAAGAGTTGAGTTTCCCTGTGCAGTCTTGTTTTCACTGTAAATCCCACACTGGTAAATAAAAATGTTCAAGCTCAATATTTTAAAACTGCATCTTTGTTGAAGGATGTGTGATTGCATGTAACTCTGAATGTATTAAGTGATATTGCCTGATATTGATTGCTGGCTCCTGAGTCAAATCAAATTTGTATTGTGACAGAATTCATAAAATTGGCACACACTACATTGTTGCCCATTGAATCGATATAATACTATATTGTGACCAAAATTGTGATATACACCCCAATTCTGACATAATGAAAAAGTGAAGCTGGGAATGATGCAGGCTGCATGAAAGTCAGGCTAGAGAGGAAAATGAGAAATCATAAGACACCTTTAAAGAATAGTGATTAAACTGATTGCCTTGAAGAACAGTTGTAGTAAAACATCCACCAGAATCGTGATGACAAAATTTAAAAGTTGACTTTGACAGTGTGTGGAAATAAAAAGGACAAAGGATGAAATACCCAAACACCACATGATGAGGGAAAAGATCTTCCTCATAAAAAATTCAACGTAAACATTTTCAAAAGCAGACTGACAATAAACATAAAATACTGTCTCCTTGTGTCACCATACAGGCAGGAGGGAAGCAGATGTAGGAATGGCATGATTTGGTTTAAGAACTAACATAAGGTGCTGCAAGGGAAGGGTGGAGGAGAACAAAAACTGGAAAGATAAAAAAAAAAAAACCTTAGGGAAAGAGTGACCTGATTGACTAACTGAAAGGAGAAAAAGTCATTTTGGATGAATATATACTGATAAACTAACAAACAAAAACAGGTATAAGAAGTAAGAATTAAATAACAATATAGTGCATTTAAAGGGAAAAGCTCCACAGAATAGGAACATGAAGTAAAAGCTAACTAGAACTCCAACTAAACCAGAAAAAGAAATTTACTAAGGAAAGAACCAAGACTAGCCCAAATGGAGCAAAATTCCACAGAGCGTGAGAGGTTATATCAGAGAGAGATTCAAATGCCTTTTGTTGGGAGAGATGATGCTGGGAGACATTGACATGCTTCTCTGGCCTGTGGAAAAATAAAGACAGCTGTATTTTATTAATCAAATTGGTTCTCTATATATGTAAATACTTTTGGTTTATACCCCTAGTCATGTAAAATTCTATTAAACATGTATACTGTATCTAAAAAGGACAGCATTATAATATTGTGCTACATGTAAACATAATTGTATTATGAAACAAAGGTTAAAAAATATAGTCAGTAGTCATATAAGCTGTCTTCATAACACTATTTACTGACTTTAATAAACAAGCAGAGTTAATGTGTGTAAAATAATCTGATCATGTATTCTCTTTTATACAAAAATTCAATATAGAATTTCATATTGTATAGCTATGCCCTGGAGACGTCTGCATTGTTTTATTACAATTGTGCAATATTATTATACCATAACAATAAATAAGAGTTGATTCATTGGATGTCATCCCATATGAATCTGCAGAAAGTGGGGCAGCTCCATAGAGAATCAGTTGACCGGGATAAAAACAATTATTTGATATACTAAACAGAGTAAATGGCAGAATCCAGGATGAATTTCTGGGTATTAGGGCACAATTTCTAGTTCAAAGCTCATATTGTTATCCATTTCCCAGGCAGCACACAGATTACATTTTGATGAAGTGGGCTGTCTTGTTGCTCTACTTACAGGAGATAACATTTTATTTTCTATCCTAAATCAAGAGTGGTATAGGAATATCCCCACAGCTAAATCATTAAATTATGAAGTTCCCTTGATAAAATATAACATTTGATAAGATATCTGAACAGACAAAAGCAATGCACGATTGGATCGAATGTACCTTTTACCAAACAATGATGAGATTTTTTTTTCTCATGAGATATATAAGTGTAAACATGCACAGTAACTAGAGCACACCATGCACAGTGTCACCTTGATACGAGTCATGCAGTTCAATTAGGAGCTTTTGTCACTTTTACACAATGTTCCCGACTAAAACTATTAGTGCTGGAAGCTTCACAGAACCACAATGCTGTAAGCCAAGTGTTTTATTATGCTGCATTCAAACCGACCAACATTAAGGATAATTAGCAAGGAAATCATAATGTTCATCCTTGTTGACTGTGATTCTGAGAAATGAAAAAGAGGAGCCTCACAAAAACTGAATTTGACAGTAATGTTGCAGCATTCCCTTTCACTTCAGCTTGCACAGCAGAAATATTGTCATTTTCTGCTGTAAAATGATGAATTATGATAATTTTGGTTACATTTTCCCTCTTTTTTTTGGTTACATGCTCAACATGCAATAAAAATTTTCTTGGTCTTCATGCTTGTCGTCCATTCTAAAAATCTAAAAATCAGCTGAACAATAAAAGAAAACCTTACTCTTTGTTAGGCACTCTAAGTTTAGCATCTATCTAAGGCAGAGGTCACTAACAAGCAGACCGTGGTCCGGATCCGGACCCAGAACCTGTCCTATATGGACCCGGAGTAAAAACATAAAATTTGACGGTATGGTTTTACTTTAACTGGTGCAACTTTTGCCATCTACATGGTAGTGGTCAGGAATTATGTGGACCAATTGCACGTAAGGTAAGCCATCCCACATGATGCACTCAGCCAATCAGTGTATGAGGCTCCCCCTGGTTCTCTCACAGCTTTCCACAATATCGGATATTATGTTAGAAGAGTCCAAACTACAAGTGGAGTGATCTAGGTAACAATTTTGGATAACCATCAGAATGTGTACCAGCATTATAATAAAACCAGACTTAAATACAAGTTTTCAATACTTCACTCGTCTTCTAAGACGTACATGCAGAGAAATGCATGCTATCACTCCCCCTATGATTTTGATGGGTTACAAATTATGGTGTAACACCTGCACGCCCCTATCCACATGCACATTCAATTTCACTTGACAGATCAACATTGACAATGCCTGCAAATAAATAGGAGATGTCTAATATATATATATATATATATATATATATAATAAAGAGTAGAAAAGAGAGTGTATTGGAGGGTTCATCATGCAGCCCCTCAATAAACCTTCCTATCCTCAAGGCACAAATCAGTTTCACTGTCATAACAACATGAGGAGAAGAAAGCTTTTATTTGTTGTAGGTCTTATCCCAGGTCTTTTTGAGACAAGTCATGTATATCTTTTTTTGATTAAGGTTTGAAAGTTCAATTTATTCAGTGTTTTCATTATACATGCAGACTGTGTAAAAAAAAAGGTCTGTTTTTTTTGTTTTTTTTGTTTTTGTCAGCTGTTTTTCTGTCTAAATAATCAATAATTATCTCTTCCGGTTTCCGTGATATTCGGAGCCTGATAAGTGTTCTTGTTGTGTTTGTGTCTTCAGTTCCACGCTGAGGATAATTTGAAGTGAATTATATAAGGTTGGACTCACGTCATTTTCAATTATCAAGAGTAATTATAGACTAAAAAAATCAACAAAGACAGCTGAATAAAGAATTCTCACAGAGCTGGCTGGTAGCCATATTAATATATTCTTTACATCTTTCTATGTTTTATTTTCATGTCGCATGTGACAGATCTTATTGCTTTGCTTCACTCGATACTATTCGTGATCAACTGATCTTTTAAATAGTCGTCACAACACAGTTCCATTCACTAAGGAGCTCAAGGAGTTATGGTATAATCACCATTATTTATGGCGTACTGAAAAGCGATGAATTTTGTATTGTATTCTTTCAAGAAAAGTATTAATTGGAAAGCCAGCGCCTTTCACTTCACAATGTTTTATATTTAGAAATTAAGAGGAGAGAAAAGTGAAGTTGCTGTGTCCTTCCTTTAACTGGCTTATAATTCATGTAACAAAAATCATAATATATATCACAGAAAATCATGAAAGTTTAGTCAGATTTAGAAAAATAAAAGTTAAAAATAACAAAAAAGTAAACCATCAGATAAAAGTAACAACAATAACAATATCAATAATTAGATCATCGAAAATGATGTAGAAAAACTAATAAAATGATAATTAAAAAATTATATGTATACCATCCCTCCTAACTTAGATAATAATTATAAATGAGGCTTTTTTCCCATCAAATAATCCAAGGATTGACCAACCACAAACTTTTGCTCATGAAAATATCTTTGAAATACAAGAAAACACCCTAACACATACTGGAATGGTAAACCACAAGCTTCCCCCGGCATGTCTTTTATTAAGAAGCTCCACAGCTGCAGCTCATCGAGTTAATTAGAAGAATGAAATCTATGCACTCTACGTCTCTTCCACCACCTCTGCTGAGCTAGTGGGGACTTAGAGGGATGTAACGTCAGCCCACTGTCCACATTTTTTTGTCTGAAAACTGAGCATGGTGTGTGTGTGTGTGTGTGTGTGTGTGTGTGTGTGTGTGTGTGTGTGTGTGTGTGTGTACGTGTGTGAACAACAGGAGCAGGAAGGCTGATCTGTGACTGTTTCTCCACAGAGATGCTGGGAGGTGAATTGAAACAAAAAGAAATAATCTTTTTGTAATGGAAGGATTTGTGTATGGTGTGTACAGTGAACAAGCCACAAAGCTTAAAGAAAACATAAAAGACAGCACAGAACTGACTCACAGCATTATGAATTAGGGTTGGGCAGATCAATCCAAATATCCACAGTATTTATTACAGTATTGGAATCGTACAATACCAGCATGATGAAATCGATAATTTCCTTGCAGAGGGCTTTGAGAGCAAAAAGCCAAAGAATGTGAATAAGAGCCAACCATTAGTAGCTCTTGCCTTTGTTTAACTGATATACATTGTTGAATTTATTTTTGTCAAACAATTCTGTGTGATAAAAGAGAATAATAGTTATTTTTAATCATTTTGTTACATTTTTTTTACATTTATAACTATTATTTACAAACAAAATAAGCTTGAATTTAAATTTCTCACTTATGCCATTCAGTTTTTTTAGTAAAAAACTGTCTTCTTTTTTTTTATCTTTATGATCTGTTTTATGATTATAATCATGATCAATAATTATGAATAATTGCTAGATAGATAGATAGATAGATAGATAGATAGATAGATAGATAGATAGATAGATAGATAGATAGATCTAGGTGGAAACATAGTCATACAAGTTTCAATAAAAAGCAGAAGCTATAGTAAAATAGGAAAATAAAAATAGAAAAATGTAAAATATTGCAAACAAAGGGGTAGAGATGGCTCAGGCAGGTTTACTTCCACAAATCTTTAATAAGATTCATTATGATTAATGAAAGTTTTGCTCCACCAAGCAGTAGAGCTGGCACTTAAAAGGGTTAAAAGTGAAATAGAAGAGTTGTGGTGAAAACTAAGTTTTGATCTTTCAGAGGTTCCTCTTCCCTGCTCTAGATGCTGGGTTGAGGGTAAAATATGTAAACACGGAGCCTCTTTGACCCCATCCAGCTTGGTACAAGATAAAGTTGACAGAATAATGTTTTCAGGGGTCCTGCTCAGGTCACCTAGACGTAAACAGTGGTTCCTTATCTGCCTCTGCCAGGACTGTGGAGATACATGATACTGTATTATATTGACCCATATCAGGTAGGGAGAAATTCAGAGCGGGTCTGACAGTGATACATTTTCAAACTTTTCTTTGACACCACAGGTCAAGCTTCTAATCGGTAAACACCTCTGTTTTATACTTTATATCTCTGTTTTTTTTTTTTTTTTTTTAGTCAGTTTTTCCCACCTGCTGCCAGCCAGCTCATAAGAATTTCCATTGCAGCCTGCAGTGAGGTAGCTTTAGCCTGCAGATGAACAATATATTTTATTTTTGTGTGCATCTGTGTGTGTTTTCAATGTTGATTTTACTGTTTCAATTTGCCCAATGCCACACAGAAATAATATTTACCTCCCCACCCTTTTTTATGCACTAATATAGTAGAGTGACTATGCACTAATATAGTAGAGTGACACATAAGACTAGCGTCTCCTGTCCAGGGTAGTTTCATCTCTGCTCACCTTTATGCATACTGCTCGTTTAGCCCCTGACTCACGTCAGCCTGAGGCTTTTACTGTACTGTGGAACACTCCTGGTTGTGCTGAGCATTCACATTTAGCTTTTTCTCTGGCCTTCCTGTGATGATGATGACCTGGAGGTGGGAAATCTGGCACTACCTGCTCTGTGACATATTTTTCTTTAATTGTTACAGTACCATCTGGGGTTACCAAAAGATCATCATTCTCAACAACAAAGAATACACACCAACTGCAGCTTATGTGAAATGACGGGTACTTTTCCAATTCTTTATTGTGTTTGATCTTGTGGAACTTTGTTGTGCTGAGTAAATTTGCTTTGTGAGGAGCTTTATTAATTCCTCATTGTCATGTATAGCATACTTTCCCCTACGAGCAAATATCTGCTAGGAAAAATGCAATAAATGACTGACAACTATAACATACCGTTAGCAGCTGAAACCTTTTGTTAGTACTAACATACCATGGGTGTCAAATACTGTCATTTATTCGAAGCCCCTGGCATCTCTCAGATGCAGAAAGGGTCCTTTGGTGGCAGTTATTAATGCTCTGACCTTCGCAATATTAGTTGCCAACAGCAAATGTCATTCTGGACTTTTAGCTTATGAAGAAGAGACAAATTCTCATAAGTCAGCTGAGCTGGAGGTAAGACTGAGTCGCTGGACCTGTCTTGTTTTCAATTAGTTAGTATATATCTTTGGTTTGAATTGCTTTTTCATTCACTGTTTGGATTAGAGCTGTTTGCTTGGGTTGAATCTACATAGTTTCCTTGTTTGGTATAGAAAGCAATCATGGTTTGTAATATTATTCCAGAGAATAATAACACAAATACATTATGTTTGTCAGAGGCATTGGAAATTGAATTTTTCTGTGCAGATTTGTAATACCAAACAAGGACGTCTGAGTGAGAATGTGCTGGGAAGGTGGAGGTAGTGTGATGCCGTTATATTAGGGGGGCTGGAGAGGACTGCCAAACTTTGCAGTATATGTGCTTCTTTTTTGTTGCTCCTCAAAATGTCAGAACTGGTCGTGTTTGCTTCCTAACCTTAAAGAGCAGGTACAAGTAAGTGCCCTTCTGCAAAAATCAGGATTTTTTTTTTCACATTGAAGTTGTTTTTTTCTGTCTGAATCCATCCAGATCCTATCGGTATGCCAGATGGGTGAAAGTAGAATGAGTGAAGGGATCTGATTAAAATTCAGGAGGTTAGGATTGATTGACAAACTTGACAAAAACTGACACTCATGTTGGCATTTTTGAAACATGACAGTGACTGATTTCTACCTGCTCCCCTTTTCAAACTGAAAGTACATTTAACTTGACAGCTAAAACTTGCAAGTAATCATATGTGACTTGATAATTGATTGATTATAGCCTTAAACTGGCTTAATTAGTTAGCTGGATTATTCTGAAGTCAACCCAATCTAACAATTCAACTCCCATTGCACGAGATTCCCATGCAGACAGAGTTGCATGTTTGCCTGGTGAGGTGTTGAAAAATACATTTTTTGCTCATGATAAATGTTTTAGCATTAAAGGTAGATGTATTTTGAGATATCCGCAATGTTTCACCTCTGAAATCCGAAAATCCGAAAATCTAAGACATGACCATCCAATAGTATCACATACTGCCAATTTGCCAAAGTTTTTCCAAGAAATATACAATCTATTAATAATTAACCTGTTTGTTGACTGTCCAAAATTTTGACTTAAGTGGAATTTAAAAAAAAAAACAGACACAAAGAGGGACAGACTGAGCTGTTTTCAAACAGTTATTTCAGAAATTTTATTGCACATAATTTAAGGCCCCTGCTGAGCCCTTTTTCCAGTTTTTAGCCTCTTGGATCTTCAGATCAAGGCCCTTTCTTCTGTCCTCCATTCCAGTTTTAAAACCAGAGGACAGGTCTCTCAAAGTTGCAGCTCCTTAACTTTGAAACAGTATTATTCATTCCATTATGTCAGATTTAGCCTACTCTATCCTTAAAAGACAGACGGTGCAAACAGTAAAAACCTTACAGTTAACCCATGTGAATATATCAAGGGGCTGTTCATTAGTCATGGAGATCAGGTAATGATTGGAGTTCTTAATAGACTGAGTTAATTGCCTCATTTTGACTTGGCTAAGCTAATTTGTGTGATAATTTGAGAGAGGGCAGAATAAATTTCACCTATTCTTGCAGGTCAACAGTTCATTGAGTTAATGATGGGTGCAAACGTGACCTTATGTGGAAAGCAGAGTAGGAAAAGAGCAGGTACTCAACATGTATTTTTATACCATTTATCCTGGAGCAGTCACAATGCTGAATAGCACTGAGTTTTTAAAACATTGTTTGCAGTTTTTATACTGTTTTAGATTTATGCAGCTTGTATTTTTTTTTATTCAGTGTGAAGAAGGTCTTTCATCCCTTCCATCTTTTCTTTTCCTAATTTATTATACTGTATACACATGTCCTAAATACGATCTGTGTGTCAGAATTGCTTGAATGTTGAATGTTAATTGCTTTTAATTTGTTATCTTTTCTGCAAGAGAGAGTTTTTAATTTTGTTATATGACAAATATAATGACAAATAAATCTGACTCTGAATGTGATGTGATCAAACATCAAAAGCCTCACTAGAAAATTTGTGATGGGTATGTTAGTTCACATCATGGAAAATTGTTAATGTTGCCAGGCTATACTTCAAGGCTCTCAAATATTTTCACATTAAATGGTCACTTGCTTTATGGCACAAATGCCAGTAAATGGATTTCAACACACTGGCTGTTTTGAACAACAGCCATGGCTGATTCCTTAGGGAAACGCACGATGACATGACAAGCAAGTGAAGAAAAGAAGGAGGGAAAGTAACAGAGCAAGAGTCAACATCAGACAGACATTTGGTGGCTCAGAGAACTCAGAGAAGAGACAGGATGCAGGACGGATGCAGAATTAGGCTTGTTACATACTCCGCAAGAAGCGAGAACTTGGTTGTTGTTATTGATGGTGCAGGAGCAAGAAAAAGGTTTGTATTGGTCTGGCCAATTAATACTCCTTCTCGTGGAATATTAATTGGCCAGACCAATACAGACCAATTGCGATGGGATGGGGATTACTGCGGGGTAGGGGGTGGGTTGTCCGTGTCCATGTCAAGGCACACAACAGTGTCAGTAGCTGCGTTTCCATTACAGTTTTTCTCAAAATAAAAGCGATATTTCTAACATTTCGACAAAGTGCAATTGCGACATGCAGGTGTTTCCACTGAATGGTGTTTAGCAACCATTATTCTCGTAAAATCTCATCCCGCGAGACTCCACTTTGAGGAGGATAGAGATTTCTAAATCTTTGCAATACTTGCGTTTCACTGTTGTTTGCTATCAAGGATGGCGGTTGTATGTATTTCTTTAATTATTTGTAAAAAGACTTTCGTCTCCTCCTGCGTCTACTCATACTGCGTCATCTTTATTTGAAATGAACTGGTCACGTGACCTGCTATGCCACATCCGGTGAAGAGTAAATGCAAGAAAAGTGTTTCCACTTTTGCGATATATTTCTATATCGACACATCTAAAAAACCACTTCATGAGAGCGTAAAAACTTCTTTGCGATATTTGAGAATTTTTTCGAAATGTAGGTGTTTCCATTACTGTTTTTTTAAGTGCGATATTTAGCTTTTGCGCAGTTTTATGGGTAATGGAAACGCACCTACAGTCTTTAAATTCTGCCTGTGTTCCACATGTGTATACATTTTTCTACTTATTCACCAACTCGATCAGCTGTTCATTAAAACTGTTTGTTCAACCAGGGGAAATGTGGAAGCCACAACTTTCCGCTTCATTCTTTTCCATGTTAACATTGCCTCCTTCAAATGTCCGACTAATCAGACAATACTTCTCGGAGCCCCACAAGAAGAAAGCTTTGCTCGGCTGATGAGTCGAGAACAAGCCATAAACTGTCTCCTTTCACATCTTGTGGCCTCAACAACAAGAAAAAAGTTCTCGCTTCTCGCAGTTCAGTAGTTCTGGTTTAAAGTAAGAAAATAATATACAGTATATGGTTTTGACTTAATATGACAGTAGAATTTATAGATCGAAAACCAGCACATCATTCATTGGATCAGTGTTTTCAGTTTGTAAAACATTCACCAGGTCAAAACTTGATGGCAAAAGGTATTTCCATCACATTTGCAGTGAACTACATTGACTTGTTAATACATATATATTGATTAATTAATTATTTGATCATTTGCTCCATCTTCATATTTGAAGATTACTATAAATCCAGATCCCACTACATACAACTCAAATAAAATACACAATACAAGTCCCATATTGCTTGTCAAATAAATAAATTAAAAATGCCAAAATGATCAGGTTGTGAGATCACGGCAACATTTCTCAGATAAATGCGTGACCATGTTTGAAATCTTTGATGGTTCATATAGTTAGACAGGACAATATATTCTAATAGAATTTTCTCTTTACTCCACAGTAGTGTCCACAGTTTACAGTATAGCTGCAAGATAAATATTTTTGTTTTCTTTTTGTAGCTTTTTAGGTTAATGACAACCATTTTGTCTTTTTGTTTTTTTTTTACTTTACACATCACAAAAGCAGGAGGACCCTAAACTGCCCCAAATACAAAATGAATGTTGAATTTCCAATGAATTTGACACACGTTCCCATTAAATCCATTTGGGAAATGTGTCCAAACTTTTGTGGAGTACATAAAAACACAAATGTCAAACTGATGTGTATGAAAAAGCCTTACAGAGCCCACAGTGTTACAATTATGCTCTAAGTGTTTCAATGTGAATAGAATAGCAGCACATAGAGTCAAAACTGTAATGAGATTTCAGTTTGGGTCAGACTGAATGATGCATTTAATTCCACCATTACAACATCAGCCAAGGTGCATTCGGTAACCAACTATGCTGTTTCTGTTTTGTTTTTCTATTTTTTTTTTTTTTTGTAGCTTAAAATTTTACTAGCAATTAGCATTAAACAATAGCCACCTAGCCACCGTCATTTCTCTAGAAGTAAGCCAGATTACGTGATCCTCCGTCCTGAAAAAATGTATTACGAAATCTTAGCATCCACTTTATATTGACAAATTTTCTCTCACTGACACTGAGAACTGATCCACAGTCTGAAGCAGGCCTATTCATTTAGATCCTACGAGGGCCACAGTCCTGTGGGTTTTCAGTGTTTCCCTGCCCCAACACACAAACTCAAATTAAATGGATTAAACAGTCTATGAACCTCTGCAGAATGACTCATTAATTTGAGTCATGTGTGCTGGAACAGTGAAATATTAAAAAACAGGACTGCGGCTATCATGGGACCAAAATAAATACCCCTGATTTAAAGCTTCTTCTGGATGCTTCCTAAAGAAATGCAACCATGCTATCCAATGTTTTCTGCTTCTGGGTCACGCCTCAACACTGAACAGTAAACGGCAATAATAGCTATCAAATTCATGAAGGAGATTCAGTCTGTTGTATCACTGCACATCAGAGTCATGTGGATACTGTGTGTGAAGAAGTAAACAGTGCTTTTCCCACCTTGCAAAAGATGAGAAGAATAGCTGTTACCATGGTAACTGTTGTGAAAGGAGGAAGACAGCTGTGGCCTCAAAATGCTCAAAACACTTGTGTATGAGATAAAAATGAGACTGAAATTACAGAGGAAACTAAATGACTGAAATTGACCAAAGTTTATTTATGTTAGATCACTTGAATTTTTCCAAAAACAGGTCTTAAATGGTTTTATTTAACCTTCATGTCAGGTGTTTGTATTAATGCTTCCCCCCCCCTCTTATCTTCCGCAAAAATTGCTAAAATAACATGTGGTCTCATTAACCTGGCTAAAATGAATATATAACCAATAACTGTGTATCTTAAATTTGGCCTGATTTTATAAACTTTAATCTGTCTGTGATAATAATGGAAATTAGGGAGATTAATAAAGGTTGAGTGGAGACTAGTGTAGTAAGAACAAGGGCAGAGATGAAGAGGTCAAGAGTCATATTCATTCATAACATTCCTGAACATTTTTAGATACAAATATGAAAAAGTTAAAACCAAACAACTCTTGATGAGCTAAAATATTATAAAACACCCTAATGATTTTTGTTTTTTTCTTTTTTTATTTGCTTACATTGCAAATGGTTGTTTATGTTTTTTCTTTGTTTTTTCAATGTTTTCATGATAGATTTACAGAAAATACCTGAATTTGGTAGAATGAAATTAAAAGATTTTAAAAAGCGTTAAAGTGTTACTGAAAGTCGCATGTTCATATGTGTTCACCTCCTTTACTCTAAAGATCAGGACCCATATTCCTTAATATTCTAAGAAACAACATTTCAACTAAGTTTGGTTTTAACAAGGGTAAAATGGCTCAGCTTCCATCATTGTCTGTGATTGCTGACCGGCCTATAAGAAGTAGTGTTGGTTGGCTTTCAAATCAACCACAAACCAGTGAACAACAACGGAGAAGAAAAGAACAAGGAAACCTAACTGGACAGAGGAACAATGTTTGCGTTTGGCTCTATTCGTCAATGAGCATAAAAGTGTTTTGAGAGGTAAATTTGGCACCAGTGTCACAGTACAAGCCAAGAGGCAAGCATGGGAAAATATAGCACAACAGAGAAATGCCTCCTTTCCACCGGTTGTGTGGACAAGTAGGATTGCAAGAAGTGCTGTTGTGCTGCAATCAAAAGCAAAAGAGAATTAGTCACCTGTGTGTGAATCTTCATGCACAGGTGAGTGATATACCACTTATTTACACCTGCTGGCAAAGTTCATTTAAATGCCTAATTATTGTGTACATATTGGATACTGGATCTCTTTTAAGTTGGTGAACCACCTTCCAGGCAGCTGTCCCAGGTTGCAGAAACGGTGTTTGATATACTGGGGCAGTCAGAAGTTAGTATCACCGGACTGAGGGAAGTCATTGACTCTTCAATGATGCAGGCCATTGAAATGCAACAAAGGTAGGGCAAATGAGTTTTCATGTATCAATAGGCAGGTATACAAAATATCAAGAACAGCATTTATTCATTGCATAAGCCATTTTTCATATCTCTTGTGCAAGCTCATTCTACTAAATCAATTAAAACAATGATTAAACTAAATGTATTTCCCATTCTGCAGCATGGAGCCATCAGAGGATCTGGAGGAAAAGCGTGGAGAAAGCACCTCTTCAGTTGGCCAATGCCACACTCCACTACCGCCCTTGTTGCCTTATGGGCACTACAAGTTAAAACAGACATAATTAAAATGTACATTATTTGAGGGAAATATTTAAACTACTGGGATACTCCAACATGCTATTTACATTTTATTTCCATGCATAATTCTATGTTGTTTGGGCAACTTGTTGTAGCTTAGTTGCAGCCCTTGGCTTGGCTGGAGGTACAGCATTAGGAGCCATGGTTTGCATGGGTTGCCACTGTCCCCTAACAAGTGGCAATTGGCTGACACATAATGTCCCTTGAAAGCTGTCTGAGGCCTGTTGAGCCTGGCTATTTAGCAACAATGTCCAAAATCTTAGTCAGCATTGAAAACAAGTTGAACATTGGTGCTGTGAAATCTCTTCCTGTTCACTTCATCTTCTGACAGTGCAGTTATTCTGACGTGTGTCCCGTCAATTACACCCAAAACACGAGGGAATCTTGCAACGTCCATAAATGCCCTTTTGTGAGCTTGCAAAGTGCATGCATCCAGCGGAAATGAAACAAATTGTGTCACAAGGTTGTGACAATGCCGTCAGTGTTTGGTTGATGACCCTGCTCATGGAGGGTTGTGACAGACCCAAGTCATCACTGCTGCATTGTTGCATTTCCCCTGTTGCCAAATACCTCAGTGTTGTGATGACTTTCATTTCAGGTGGTATTGCATTGGTGTTGTGTTGGAGAAGTAAGTGCATCTCTAATGAGATCAACCACAAACATGATTCCTGCACGATCCAATCTGTAGCATTTTATTAATTCACTGTCATCCAGTGATTGGAGAATATCCCTCCTGCCTCTTCTACCTGCCATTATGTCCACAAAACCTGACAGAACAGGAAAGAACTGATCAGTGGTTAAGAAAAAAAAAAAAAAAAAAAAGCAGTCAGCTCTGCCACAAGCATCAGTCACTTGCTTCTTGGACTGCAGGTGAATTCATGATGAAACTGTTGTGGCTGCCCATCTTTTTAAGGTCACTAGAACTTCAATCATCCTAAGAAATGGTACAATGCTACTGCTTTTTCTACTGTTAAAAACAACTTCTGTAGAATGTGATCTCATGTTCTGGTCCTTTGGTACCTCCTGCCTTTCCATATACCATGTTGCTGCTGTAATATGAAGATCACTGGCTCCTTAGTCATTTAAGTGTTGGTGACAGTACCCATTTGGCCATTCAGACATGGAAGTTTTCTCATTTCAATTCATCAAATGGTCCAGAAAGTTTATCCAATGCCAGCCTCAATATGTACTCCCACAGCCTCATTAAAATGCTGTAGGAGGAAAATACAAGTGAATCAATAATAGTGTCAGTCAGTTATACTAAAAGTGACTGATATACCCACTTAATGCTGCAATAGCTTTTGAAATGTGGCTGGGGAATCACATGAGAAGGCATGTGCACAAACCCAGCAGGGTGGTGGAAGCCACTTCATACCTGTCTCTGTGGTCCACCTTAATTTGCAAGCTAACTGACCACATCAAGGAAATCCATTCTACTTTGCCCTTGTTTTTGAAAATACCTTTAGTTCTTTAAAGATAAGGATTATGCCCCCTTCACTACAACATCCTCTGACAGTACATTGCTCAGGTATATCTGCTGGTATGGTCTCCATTTCTTCCCCATGTAGCTGATGTGGATCTAGTACAGGACCAGTTCAGTCTTTTTAAAATGAGCATTTTGGTCAGGCCTGTAATCCTTTTTGGTAGCCCATACATCCATGTCTGTTAACATGTTCCCATTCATGCTGTTTGCTTGAGTCTGTCTGCGTGCCTGTCCTGGTTTTTCTAGTGTGTAACAGAAACACACAACCCTCCTACATGCTTCTGTCCCATGTTTCTTTACATCCTTGGTTTTTTTTTTTCAAACAGAGCAACCAGTATATCAGATGGTCAGGTGAAGTCCAGTCGTCCTCAATTTATCCTTCGAATGGTGTTTCGAATGCTCATTTTTTGAACTACTTATAAGAGCTGGAAATTATGTGAATATGATGATTAGGCTAGTTTCTGTTGCTTACACTGGCAAAAAAAAAGATTGAAAAGAATAATTTCTATTTAAGCACCAAGCTTCACATCACATTATACTGTATTTGTCTTCTTAATCTTCCACTTATTGTGTTGGAAATTTTTAAGTTGGCAAATTCTATAAGTCTCTTCTATAAAACAGAATAACCTAATTTCTGTCAGTATGCAGTACTTCAGTTTTTCTCAGAACATGCTTCATTTATCATTATACATTAGTCATCGGCTTACCAGGAATCCTATGAAGAAAGATTAATTTTGAAATATTAATGATCCCTTTTTAAGGTCAGCACTGGTCTGGCACTCAACAGTATATCTTTTTTTTTCTTTCCTTGTTTCACTTTTTTTTTTTTTTTGCTTTTTTTAGCAACGGGCAGCTGTATATGAGTTTTTATGAGTTTTTGTTTAGTTTCATCTCACATAAGAGGCTTGACTGCTCAGTCTGGAGTACTCTGCTTATAAAACTAGTCTGCCATTAAATCTCATTCTTACCCTTTTTATGGATTTTTCTTTTATTGAAGTTCAAAGATTGTGTGAGATATATATTTTTCAGTGCAATGAAGAATAAAAAAAAAAAAATGTCTCCACACAGCTGGAGATTTATCAACTACTTTTAAAGATTTTCTTTTTGTAGGAGAGGCTGACATATCTGCTGTGAAGGTAAAAGAGAATAAATTAATAAAATAAATTCAGAAATAAATTAAATATCTTAAATATCAAAAGAACCTTACTGATAAATTTTATTTAGTTGGTCTTTTAACTCATTCATACATATGATGCCTTTTAAGAATTGCAATTACCATTTCTTCAATCAGGTTTTAAGATTATAAATGTGATTATTTCTTCATTTTACTCTCATTGTAATCTCTGTCAACAGTTCTTTTAAATGTCATGGTTCCTAAGTTAGTGTTACTTTTTACATACTGAAAACTGTGCAGCTTTTTAAACAAACATTACACTAAAATTAAATAAAATTATATGGACGGCTTAAGAAAAAAACGCGTACTACTGCATTGACTAAAGCTTTATGTTTAAAGGAAATGAGCACATTGTGTTTTCAGGAGTATAATAGTTGAAACTGAAACAGGCTTTCAAGGTCTCTGATTCTTTAAAGGGATGGTTAAGAGAAATCTTCCTATCCAGCCAGCTGATGGAAAGCCTGCTCTCCAGATTGCATAAATTATTGAAAATTTGTGACAACACACTCCCAAAACTGACACAAAAAGCACACATTTTCATGAAATATTATGCACCAGACAGCTCAGCCAGTCATGTGGTATGCACTCACTGCACTGAATGTATCAGTTAGAAAATCCATTTCACTTTAATAAATGATCCATTGTAACCTTGAGCAACTCTGTGATAAAAATTTGTAGACATAACATAATAAAATGGTACCCTGCTCTCATTTGAGCTAGCAGGCTTCCAATGAGGGTGTATATTTAAATTAAAGTCTGCTGGTGTGAGAGACTGGAGCACAATGCATATTCAGATGCTAATTCTCTGCATTTGTCTGTGAAGCAGTGGTCCATATAATTTGACTTTGTGTGTGACTGTCCTGAGAGTCGGCTCAAGCTGAAGAGGCGGAAATTAAATGTTCATGAGAAGATGCGAGAGAAATACAGTGAGAATAACAATATGTTGAAAATGCAACTCAGTGTTTCTCTTGCAGCTCAAGGACACTTAACATAATGTTTTTTTGCCTTTGAATGGTAGCTGTAGTTTTAGATGGCATTTTATTTTTTTATTTTTAAATTTTCTTTTTAATCTAGCTTAAACTTTTTTATGTTAGGAGCAAAATAAAGAAAAAAAAGGTAAAACAGAAATGTAGAGCTAGTTCTGGTCTGAGCTAGTTCTGGTCCCCATGATATTTTTTTCCCATTGATAACAGAGGATTATTAAATCAATCAATTGTTAAATTTACATAAATAGTTGTCTCTTGAAAGATGGAGATGTAGAGGAATGAAAGTGGTTTTATGTTATCCTTTTAAAGAGATGGTGGGGAATGCTCATTATGGTTAAGCTTGACCAATGAAGTCCCTGCACCAAACATTAACTAGCTTTATCTACTCAACAACAGAAGCCTTTTAAAAATTAAACCTTCACTGGGGTCAACAGCTGTGGTTTTAACTGTTTTAATTAAATCTGTAATCGTTTAAATATAAACAATGAATGCAGATAAGTGTATAAAGGCTTCCAGTCTGTCCCTAGCATAGATAGGACATAGATAAGACGATGCCAGGAGCCCACCAGTCTCGTGGAGACACCATAAACTACAGCATGCACATAGTAGGATGATAATACTGTGTAATGTTGCACTTTATAATAACATTGTGACTTATAATAGTTAGTTAAATGATACCTAATCTGGGGTTAGAAAATGAGGACAAGAATGTGGACAGGTTTATGTGGATCACAGAAGAGTGTGTGCAACTAGAAGAAATGAAGCAGTGCTCAATTTAGTATGTCTGCAAAGCCAATCTTCAAAGCAGAAATGACAAGACTGTAAACTTTAACATCTGCCAAACAGGATTGAACAAAACTGTTCAGTATTTTGAGGGAATTACAGCTCTTTGCCAAGAGCAGAAGATGTTTGTGGATCCAGGCCAGTAAAAGGGTGAGTTAGGGGCCAAGAGTCTCAATGAAAGCAAAGTCTCTGTGGTGCCCCCCTTCAGTGACTTAAAGTACAATTTTGTATCTTATGTAGAATAGAATAGAAATACTTTATTAATCCCTTTGGAGAGTCCTCAGGAAAATTTGGGAAAGGTTAGGTATGTGGAAAACACTGTATGAAAACATGTTTAGGTGTCTCAGTAGCATCATATATTTATCAGCGCAGCCAATTCATCACTTGAAAATGTCTAATTATTTGTTGTTGCTGATGCAGATTCTCTATCATTCCATTTTTGTCAACCATTAACTGTGATGAACAGTGTTTAGATCTCAGCATAATTTCATGATGATTTTTCTTATTAATCAGCAGAGTTAAGGCTAACAGTGTGATCAGATCCAGGCTGCCTAAGTTGATTGCAAGTCATGTGTTTTTTACAATATGTTTGCAGTAATTACAGTTCAATGTGGCAGTGTGTGAAGTAAAACATGTCATGAGCATTTTCACTTATTAAGCCCAGCAGAATTAACACTAATGGGATGCTGCTCATATTGTCAAATGCGGAGAGCAGAAATTCCAATGTCCAAAGCAAAATAAAATCATTTAAAAATGCTATCATATTTATATCTTCTACAATTTTGTATTCAGGCTCTCCATTACAATGTCAGTATTTTATGCTTGAGTTATTCTATTATTGAAGCAACAAGAATTTAAAGATGGTGGAAATTGTATCTAATAGGTATTATTGTGCTCCATTTTGTTTGTTCAAAACAGGACCATTTGCTTGATTGCTTTGGCCTACCTAAATTACAAAGGTTGCTTTTATCTTAACACAATCCACTTTTATTTCTTTTTTTCTGTGTTGTTATTGCTGTCCCTGTGTGCTTATAATAATGACAAAGCAATACAAGAAAGCAGTATTTTCATGCATTTAAATATAAGTATTTTAACATGTTGCCAAATGGTATGGAAGTGTAGAGCTGCCACCCAAATAAAAAAAAAGGGACCTAATCACGCTATCATGTGATAGTTTATTGTAAAAACATTAAACAGAAAATGTGGACTGTAAACCATATTTGTCGTTGTATGCGGAAAGTGTGCATGCCATGGCCAGAGAAATACCTAATTTACCAAATGGGATTAATATGTACTTCATTGGAGAGATTGGGTGAAACTTGGAGGACACTGTGATTTTGTTGACGTTGCACCCTTAAAGCAGACAGGACTACATCTTTGTGTTGGCAACTTATTCCTCCCAGTCCCAGCGGTGCATAAAGCCTTTATAATTTTTATTTTTATTTTCAGAAAACAGCCATATGCGTAATCACTGGTACACACACTTCCGTAAAAAGGTCAGCAAAATATTCACTAAGTATTCAGAATCATCTAAAATCCCTAACTAAAGATGGAATAACTCCCACATACCCTTTTATTATAAAGTTTTTCAACCATGACAAATTACATTTCTCTTTTTTCAAATAAGAAAATACGTTTTTATAGTTAAGAATAACATTTATGTTTTAAGAAAAAAAAAATATATATTATTTTGTTTTTTACAGGAAAAAGAGGGAGTATACACATGTCCCTGAAATATAGCAGTTTTTTAAGTATCTCATAAAACAGTCAGCCAAGACCTTTATACAAGATCTCTTGTGTTACCAGATACTAACAAGACAATCCTCTTGACACACTGAATGGTAAATCATCCTTATTTCCAGTATAGAAACATGTAGAGAATACTCTTCCAGCCAAAAACCATATTTTTATTCAAACACCTACTTCCATATGTCTGTCTGCCAAAATCATGTCATAGCAGCCTTGTTAAGAAGCAATAATTGTTTTTAGCTTCACATTGGCACCACGTCTTTATCTGGACTGGCTCAACAATCTCCTACAATGTGGGTTCTATTTAATTTAATAACTTGTGTTCATCGTGTTAACTCAAATTCAGTTCACCACTTATTTAGATCATGTTTAATTACACATGGATGAAAACTGCATGTGCAACATGTACATATGAAACCATGTATTAGCACTTGTTTGTGTGCTTTGTCTGAGCACGTTTAGGAATATATACTATATAGCCTTCTTGTGCAGGGAATGGCACTGCTTGATAAATAGGCCTCCAGATGTGTGTGAAGCCCATCTCTGGCAGTGAGGAATATTGGCTCTCCAAGCTACTTTATCATGGAAAGGCAGCTCTGACAGAAACCCTGACAAAGAAAGCTCTCCTAGAAGGGAAGTGGGGACAGCTTGGGTATAATTAGAATTAATGCAGAGATGTGGAATAAGGAAATGAGCCATTACAATACAGATCAGCTCTTCATTTCAATTTTATGCTTCACTCGTTGAATTTCATGGGTAATAATGGATAAGCAAGGCTGCCGATCACCACTGCTTGTGATGACAGATATGAGCCCACTGTTTCTTTATGCTTCTGTTGGCAGAACAATGATGGATACAGGAATGACAACATGAGAAAGCCAAGCAGGCACCTATGTATGCTGCAGGGAGTACTCATGTTTATTTATTGCTGCCTTATTTAAATACTTGCTGTGAACTACATTATTTACACAAGGACAAACCCCCTATAAATCTTTGTGGTTTTGGCCCTTTGTTCACAGCATTATGTTGAACTGCCAAAAATGTCTACATGTCCTGCAGGCTATGTGGTACTTCGGCAATCTGGCAATCTTGATAAGGGTGTTTTATTAGTTCTCCTCTGGCAATGTTACTCCATATTTTCTGAAACTATCTGAATAACTGACAACAAACCTTTACATAAAAGAATTATACCCTGGTAATATGCAATAGTGATTCAGAATAAGTGAATCTTCTGTTGAGGTAAGATTTGAAAGCTGTGTGTAAGAGTGGATTTAAACTACAATCAAAGCGTATAAGACATTCTGAATTGTTGAGTTTGAAGTTAATCAATTTCCTGTTAAAGATTTTTGAATTCCACATTCTGGCTTTAGTTTCAGACACTAGTTGGTGGTGAAAATGCACAAATATGAAGTTGTTTGCAACCTCCCAGCATGCCTGACACACTCACGCAACCTTTCTTCCAGAGCTCCTGCCATCCCAACAGTTGTTCTTATCTTCTTATTCTTCTTCCTGTTCCTCTTCTTCTCTAGTTTGTTTGTTTCATTGGTTCCATGTTAGCTATACTGCCCTACATTGCCCCCGCAGTTTCTGGTGGTATTGCGCTGTTTGCTGCATCAAATGATAGTTCTGCAAGTCTCCTGAAAATGGAAAAAAATTACACATCTAAACATTGCACAAGACGGATGAAAGTGTGAGTCGGTCTGCCTATCCGTCTTCTGTGTTGAGCATAAATGGACACATTAAGAACGTTTGAGGTTACATTTGTTTTACTGACCCAGAACAGAGAACTTTGTCCTCGTTTTCAAGGTGGCAAGTGCCAAAGTATGTTTTACTCTTGCAGCCCTGGTTTGGGATCTGTTGCAACTTATTCTTGACACATCATCCAGGAAGAACATTTTCTCATGTGACATACAAGGAATATTTTGTGATTAGTCAGATATCTGAAGTTGGTGTGTTTTGGAAAAAGGGTAAGTGGAGAGCTGTCATTTCTTCTTTTTTGCTGACATGAAAGTTTCATCAAGGTTAAATGGTTACTTCTAAAGTAACAACTGGTCAATGTGGTGAGGAAATATGAAAGTCTATACAGCACATATGGGATGTATAGTCACGGCCAACGCCCCGTGCTAGACCCCACCCAGCTTTCTTGTGATGCTTGAAATAACCAGCCAGGTCAAAACTGACTTTGTTCCTGTTTTTCCCATCTTGAGAGCAAGAACAAAGTTCTCTGTTCTTGCAGAATAGTGTAGCAGACTGGGTGACACGAGAAGGCTTTCATGTTTATAGTTTTATTGCATTGTAAAAGCAGGTTTGGTTTGTTTCTGATACAGCGATCTTTACAGAGAGTCACTAAATGCCTCAGAAATTGCAAAGCCTGTTAGTCAGAACAGTGAACTTGTTTTGGTTTGGAATAGGGCAAAAGACCCCCAAAACAGAGGAGAAACAGATTGCAATTAGAGAGGGATTTATTGACAAGATGATGGCCGGATGTGGTTGATTGCTTGAAGGAGGGAGGACATATCAGATGGAGACTGGTAGAGAAGAATAAACTGGTGAATACACTAGTGAGGGCTGGACAATCTTATTCCAAGAAAAACTGATTTACTGATCATGAGGGTTTTCCTGAGGGGTGAGAAACTGATCCTTCCAGGTAGTTGATGGCGGTGGTGCAGAGTAACCAGAGAATTGGATGAATTCTGATTGACAACAGATTATTTCCAACAGCTTGAAAAGGAATGTAAATCCAAACTGCTAAGTCCTAACTAAGGTGCTGGAAAGCAAAAGGGAGCATGTTCAAAGGGGAAAAAAAAACAAAACTTCTTTTCAAATGCTGAGATGTGACAGATTTGGCCATACGCTACCACTGGAAAGCAGGCAATCTAGCACCGGTTGACAAGAAGATCCAGGCTTAAAAGGAGGCGATAATCAGTTTTCTGAAGTGAGCTGCATAAGCAATCAATGCAGCAATGGAAAGCCACGCCCATGAAAGGCAAGAGCAAGAAAAAAATACATATGAAGGAAAAGCTCACAGAACTATGACAGTGATTGTTAGGATCAGTGATTGGATGGTAGTTAAATAGGCGTTTCTGTTCATATTTGCCAGAGTGTGTGTGTGAGACAGAAAGAAAGAGGAAGGGAGAGGGGGAGAGAGAGAGAGAAGGGGGGGGGGCAAAATTATGCAAATATTAGCTGTTAGCAACTTGCGGCAGGACATGTTTGTGTTTTGGTGTTGACTACAACCTCATAGTAGCCTACTATTTCCAAATAAACTGTGAAGAGCACAGATTATGCTGTACAGGGAATTACAGCCCCATTTCCACCAAGGGGGTCCAGGTCAGGATTACCATCACCAATGGGGCATGGAGTGTGGACCAGAATGTTGCTAAGAGCCCAAGTTGTAAGAACATTAATTTACTCTGCTACATTTTCCCAATCCACACCTCCCCTGTCATGCCGTGACCCCCCAGTTTGAGAATCACTGCTCTAGAACAAGTTTCACATATTTCTGTCATAGATTTTTTATTAATTTGTGGTGACAGATGAACAGTCAGACAGCAAGGATCACATACCTCAGCCTTGGCTCCCATTTGTTACAGGAATTACAAGAATAATAGCTAAAAAGTATTTTAGAATGTAAAATATTCAAAACGTACTCCTTTGGATCGTGTCATAGATTCCTTTAAATAGGGCAGCATGCCAGTGCTATCAAATATAATTTAGAGGGTTGTCTCTGTTGGTTACTTTGCTCTCTGAGGACAATGATTGTGGGATTTGACAATCATAGTTAATTAGTGGGTATTAGAAGGAAGCTCACATAGGAGACCACAATGTAAAAGAGGCATGACATCTTCCTCATTATGGAAGGTATCAACTGCACTGGCACAACACCCATAGGTCTTCATTCTATTAACTCTTTTTACATACTCGTGGGAAAGAAGTCCATATGAGCATGTATAATACATCTGAATTAATGTTTTCTTGGCAGATGAGACTATTCTCTAAAGCTTTAGAACATACGATGAGGCTGCCATATTAAAATGAGAACCTGTGCAGTTATAATTGGAAACTTGTCACTTCCCCTTAGCCTCAATTAAAGTTTTATTATAAATTTCTCCTTTGCATTTATATGAAATTGTTGCCAAATTAATTTGAAATGACTTTCTTTTTGTAATAACATGTAAACAACTGCCAAGACTACTAAACATTTCACTTTTGTTTCTCTTTCAAAATTAATTGATAGCTACTAAAGGGCATCAACAAAAGCCACAGATAGCTCTCAAAAAAAGATTTGTAAAATATTTTATAACTCCTTCTTTGAACTAGTTAATTGGTTCTTTGCTCATTACCTTTGGTGGAATTGCATTGTAGGTTTTGTGAAAGATCTATTCAGGAAGATCTCTTTCCTTTCACCTGACTAATCTTTGGTGTCAGGATGATCTGAAATGTCCGGCTGTTTTTTTAAGTCAATTAATCAGTTTGCCCATTCCTTTAAATATCTTTATTGTTCTGTCAGTCATTCTCCCTTATAAAACTTTTTCACCCTTCTTTTTTTCTTCTCCCTTTCTCTACCTCTTCTTGTTGCTTGGAGGGCTTCATCTGGAATCCTTGCATCCTGATTTTGGCTCATCTGACATTACTGCAAAGACTCCAGGGGTCCAGTGCTATCCCTGCCCTTATGCTCAGCATGAGATCCGACTGAAGTCTGATCGTAACACATTTTCATACTTTGAACATCACAGATGCTTACTTCCTCCCAGTCTGAGCTATCCTTACTGAAAATAAATTATAGTTTTGACATTGCTTTAATTTTTATTAGCAGTGACCATGTAGATTTAAGTTACATCTAATTATTGACACACATTGTAACAGGCACAGGTATTTTGACTCAAGCTGAGTCAGAGATGTGAGCCAGGCAGGGAGACAGAGTGGAGGGAGATGGAAACAGAGCTGGGACTCCTGACTTTCCCAGATAACACCATAATTTAATTTGCTGTCCTCCGGTGCAGCACAGCTAATACTATTCATCTAAATGGAGTGAGCAGCATTCACATTCAAAAACCAATGAATGAGTGGTTTTCGAAATACTCTGAATACTTTTCAGTAATGCCTTTGTCTGTAAAGCACAGAAAATCAGAGACTGTCCTCCTGCCAATTTTTTTTTGCATTTTATTCATACAGGGAATTACAACCTATTATGTGTCAGGACTTTCCATCCAAATGTCAAAACAGCCCACATTAACATGATGGTAGAGGAGAAAAAGGCAATTTTGGTCTAATATTATTCCTTATTTAAGAAAGTAGATTATTTTTCTTACACTATATAGATGCAAGTGAATTCATTAAATCACAGGTTTTATTTTTTTTTATTTATTTATTTATTTAATTCTTTCATGAAACTGCCAAACAACATTTTTTCAGCATTCTCCTTTAAATGAATGAACAATATTTTGCTCTGAACACATTGGAAATGATCTACTTAAGCTTTAGCTTAGCAGATTTTTATAACATGATTTAAATAAGAATAATTTTGACTGTCCAACGTTTTGGAATATTTGAACAGAAGTAAACAAACAATATAATCTAAGTACAATCTACCACCATGCCAGAGCTCAGTGGCTTTAACATCCTTTTTTATCATCACAGGTCTCCTTTCTAGTAACCAGCCTTGACCACCATTGCCACATCTTTGGTTTTCATTCAGCACGTCACATACTTAATATTAATATTTAGCTCCTCATTTACTTGCACATTATTCAGTCTGGCAATACCATAAAAAAGACTGCATAATAAAGTAAGCGCTAAGTTGATGGATGTATCGATGTGCAGTTGAATTGTGTTCACGGGAAATGAACTGATAGCACTGGTAGAAAAAATAACCAAAATGATTTACTTCACCTACCAAACTACCTAAATCATTTCTAACAAATATTTGGTGAGTTAATTTTGTGACTTTTGTGCTCTGCCCTGAATTTAACACATATGTTAAAAACAACAGCTTGGTCATGCACTGGCATCCCATGTTTGAAAGCATTGAGTGTAAAGCTACCATTAGCCTCTTTGAGAAGATTTTATGGTTCATTAAAGGAAACAGTTGTGGATGGCTTTGCTCAGATTTAGAAACATTCATATGATTCATGTAGAAGATGACAAACATCCATAGCAGCATTTTGATGAACAGCACCCAGAATGTAACAGCCTGGTGCTGTTTTCCAGTGGTTTAATCACTCTTTCAGTACTGGGTCCATCACGTTTTCACTGGTGTCTGAGGTTCAGGGTAGATTAAACAAACTGAGTCCACTAAAGTCTTTTTCTCCATCCCAGCAATGCACATTGAAGTCTCACTAAGCCTTTATGGACTTTAAGTCCACTACTATATTAACTCTCTCTCTGTGTCCATGTTACACACTTGGTCAAGTGGTTGGTTGAGTTTTTTTTTTTTTTTTTTTTTATGTCTTAAAACATAATCCATCTGAAAGAAATCAGCATTCAATTGATCAAAATTATACCATTCATACCCCTACTGCTGCCGCTGTTGTCTTCCACAGAGTCATGTCTATTGTTGACACAGCACTCTCCCCCTTGGATTGGAGCAGCCAGCAAAATAGAACAGTGCACTTTCGACTGTATTAACTTCAAATCCATCCATTTTACACATTTCTGTGTGGGTTTTGGGTGTATTTATTTTAGTCTTAATGCATAACTGTGGTGAAACAAACTGCTGATTATGACACACTAACGTTTTATCACTCGGATTTCACTAGTCTCTTGTTACCATCTCAGCTCACAATCTGTCCAGCATCTTCTGTTTTCTTACACTTCGTGGAAAAAAACACAAGAAAATTATTTTTGGCTCCAATGACTATAAAATCGGTCTAGTTCAGCTGCTTTCTTCCCATAATCTGAGTCCTTGTTTATTATGGAGCTTCCAAAATTAAAGTCAACAACTGTGCCACCACAGTAGGGCTCTGAAAAGAAATTAGTTCTTGTACAAGGAAATGTAGCTCTAAATTTCTAATTTAATTCTTAGATGTTCAATACTTACTGAAACAGGTGGGTATACTAGTTCAGAAGATGCTAAATTTAACCAATGTTAAAAACCCAGGAGCAGCACATACACAATTTTATTATTTCTCTGATTGTCAGTGCAGTAAATGGCAAATTAACACTGTGGTCTAGCAATGAGGTGCACACACTTCTGTGCTTGGTGGCTGATGAGAGTCCAGACAGAGCTAGCTGGAGCAATCTGAAATGACATAGTGTACCAGGATGTCTCCCGAACTGATGACTACTCTCGGGTACAAGTAGATTCCAAAGCATTGTAAGGAGATGCTTAATAATCTATAATGTGATCATTAGACTACTGAGGACCACAACAGTCAGAGGGGATGAACAGAAAGGACTAGAAATAGATGGCATTTATGGGCACTGACCAGCAGGCAACAGGAGGGAAAGTGGCCTCAATTTGGTCACGGCACTAGAAGATATTGAGTTTTTGACAATAATCATCTTTTACATATCCCACTGGTTACAAGCTCACTTATGTCAAAAGTAGCAGACAATGAACTAGCTAGTTAGATATCAGTGCTAACTCTGTTCCACTTGTATTTTCCATTTGTTGATTTTTAAGCATTTGCTTCTGAGAGGAAAATGTAAAGTTTTATTTATGATTGAAAAAATAAATTTTTATGTATTTCAATTTTATGCTGTGCATGGACTTAAAATTTTGTCTGTATTTGTGCTCACAAATCATTTTATGTTTTAAAATAAATTTAATGAACAAAAAAAGAAAGAAAAAAAAATCCACATGCAAGGTGTATTAGTCCTCATGTACCCCCAAGCCCCCTGTGCTCTTGCCTGTACTAGCTGCAGCGTCAACACCAGCACCAGCTCTGACACCAGCAATGTCTATCACAGCACAGGCAAGAAACAACTAAAAAAAAAAAAAAAACAAGGTTTAACTCTACCTGTAGTTCCTAATGTATTTTCAATATATATATATTTTCAATTGGTATAATTAACAACATTTGATTTCTTCTTTTTGTCTATACAAGAGGAAAGGGAGTCACACCCAACCAGAACTTGCAACTGTACTGAACTGGGCCCAGCATGACCAACACATGCAGTTGCTTCTCTGTGAGGCACTGGATGCTAGGGAGGATAACGCTGCCTTGCAAAGGGAGGAGGTTGTTCCTAATGCTGCCTTCAATCAAACATCCCTCAGTGTGCTGGGTCAGTTTGTGAAGGCAATGACTGGTCATGACTGGTGTGTGACCCATTTCCCTTCCATGATGGGCTTTAACCTCAGAGGTGTTTAATATATATATATATATATATATATATATATATATATATATATATATATATATAAACACTTTTTGTTCTCTTTTTCAGGAAAGCCTAACTATATTTTGGATTTTGAACATTATAAATAGTCTGGATTTTGCTGCTGACTGTAATAACAGTAATGAATGTTATGTGAATGTCATGTGATTGCAGCAGGATTTTCTGTCTTGTCTGTTAAGACACTGGTGGGAAAAGAGCCAAAAGTACAACTGACGCATTTATCAGTGATGTTTTGGTGCAACTATAATAATTTTTTAAGAAAAAGTAACAAAAATATATATTTTTTTCCTTAACAAGTGAAGTCTTCATACAACAGACTGTATTATTGCATGTGCTGGTGTAAAAGACACAGCACACTTATGTGATATTTGTTACACCCGCACCTGGCTCTGTCACGGACACACCCACTCCTGCCAGGCCTCGCCGCAGTCAGTCTCCTGATTACTGATAGATGACACCCGCATCCAATTCCCTACCCGGCTTCATATACCCCTGCTCCACACTCTCACGTTGTCGGACATCGTATCATCAATACTGGACCTTACTCCTACCTTTTATGGTTAGATTTGTAATAAATAATTTAACTTCCTCCTTCCCTGCTCCGAATCACCTGGCTGCATTCGGGAAATTAAGTATTTCTGCTTTCATTTCCCTCCATCGTAAGCTACCTGTTGATTCTACAATCGTTATTAAGGTCTCGGACTTAACCAGTTCTGTCTCTGAGAGGTCCTTCGTTACAATATTATTTCCATGAGTTATGTGCCATACTAAAATTTCCTAATATTTGGGTTAGTTTGTAATCAGATTGACATTGTTTTACACAAACTCCTTTGTGGCTCAAAATTCTGTAGACAAACTTGCAACAAACCAAAGAAGATTTAAAGAGGTGGGTAGTACTCAAATACATTTATTGCTTTACACAAACTTGAATAATATTCCTAATTAAATATACTGTACTTCAAAGAGTAGTTGTTTTCGAGAATACCTTTTACGGTTCGATTTGTAATAAATAATTTACCTCACTCTTTTCGGTTTGAGTAAGATGGTCACTAACTTATATCCAAGATGTCATTTCTGTATGTATAGGATTAATCTTTTGGTAAAGCAGAAAATTAAACCATTTCTGGAAGGCTGCATATGATCTGACTGCCAAAGTTATGGAAACCCCGCTGGACATTACAGCCATTACAGCTCCGCATTCGGTACTGTCATCTATCACAGATGCGAAAAGCTTCTCGTCCTCGGTCTGATACCATTTCTCTGTAACTGGGTGCTGGATTTTCTCTCTAACACAGCCCAAATGATAAGAATTAGGGGCTGGTCCTCTGGCATCAGCCATTTAAGCATGGGCTGCCCCCAAGGCTGTGTGCGGAGTCCATTGCTCTACTCCCTTTTCACCTGTGACTGTGTAGTCACTCAGAAGAACACCAGCATTATTTAGTTAGCTGATGATTCAAAAATCATAGGAATGATCACAGGGGGAGTGGAGGTGGACTACAGGGCTGAGGTGGCCGTCCTTGTGATGTGGTGTCGGGGAAATAATCCCTCCTTTACGATCAGCAAAACCAAGGTGGTGATAGTGGACCCGAAGAGGAGGGAGGTGCGACATTCTCTTGATAATTTCATTCCAGCTTCCAACCTCATCACATCATTGATACAGCTCTGGTCAAAGTCTTAAATTACATCAGACTGAATACTGATTATGGTCAAGTATCAGTCCTGGTTCTGCTGGATACTTTTAAATATCTTTAATGCTTTTGATGTTTTATGTAAAGCACTTTGAACTGTCAGGTACATGAAATGGGCTATACAAATAAACTGCCTTGCCTTCTACCATTTACTTTGGCGAGACTGAGTTGAGAAGGTGGAGACATTTAAATTCCATACACACATTATCCATGATTTGACCTGGTCCCGAAAAAATAAAGAACTAATTAAAAGAGCACACACATGGCTCTACTTCCTTAGGAAGCTAAGGAAATTTGGCATGCCTTCCAAAATCCTTTGTAACTTCTATAGCAGAGCATCATTGAGTGGTAACTGCTTCCTGTAGGACAGGAAGTCCCTCCAACGTGTAATAAAAACTGCACAAAACATCTCTGGAGTGACCTTCCCATTCCTGCACAACATTTACAAGCAGGGTTATCAGAAGAGCCCACAACGTTATCAAAGACCACATACACACTCACACACTGTCAAACACATGACTGTTTCTTTCCTCAGGCCATCACCAAACACTGACCAGTTCACTGCTGTTTGCTGTTTACAGTACATGCCCTCTGTTAATTCTTGTCAACAGTCACTGTGCACTTTAAATTCATTTTCTACTCTACACGTTTCATGGATGCTGCTACATATCCTTAGATTTTTTATTTTACTTGTGTTGTATTCATTTGTAAATATTGTGCTTTTATTTTGTACATGCTCGAGTGAGCAAAAAAAAAAAAAGTATTAGCTACCATTAGCTTGTTCTCACATGACATCTTGTTCATATGTGCTAATGTTTGTCTCGATCTTGCTCTATGGCTTCCCAACCTCTTGTACTTTTCCAAACTCTTTCAAATTACCATCCACAACCTTCTCTGGCTCTCTTCTTTTACCTTAAGTCTGACAAAGAGTCATTGACTGAGCAGGAGGTATACCATAGCCTCAATGTCCTTCATTGTTGTGATGTGTTTGTCACATGATAAATGAAGTCCAGGCCTTTTGGCCCACCTTTCTATAAAGTTGAGGCAGTGCTTAAATGTAGTGGAAACCTGTAAAAACTGAGTTGATTCAAGCTGAGCCAAATAGGTTTTGTAACGCAGGGATCTGAGACTGTGGTGCTCAAGGGCAACTGTCCTGCAGCTTTTAGTTATTTCCCTGCTCCAACACACTTGGCTTAAATGAATTGGTCACTTTAAAAAGACATTCACAAATGGCATTTTTGTGTCCATACATGTAATTTAAATTTTACCTGATGGAACCTTTTTCAGATGACAATGCATTTACAAATTGCTTTAACATTAGTTTTACTTAAAGTACTTTAGTAGGTGCATATTTGGTGCCCAATTACCACTGTCTTGATATATAAATATATAACATAGTGGCATTTTGACATAGGTCCCTCTAGGAAACGACCTAAAGCCATTCACAAAACCAAATTACAACAAACAAATACTCAAATCATTGACAAAATGGGTCAACCTGGTACACAGTTCACCAAAACACACAACCCCAAGTCCAATGACTTTCAATGGCAAGCTGCTCTGAAGAATAAAAGCTGTCCTGAATGGTTGTCAGCAGTGTGGTTAAATAGTGGAGCTCCAGGTGGACATTAGACGATTGGGACAATCACAGACAATCACTGATCGCACAGCCAGGTATATGCTGAGGAAATCCAGACAGCCAGTCAATCACAGTTATTTACATACATTTACAAAGGCCAAGGCCTGGGGCCATAACAGCTGCTCTTGGATGCTGGACAGGATAGGGTTAAAAAAATAAATACTAAAAAATTCAAAAGGTTTATTCAAAAACAAAGCACCATGTTTGCAGATTAACAGACGAAAGTACTTATGGAAGTGTATTGATATGAAACTAGTAAAGATCTTCATCAGCAAATATAGCGTATGAGTAATACTTCTGAGCTCTCCCTATACACAAAGCTCCCAGTGCTGCTTCAGAACCAGCCCATTACCCTGCTCTAAACTGAACACATTAATGCTCAACTTGCCAAGTATGTGATACAAATCGTTTGCATCCATTTTCCACATTTAACAATACTGCTGCTTTGTCTCATTTCAGAAACTTGGATTTAAGAAGAATTTTACATTTACAGGTTTTATCTACTATGTCCTCCATTCCACTGTGATCTTCATCCATTATATATATATATATATATATATATATATATATATATATATATATATGTGTGTGTGTGTGTGCCTACACACATACATGCATAAATACATGTATTTATACACATACACACTGCATCATACCGAGTAAAGGTAATGTAATATTATTATAGTCACTTCCAACCCAAACAACAATGAACCAGAATGCAACACAAGGACCAAGAAAAAAGTAACTCTAAGTACCCTCATGGAACTGTAACTTGTCCTTATACATACACACACACATACAATTATACGATCAAACTCATAAACACTGATATATACATATAAATTTATGACATTTAAGTATCCATCAAGTTCACCTCAAGTTTTCAGTTTTCACATCAAATGATCAGTATTTTTTTAAACAAACTCAAGCTTGAACATTGCTTCAGCTCTTGGCAGAGTTTATTCCAAACTCTCACTCCACTGACCGATACAAACATTCTCTTCAAGGTTGTCCGTATGCTTCTGTACATTAATATAAATAAAAAAAAAATTACAAATGTTCTTGCTGCTTGTGGTATCTTTGCTAAATTGTTCCGCCAATTATTGCCTCAAGAGATATAAGTGACTTGTATCCCTGCACATTTAATATCAGAACTTTCCCCCCGGAACCAGTCTAAAGTAAAAACTGAGCTGTGGATTTGAAGAATTGGTAAACGGCCCGGCTGCCCTCAGTCCAGAGCAATTTGTCACTTTCACTCACTTTTGCTGAGTGTGTTCCTTTGCTGGATACATTTGATAGTCTCATATTGCAGATCCATTAAATACAAACTATTTAGAAGCTAAAGTGCCACATGCTCTTAGAAAATGAGAACAGGAAGCGTACTGCTGATGGGTAATTTGTATGAGTGACTTTTCTACTCGTTTTCAGCGTTTTATCATAAGTTGGAATAAAAACAGTCAAGATAGGTTACATTAGTCATATCAAGTTGCACACTGGTACCCGACCTTTCTGGGGCAGTGAGTTGTAACCCCCACTCTGTGTGTAGCCTCCTCACAAGCCCTTAATGGAAGCCATCCAACAGTTAATCCCAAATTAATCCTCTTGTCAAAACAGAGATAGAGGATAGTTGGAGGAGCTCTAGTGGAAAGCTATGGCAACAAGACTGAGAAATGGAATTTGGACCTTACACAAGTATAAATATTCATTCATTCATTCATTCATTCATAATGATTTTGCTTTAAAAATATGTTTGAATCTTATTGATTTTGATCAATTTCTTGGAAAATTACTTATTTGAACTCTACTTTCCTAAACCTTTATTTACTTTACTTATATAATATATAATATAATCACTTACATTATGGAGACTTGCTTCTTGTCCCTAAAAGGCAGTTTCTACAATGTGACAGAAAAAACAGATTAATGTCCCAGTCTGTGTAATGTGTGATTTTAGAGGTTCGTGGTGGTCGGCAGATGAAACACACAAAGTCAGAGTGCTAGAATAAATGTGTCAGGTTTATTCCCCGCAGCTCATGACACTCATCATTACATCTCAATGGGTTCAGCCTTATAAGCATAGCATAGCTTGCCCTACCTTTGACACGGACTGGAGAGCCAACAATCCCGGTAGAGTGGCTTAGAAAACCCCGGCTGGGCGTTCGTACGTAACCCGCAGCAGACTCTACCGAGATGTGGGATTTCCCCGTCTTTATACTTATTTAGAAAAAACACAACATCGCATGAGAGAGAGGATGGCCGGTCCTTCCCACAGGCGAGGATGAGTCCTGAGATCCTGTCTTGTAAACATATTTACAAGACACCCTTTTCTCACCCTTCCAAAGATAGGCAGTTACACAGTTCCCAAAACAAGCAGAATAATATAACATGCAGGTGGTCACTTGGGAACAAGCAGTTATATAACACCAATAGTATACAGATGGTCATTTTAGGACACAAATTAGATATTCCCATATCAGTCTGTAATACAAATACAGAAACTCATTGACTTACAGTCACAAGCGGGTTACAGCTTTCTTAAGGTACAAAGAAGCAAACATCATCAATCATTTAGACCCTTAACAAGAGCAATCAGTAAGTCTCCAAGTTAAGTCTTGAATTATTTAAACCCTCCTACAGACAAGCTATATTTTTTGTTGTGTTGTATATGTTAAAATTAAATAGATAATTGGATCGGAATGGATTGTAAATTCAGATGACAAAGTTGTAAAAGTGAATATAAAAATGTCACAACTTGGTGCTGTTACATTGCTGTCTGCTGGGCAGTGACGGCTCCAGAAATGTACTAAATAAATGTCATTGTGGCATCAAACAAGTCAGAAGTGTGGAGTTTTAAGATTGGAAAGTTATATACAGTGCATCTTCAAAAGATTCTAGAAATGCTTTTCCATGGTTTTGTATTATCTGTTGTGTTTAGCTAGGCTTATTCGAGTAGTGCCCAAAAAAAAGGTATATGGATAGAGTAATATATTTATGCAGAAGGAAATTTAGTTCTCAAACTCTGGCTCAAGAGACTTTTTTCAGTAACCTTGTCACTCTCCTGCCATAATCTCTGAATTTTTATTTATTTATTTATTTATTTATTTATTTATGTCAAATTTTCCAGGCATTGCAAGACAACTAGTGTCTGCACATTATCCACTGAAACCTTTTAAAACCATGAAGTTCTTAATTCCAGACTAATGCAGGGTGGGACTGTAAAGCTATTTAGGATGTGCTATAAGAAATGGATGAAATGAGAAGTTGGCAAAAGCCCCCCAGGCCAGTCAAATAGGAATTAGCCATTAGCAATAAGACTGGGTTTTATTGAGTGAGTGAATCTTATTGAATTGGCTTGAACACCATTAACTGCTATGACTTCCTTACCCAGCAGGGGAGTGGCTATTAGCCACTCATTCCCGACCTGGAGAAAACACTCAACCTTTGTCCGGCTGAGGACAAGGGAGTCTGGCACTCCATACTCCTTGAGCCCTCCCTCCCCCACAGGAGTCCAAGTCCACAAAAACCACGTAGACTGGTTGAGAGAACTCCCATGACCCCTACAAAATCCTAAAGAGGGTGTAGAACTGGTCCAACAAGTTCGGAGATTTCGCCACGACAGGCACTGATGACCTTATGGCCACAGCTCCAGCTGGCTGCCTCAACAATCGAGGCACAGACCACAGCCCAATCGGACTCAATGTGCCCCGTCTCACATGGTTGAAGCTTGTCAGATTTCACTTTAAAGTTTTTATTGAGTTATTTATAAAGTATAAATATATCTTGGTGGAATCCATCTCATTCAGGTTAACATCACTGCTACAGAGCAGTGATGTTAAACTGAATGAATGACTTCCTCTCAATGTCAAAAAAAAAGAAAAAGTAACATGTTACTATAATGCTGTTACTTTTGTCAGTAACTAATTCTCTAATGCATTAGTCTTTAAATTAAGTAACTCGGTTACAGTTAATCTATGGTGCATTTGTCCATTACTAGCAAAATCCATTTCGACCAGCAAATGTGAGCTTTTTCCTGTTTACGGTGATAGATGCAGCATGCCATGGGTCGTGTTGCAAAGTGCGCTTGTTTTTCTGTGCAGTTGCTTGTAAATACATTTAGCCTCGGGCTGCAAGTTTTTAACTGTGTCTTCTTAAGTTAAATTGCTTACTTTGGCTTCCTCTGCTCCCTTTGTGAAGCCCTTCTGATTCTTTCACAGCTGTCCACAAAGCAATAACCCTTGGATGAGGAACGGGAAACATGAACCCAAGTCACTTTTTTCAGGAACTAATGTCCACAACCCCTTTTTCCTTGGTTACCATCAGCATCAGAAGCCGTACGCCTCTACGCACACATATGTTCAAAACTTCACTTGACAGAAAGACAGTAACAATACCAGCAAATAATAAGAAAATATGTAAATTAATATAAATATAATAAAGCATCGCGATAACACACTGGCCATTTTGGGGGCGCTTCTGATTGAACAGTGCAAGCACAACAGAACTGACGAACTAAAGAAATAAATACAAAAAGTGACAGAACAAGAGATAAAACGAGTGACAACTGACTTTCACTGGGTGGAGAGTTCAGAGAAGATACAGGTGCAAGATGGATTCCAAATTAGGTGGTAGCACCACCATGTGAAAATCTGCCAATTTAGTAGTGTGGCTTAAAATTAAATACATTTAGGATATCAGATTTTTTTCAACATTTGCAAAAATGGTGGTTAACATGAATGTTTCTCTTATTCTAAGAGACAGATATTTGATACTCACAAAGCTTTTTTTTTTTTCATTCTTTTGTAAGAATTGTTAATCTTTAAACAAAGAAAATATTATATTCAATGCAAAGGGAAGGCTGCTAGAATCATCATGCAGGTTCTGTTGTGGACAATTAGAGCCTGGCAGTAAAACAAAAACCCATCAGGACAGCTAAAGCTTGTGCAGTACAAAGCCTTCAGGCGCTAATGTTAAAGGATTTTCTTTGTATGAAATGGATCCTTTGTAAATGTTCTGTTGAAATCATTATGGCTCTTGGTCTTTCAGGTGCAGAAAAGAAAATCAGGTGCTGTTAATAGAAACTAAAATCTGTTTTTATCCCAAACCCTTATTTGCATTGCTAAAACTTATTTTACTTTTATCTGTGGAAGTGTTATACAAGTCAAACAATAGAAATTGATGTAACAATACAGCTCACTTTTTTCTTTGCTTCATTGTCTTTGTTCTATTTGTATTAAATCCGCAAACTCTCACTACTTCTTGTAAACCTACACTATTACTAAACCACCATCTGGAAGAAGTTAATTCAGCTGGTAAATTAGTATTCCAAACATGCCAGTAGTGCCTGATCTTGTTAACAATGATGCCCACGGGTTTATTGCAAGATTCCTGCATAAGTCCTTTATCACCTGTTGAGAGCTTCTGTGCTTGAGAGCTGTGAAATAAACAGCCCTAAACAGAGTGTGTATACCAACACACTCGTAAGCCCTGGTGGCCATCATCTCACTGACAGAATAAGATATCACAGCAGTCATCAGAGAATTGCTCAGAGCAGCAGAAAGGTTGGGGGAGATTACGCAACACCTTCACAAACTACTGCAAATCTATGTCATCTTACATATGAAAGTATTTCACACTGTATAATCAAGTTATTCATCACTTCTAGACTATTTTCTGCACTCCAGAGATAAAAAAATAAAAAATACCCATTGAAGTTCAGTCCATGTCTGATCCAGAAATTACTGTGATGTCCCACATGGCAGCTTTGGTTTATGATATATGGAATGAAATCCCATACTTATCAATATACAACTTCGTTTTGCAGAATTGGTTTTATTCAGTATGCATGATTGCTTATTTCAACAGCACCACTTACAGTCACTATGACAACATTGACAACAAGACAATGAATTAACCACCAAAGACTCAACAAAATAGCAACAGAACAGAGAAAACAACAGAGAAATGGGAGAAACCTCATAATTGGTTCAGTAGTGGCTAAGAAGAGGAGATGTGAGTAGCTACACTAATTAAGGAGCACCATGAGTCTGGCTCTTCACTAGACAACTTTGCTTTGTTTGCTGTAGCCTTTAATAAAGAAGTGAAGGTTGTAGACGCTGTGTGACGAACCATCTCTTGTTTACAGTAGTAAATGTTTGTTTTTCCTGTGTAAATACATGGTAATGAAGACCAATCATATAATACGAGGAATAATACATGAAAAAACATGTGATATCCAAATTCACACATCCTCACTATGTCAAGTTGTGTCTGTACCAAACTGTCTTGTTTTCTGTCTAACAGTTACTTTACTTGTTTTGCATCTTTTTTTTTAAGACAATCAATTCAATATGAGCTAAAATTTTGAATCCCTAATTTTAAAATTTTAAAATTAACCACAACAGCAGTCTGTTTACAAACTTTGACAAATATTGAGCTTAAGCGATTGACCTGAACATGCTGCTTGGACATTCCTATTAAAACATTTTATCATATACTATCCACAGTGTTAAGAGTATGACCTGGCTGTGATCCATCAAATAATCTTCAGTCTGTGTTTGTGAAGGGATTGAGTGTGACCT